>NC_133387.1:155916619-156228182 GCF_047511655.1 Castor canadensis
AGGTGGGCCAGAGAGGCTCTGGCAGGAGCAGGGGCAGGGCGCACGCCCAGCAACCGGGAGCGGGAAAGCTTGTGAGAGTGGCAGAGGGAGGAAAACTCCACAGGAGAGGAGGGAAGACCCACTTCCCACGTGAACTGTAAACAAACATGGCAGCTGGCAGAAGCAGCAGCACTGCCCAGTAATCAGGAGCAAGAAAGCTTGTGAAAGTGGCGGTGGGAGGAAAACTCCACAGGAGAGGGGGGAAGACCCACCTCCCACATGAACTGTAAATAAACACGCAGGCCTGAGAACACGGGTGCAGTGTCACGTTTCCCAGTGTGCTTGGAAAGGGGAAAGCTTGTAGCAGAGGCTCCCGCACAGGAGAACTCTGAGCAAACAAAGCCTTCAGTTATCATACATATCTAGAAATCTGTCCATTTCTTTACGATTTTCAAATTTATTTGAATATTGGTTCTTGAAGTAGTCTCTGATGATTTCTTGGACTTCCATGGTGTTTGTTGTTATCTCCCCTTTTGCATTCCTGATTCTACTAATTTGGGTTTTTTCTCTCCTCATTTTAGTCAAGTTTGCCAGGGGTCTATCGATCTTGCTTATTTTTTCAAAGAACCTACTTTTTGTTTCATTAATTCTTTGTATGGTTTTTTTTTTTGTTTCTATTTCATTGTTTTCAACTCTTGTTTTTATTATTTCTCTCCTTCTCCTTGTTTATTTCTTCTCCTTGTTTTGGGATTTGCTTGTTGTTGTTTTTCTAAGAGTTTGAGATGTATCATTAGGTCATTGATTTGGGATCTTTCAGTCTTTTTAATATACGCACTCATGCTATAAACTTTCCTGTCAGGACTGGCTTTGCTGTGTCCCATAGGTTCCAGTAGGTTGTATTTTCATTTTCATTGACTTCCAGAAACTTTTTAATTTCCTCTTTTATTTCATCGATGATCCATTGTTCATTAAGCAATGAGTTATTCAGTTTCCAGCTGTTTGCATGGTTTTTGTCTTTACTTTTGTTGTTGAGTTCTACTTTTACTGCATTGTGATCAGATAGTATACACAGTATAATTTCTATTTTCTTATATTTGCTGAGGCTTGCTTTGTGCCCTAGGATATGATCTATTTTGGAGAAGGTTCCATGGGCTGCTGGATGAAATGTTCTGTAGACATCAAGTAGGTCCATTTGATCTATTGTATATTTTAGATCTTGGATTTCTTTATTGATTTTTTGTTTGGATGACCTATCTATTGATGATAATGGGGTGTTAAAGTCTCCCACAACCACAGTGTTGGCGTTAATATATGCTTTTAGGTCTTTCAGGGTATGTTTGGTGAAATTGAGTGTGTTGACATTGGGTGCATACAGATTAATGATTATTATTTCCTTTTGGTCTATTTCCCCTTTTATTAGTATGGAATGTCCTTCTTTATCTCGTTTGATCAATGTAGGTTTGAAGTCTACTTTGTCAGAGATAAGTATTGCTACTCCTGCTTGTTTTTGGGGGCCACTGGCTTGGTAAATCTTCTTCCAGCCTTTCATCCTAAGCCTATGCTTATTTCTTTCGGTGAGGTGGGTCTCCTGTAAGCAGCTAATTGATGGATCTTCCTTTTTAATCCATTTCATCAAGTGGTGCCTTTTCATGGGTGAGTTAAGTCCGTTAACATTAAGTGTTAGTACAGATAGGTATATGGTGATTCCTGTCATTTAGTTGTCTTTGTTGTTTGAAGATTTGATTGTGTGTACCTAAGTTGAGGTTACTCTCTACTGTCTTGCTTTTTCTTTTCCTGTGGTTTGTGCTGCCTGTCTTTTCATGGTTAAGTTGGGTTTCATTTTCTGTGCTTACTGTCAATTAGTACACCAACACTCCCTGTTTATACTTTGAAAATTTTTTGTTTGATCCTTGTTTTGTTTTTTCCTTCTTGTCTGTTTATTTGTTTTTCCCTTTTTCTTCAACTTCTTGCTTTCCATCTCCTCTCACCCTTCCATTCTAAATATTACCATTGTTATTATTACAAGCTAGAAAATACTTAATTGCACACAGTACAGGGACAGTAACAACACCAAGGACAATGATGGGAAGACAGAAAAAACAGGGAAACCAGTTTCCCCACAGCAAAAAATTAGTACAGGAACCAGAGGGAGATGAAGAAAACAGATACTCAGATCCAGACTCCAACAAAATGAAGATAAACTATGCCAAAGAACCCAATGAAGCCCACAAGAATAATTTAAAAGACACACTACAGGTACTCAATGAGAATTTTATAGAAATGATACTGGATATGGTCAACCAAAATGTACAGGAGACACTCAAGAAATTCCAAGACAACAAAAATAGAGAATTTAAAAAGCAAAAGAAGAAACAAAGGAAACCATAGAAGCACAGTATAAACACCAAAGTGAAACAGAGAACATGATTAATAAACAGATAAATGAACTCAGGACAAAAATTAAATTTATTAGAAGATGACTATAAATGATATTCATTATAACTACAGGTGGTATTCAGTATAAATTCATCAGACTTAGAGGTGACTCTGAACTATGATGGTATTACCTCTACACTTCCCCTGACCTCAGAACCATTTAAGAAACAGAGCATGTTTATAAGTCAAAGAGAAATTAAAATTTTTTTTGTGGTACTGAGGTTTGAACTCAGGGCTCTATCCTTGCTGGCCAAGTGCTATACCACTTGACCCACTCTGCCATCATTGTTTTCTGTAGGATATTCTCAAAATAGGGTTGCACCAACTATATTTGCCCAGGCTGGCTTTGAACTGCGATTCTCCTGATCTCTACCTCAGAGTAGCTTGGATTACAGGTATGAGCCATCAGTCCCCAGCTTAAATTCATAATAGAGAAATAATTTGATGTTTTAACCTTGGGAATAAATTCCCAGATAACACAGACTTGGTTGCATGACTATCCAGGTGATCAGAATATTCTCCCTTATATAACATTATTTCTTCTTCAGCTTGGTATATTATCAATTATGAACTTTGAACATCTTCATTTAAAAATGCTAGTGATTCTAATGTTCCTCAGTCATGCACACATGAGTTAAATCAGATTCTTTTCTCCTAAAAGTCTCAATTAGCAGCACCAAGAAAATCAAAACATTAAAAGTATCATTATTTTTAAAAATTATGTAGAAGGAAGACATTTTATTTTTGGAACATGGAAAACTTTAGGTGTAGGTAAGGTTTGGGCAGAATTGCTATAGTACAAGATTTTCCAAGATGGCAACTAGAGAGAGGAAGCAGAAAGCATAATTCCTAAAGTGAAATCCTGGAGAGATGCTGGAGATATGCCTGGCAGGAAAAAACCACTAAGAAGAGGCAAAACTCCAACTCCTACACAACCCCAGCCCGTGCATAGCATCCCCACTCCATGTTAAATGGAGAAACCAGGAGGGCTCCCACACTGCCAGTTGCCAGCTCCTAGACTGCTTGGGAAACATGGACCACCAGGTGAGCCAAGCGGCACATGGTAAATCAGCATAGCCCCCTGGACAGACTGATCCCCACCCAGGGAAAAAAAAAGAGAAAAAAACAAACTGAATAATAAACAAGCACCTGAAAAAAAAAAGACAAATAGCAAAGAGGGCAGGGCACCTGAGCTCTGGAGAGTAGGGGACAGGCACTCCCCACTTGAACTATAAATAAACAAGCTGGCAGAAGTCAGGAGCAGCGGCACATCCCCAACTATGCTTGGACAGGGGAAGGCTTGTAACAGCATCTAAAGTGTGGCACTCTCCACTGGAGGGGGGGAGGAGCACCCCCATGTGAACTCTACCCGCAATTGCAACATGCGGGTAGAGCTGAATACTGGAGAAAACAAAAGGGGCATGTGGCCAGGAGAACCTAAACAAACAAAGCCTGGGGGGCTAGGTGAGTGTAAAGCTCATTCCTGAGATCTGCATAAATAAAGCCTGTAGTAGCAGATGGCTGACAGTAGGTAGCAGGTGAGCCACAGCCTCAGGTAGACATTTGCAAGACTGTCTACAGACTTTTTTTTTCTATTTGTTTTTGTTGTTTTTCTCGTCCTTTGATGAGACAATGACAGAACTAGGACTGGATGCTGAAGGACTAACAGAAACTGTATTCCATTTGAACTTGGGATTTGTTTATTTTTGTTTTTGGTAGTTTTTTTGTTTGTTTTTTCCCCTTTGATGAGACAATGACAGAACTTCTTCTCAGACACCAACACCAGGACTGGAGGATGAAGGAATAACACCAAAATTATTAAGACTGAAACTTTATTAAATTTGAACTTGGGTTTTTTTTCTGTTATATTATCCTCTCTCTGTCTCTCTAATTCCTATTTAGCTCACCATTGATTAGTACACTATCTCTCCCCATTTATTTCTTTGGCTCTGTTTTTTTTTTTTTTGCTTTGTGTGTGTGTGTGTGTGTGTGTGTGTGTGTGTGTTTGTTCCCTTTTTCTTTACCTTCTTTGCTTTCCCTCACTTCTCACCCTTCCACTCTAGATATCACCATTTTTATTATTACAACTAGACAATACTGAACTACACACAGTACAGGGACAGAAACAATAGCAAGGGCAATGATGGAAAGATGGGGAAAAAAGGGAAACCACTTTCCCCCCAATAATAAATTAGTACAGGTACCAGAGGGAAATGAAGAAAACAGATACCCAGATACAGATTCCAAAAAAACGAAGATAAACTATGCCAAAGAGCCCAATGAAGCCTAGAAGAACATTCTGAAAGAAGAAATCCTGCAAGTAATCAATGAAAATTTTATAGAGATGATACTGGATATGGTCAACCAAAATGTACAGGAGACGTTCAAGAAATTCCAAGACAACAAAAATAGAGAATTTGAGAAAGCACAAGAACAAATAAAAGAAACTATAGAAGCACTGTGAAAACACCAAAGTGAAAGAAAGACCACGATTAATGAAGAGATAAATGAACTCAGAATGAAAATTGACAATACTAAAGAGGAAACAACTCAGGATATAGAAAACCTCAGAAAAAAGAATGAAACAGAAATGCAAAAAAATAGATGGCCAATCCAGCAGAATAGATCAAGCAGAAGACAGAATCTCAGAATTTGAAGATGAAATGGTAATTAAAGTAAAAATCAAAGAACTACTAGTTAAACAACTTAAGACCTATGAAAAGAAAATGTAAGACCTTACTGACTCCATCAAAAGACCAAACCTGAGAATCATGGGCATTGAAGAAGGAGAAGTGGTGCAAACTAGAGGAATGCGTAATATATTCAACAAAATAATAACAAAAAATTTCCCAAATCTAGAGAAATCTATGCCCATACAGGTGCAGGAAGCCTCCAGAACACCAAACAGACCTGACCAAAATAGAACTGCCCCATGGCATATGATCACTAAAACAAGTACAGAGACTAGAGAAACAATATTGAAGGCTGTAAGAGAGAAAAAACAAATAACATGGAAAGGTAAACCCATCAAAATCACAGCAGACTTCTCAACAGAAACATTAAAAGCAAGAACTTGGGGTGAGGTCTTCCAGTCACTGAATGAAAATAACTTCAACCCTAGGATACTCTACCCAGCAAAACTATCATTCAAAATAGATGGAGCAATAAAAGTCTTCCATGATAAGCAGAAACTAAAACACTTTATGACCACAAACCCACCACTTCAAAAGAGTCTTCAAGGGATTCTGCACACTAAAAGTGAAACCCAACATAACCATGAAAGGGCAGGCAGTACCAAACTACAGGAAAAGAAAAAGCAAGAACATAGAGAGTAACATTGATTTAACTACACACTCTCAAACACTAAATAACTAAGACAACTAAATGACAGGAATCACCACATACCTATCAATACTAACACTTAATGTTAACGAACTTAATTCCCCCATCAAAAGGCACTGTCTGACAAACGGGATTAAAAAGGAAGATCCAACAATTTGTTGCTTACATGAGACCCATTTCATCAATAGAAATAAGCATAGCTTAGGATGAAATCCTACAAGAAAATTTACCAAGCCAATGGCCCCCAAAAACAGGCAGGAGTAGCAATACTTATCTCAAAGTAGAGTTCAAACCCACATTCATTAAATGAGATAAAGAAGGACATTAAACACTAATAAAAGGGGAAATAGACCAAAAGGAAACAACAGTTATCAACCTATATGCACCCAATATCAACACACCCAATTTCATCAAACATATTCTGAAGGACCTAAAGCATATATTAACTCCAACACAGTGGTCATGGGAGACTTTAACACTCCATTATCATCAATAGATAGATCATTCAAACAAAAAACCAATAAAGAAATCCAAGATCTAAAACAAACCATAGATCAAATGGACATAGTCGATGTCTACAGAACATTTCATCCAACTTCTACATAATATACATTCTTCTCAGCAGCCCATGGAACCTTCTCCAAAATAGATCATATCCTAGGGCACAAAGCAAGCCTCAGCAAATATAAGAAAATAGAAATTATACCATGCATTCTTTCTGATCAAAATTCAATAAAACTAGAACTCAACAAAGAAAATAAAGACAAAAAACATGCAAACAGCTGGAAACTGAATAACTCATTGCGTAATGAACAATGGATCATTGATGAAATAAAAGAAGAAATTAAAAGGTTCCAGGAAGTCAATGAAAATGAAAACACAATCTGCCAGAACCTATGGGACACAGCAAAGGCAGTACTGAGAGGAAAGTTTATAGCATGAGTGCATATATTAAAAAGACTGAAAGATCTCAAATCAATGACCTAATGATACATTTCAAACTCCTAGAAAAACAAGAACAAGCAAATCCCAAAACAAATAGAAGGAGAGAAATCATAAAAATAAGAGCTGAAATCAATGAAATAGAAACCAAAAAAAAAAAACATACAAAGAATTAATGAAACAAAAAGTTGGTTCTTTGAAAAAAATAAACAAGATTGACAGACCCCTGGCAAACCTGACTAAAATGAGGAGAGAAAAAAAACAAATCAGTAAGATCAGGAATGCAAAAGGGGAAATAACAACAAACACCATGGAAGTCCAGGAAATCATCAGACACTTTGAGAATTTATATTCAAATAAATTTCATAATCTTGAAGAAATGGGAAGATTTCTAGATACTTATGATGATCCAAAACTGAACCAAGAGGACAATAATCACCTGAATAGATCTATAACACAAAATGAAATTGAAGCAGCAATCAAGAGTCTCCCAAAAAAAGAAAAGTCCAAGACCTGATGGATTCTCTGCTTAATTTTATCAGACCTTTAAAGAAGAACTAATACCAACCCTCCTTAAACTGTTCCACAAAATAGAAAGGGAAGGAGAACTGTCTAACACATTTTATGAAGCCAGTATTACACTTATCCCAAAACCAGGCAAAGACACCTCCAAAAAGGGGAACTATAGACCAATCTCCTTAATGAACATTGATGCAAAAAGCCTCAGTAAAATAATGGCAAACCAAATTCAACAACACATCAAAAAGATCATTCACATGACCAAGTAGACTCCATCTCAGGAGTGCAGGGGTGGTTCAACATATCAAAATCAATAAATATAATACACCACATTAACAGAAGGAAAGACAAAAACCACTTGATCATCTCAATAGAGGCAGATAAAAGCCTTTGATAAGATCCAACACCATTTCATGATAAAAGCTCTAAGAAAACTAGGAATAGAAGGAAAGTACTTCAACATTATAAAATCTATATATGACAAACCTACAGCCAGCATTATACTTAACACAGAAAAGCTGAAACCATTCCCTCTAAAATCAGGAACCAGACAAGGATGCCCACTATCCCCATTCCTATCAACATAATACTGGAATTCCTAGCCAGAGCAATTAGGCAAGAAGAAGGAATAAAAGGAATACTACAAGAAATTGTCAAAATATCCCTATTTGCAGATGATATGATCCTATACCTTAAAGACCCAAAAAACTCTACTCAAAAGCTCCTAGACACCATCAACAGCAACAGCAAGGTAGCAGGATATAAAATTAACATGGAAAAATCATTAGCATTTCTATACACTAATAATGAATAAACAAAGAAAGAATGTATGAAAACAATTCCATTTACAATAGCCTCAAAAAAAATCAAATACCTAGGTGTAAACTTAACAAAGGATGTGAATGACATGTATAAGGAAAACTACAAACTCTGAAGAAAGAGACTGAGGAAGAGTATAGAAAGTGGAGAGATCTCCCATGCTCATGGATTGGTATTAACAACATAGTAAAAATGTCTATACTCCCAAAAGCAATCTACATGTTTAATGCAATTCCCATAAAAATCCCAATGACATTCATCTAAGAGATTTAAAAATCAACTGTTAAATTTATTGGGAAACACAAGAGGCCACAAATAGCCAAGGCAAAAGACAATGCTGGAGGTATCAACTTCAAACTATATTACAAAGCAGTAGTAATAAAAACAGCATGGTACTGGCACAAAAACAGACATGAAGACCAGTGGAACAGAATAGAGGACCCAGATGTGAAGCCACACAACTATAATCAACTTATCTTTGACAAAGGCACTAAAAATATATGATGGAGAAAAGACAGCCTCTTCAACAAAAACTGCTGGGAAAACTGGTTAGCAGTCTGCAAAAAAACTGAAACTAGATCCAAGTATATCACCATATACCAATATTAACTCAAAATGGGTCAAAGATCTTATTATCAGACCCCAAATTCTAAAGTCAGTACAGGAAAGAGTAGGAAATACTCTGGAACTAATACTAAATACTCTGGGGATCTCAATGGAACCCCAGCAGCTCAGCAACTAAGAAATAGCATAGATAAATGGGACTTCATAAAACTAAAAAGCTTCTGCACAGCACAAGATATGGTCTCTACACTGAAGAGACCACCCACAAAGTGGGAGAAAATATTTGCCAGCTACACATCAGACTAAGAACTGATAACCAGAATATATAGGGAACTCAAAAAACTATATTCTCACAAAATTAATGAACCAATAAAGAAATGGGCAAGTGAACTAAACAGAACTTTCTCAAAAGAAGCAATTCAAATGGCCAAAAAACACATGAAAAAATGGTCACCATCTCTAGCAATAAAGGAAATGCAAATTAAAACCACACTAAGATTCCACCTCACCCCTGTTAGAATAGCCATCATTAGAAACATCACCAACAACAGGTATTGGTTAGGATGTGGGGGAAAAGGAACCCTTTTACACTGCTGGTGGGAATGCAAACTAGTACAACCACTCTGGATAAAAATTTGGAGGCTTCTTAAAAATCTAAACATAGATCTACCATAAGATCCAGCAATACCACTCTTGGGGATATGCCCAAAAGAATATGACACAGGTTACTCCAGAGGCACCTGCACACCCATGTTTATTGCAGCACTATTCACAATAGCCAAGTTATGGAAACAGTCAAGATGGCCCACTACTGACGAATGGATTAAGAAAATGTGGTATTTATACACAATGGAATTTTATGCAGCCATGAAGAAGAATGAAATCTTATCAATTGCAAGTAAATGGATGGAACTGGAGAACATCATTCTGAGTGAGGTTAGCCTGGCCCAAAAGACCAAAAATCTTATGTTCTCCCTCATATGCGGACATTAGATCAAGGGTAAACACAACAAGAGGATTGGACTTTGAGCACATGATAAAGCGAGAGCACACAAGAGAGGTATGAGGATAGGTAAGACACCCAAAAAACTAGATAGAATTTGTTGCCCTCAATGCACAAATTGAAACTAATGCAGATACATTAAAGTGACAGAGGCCAATAGGAGAAGAGGACCAGGAACCAGAGAAAAGCTTATTTTGAGAAGAATTAATTTAGAAGGTAACACACATGTACAGGAAAGCAACATGAGTCAACTCCCTGTATAGCTATCCTTATCTCAACTAGCAAAAACCCTTGGTCCTTCCTATTATTGCTTATACTCTCTCTTCAACAAAATTAGAGATAAGGGAAAAATAGTTTCTGCATCATAGCAAGGGGGTAGGGGGGGAGAGGGAGGGGACAGGGTAGGTAAGGGAGGGGATGGGGGAAAGGGGGGAGAAATGACCCAAACATTGTACGCACATATGAATAAAAGAAAAAAATTGCTATAGTACTATTGAGAGCAGACTGGGCCATTAGCTGCCTAGAAACCTGGAAAGAAGGTCACTAGAGATTGGAAGAGGATAAAGAAAGAAATATCAGAAGATGCCCAAGGCAGATTTTACCCATTTCTAAATTGAGTTGTCTTCTCCCTTCAGTCATATATAGTCTTTTCCCAAAACAGGTTAATAATATTTGGGCCTTAGTTTATCTATTTTGTGAGTGAAAGTTTTTGTGGGCTCATCTCTGGAAGATCTGACATTAATTCCATTGTTTCCAAGGGAGAAAATGTGTTCTGCTTCCAAGTGATTTATAAATATAACTGATCTGAGTAACATAACATTATTTACATGACATATCTAACATGATAGTACTTGTAAAATAATACACCTGGCCATTTGTAATTGTGGCAATTTGGCTTGCTGTTCAAGTTTCTGGTACTTGGGAATCTTCTTGAATTCCTGGGATCTTGCACAGATATTTACAATCAATTTCTAGCATTTTCATTATTGGTGGGGGTGGAAGACCATGTGTAATAGTGGGATGTTGTCATGCACTGAGTTCTGGTTCCAGCATCCTCACTAATGACTCAGCTGGCCTCAGCAATTAACCTCTGGGACTGAGTTTTTTTTTTACCAAAATTGAAATAATAGCTCTTTCATATATCTTGCAATATTGGAATATTAAATACAACAATAGCTATCAAAAAGTTTGAAAAGTATAATGTGAATATTTATTTTTGATAGTAATATCAAAAGATCTTTGCAAACTTTAATGTTGGAGAGTCTTCATTTTTTCTAAGGGATATACATGATGTATTCATGGACAGTCTTGTTATTCTTTAACTGGAAAGTGAGAAATTTGTATCCTCTTGGACAGTCAAATAATTATGTAACATTGAAATTATGTTTCTTTTGATAAATTAACTTTGACCATTCCTTGGGAAAATCTTTATGGAGAAGCAGAGAGGGATTATACCTTCTTATTGTACCTGGAGCAAGTATATTGCTGTTTTATTAATCATTCCTAACATCACAGTGAAATTGAATTGTTATCTGGATTAAGTATTCTAATGCATTTAGTAAGACAAGATAATGTAAGTAAACAAATCATATACATATATGGAACACATATATATACATTTTACACATGTATTCACATATACAGCTGCATATAAAACTCTTATGTTATTGTTGAAAAGAATAAGTTCAATCTGTTTTAAGTTTATTCTATTCTCTATGAGTAATTATTTTGCAATTGAGACACATTAGCAGATTTACTATTAAGGAATGAAATGAAATAAATTTTTTAAAATGTACTGATAATGTGGTAAGTTACAGATTTTATTTGGAAAATTTATTTTTTTCCTCATTTTGTTGCTTCTGATTTTAAATGAACATTTTTAAAAAATATGAATGACATAATAATTTTTCATGGAAAATATAGTATTTTAACTTGAGTGAACATTTTAAAATATTAAATATTTAGTCTTTTGTTATGTTTGCAATGGCAACTCAGTGTATTTATTTCTTTTCATTAAGTCATGATTACTATATGTTGAAAGAGCACTGTAGAAATGAGAAAGACTTGGAGAGTACTGGAATTTCATTTCTTGAAACTCTTCAGAGTAAATACATTGTCTCAATACATATAATTTTATATATCTATCAGTAGGCATAATGACATATTTACATATGTTGATATAACATATAGAGTTATATATATTTATAATTCATATTATTTCTAATTTATATTTTCTGTTTTGAGAAATAAATCCTAAAGTTATCCTTGTCTTTTTTTGGGGGGAGGGGGTGGAAATAATTTCTTTTCTCTTAAAAAATATTTTAGGCAGAAAGAATAGTTGGGAGGGAGAACAATGAATTGTACAACAAGAAAAGGAGGGAAAGTGAAGGGGGTAAGAAAATAGTGATGGTAAAGTTAATAATACAAAAAAAATCAGAAACAACAACAGAAAGTTCAGTCTGCTTGGTAAAAGTTCTGGACTTATTCCTTTGGCATCCAATACTGGTATTGGAGCTTGGTAGTCTGGGCTTTGTTGGGAAGGGTTCTGACCTCTTGTCAGACAGTTTGCGGGGGAGACAGCTGGATGGACTTTTTTTCTCCACTTTTCTTGGACTTATGGGCTGTCCATTACAAGTGGGAACTCTGAAGTGGTCTCACTAGGTGACTGGCCTGTGAATAGTATGTGGTTCTGTTGGGGTACTTTAACTTGCAGCCCACCTAGCCTAAAACTCAGCTATAACTGGCATGACCCTTGGATAACCTCGTGAAGAGGAAGATAGCCTTGAAACAGGGTTGTAAAACATGGTAAACTGACAATTAAAAGCTGTGACCTCAGATAGAGCTGTGAGGAATTGCCCATTAGAGCCAGGCCAAAGTTCGGGACCAAGATGAAAGGCACCATGCAGAGATAAGCATCCATTCCTGCCTTTCTTTGTCTCCACTTGTAAATAAACTTTCCAAAACAGGACTCCCCTGCTGTTCTTATCTAAACCTTAGGTTTCTATTCCACTACTAGTCCCTAACTTATGGGAGAACACATTCCTTGTAACCTGATAAGTAAACCTCTGGTATTTCTCCAGTTCCCAATAAATAATCTTACCCCACCACCAGGATGTGGGCAATGTCAGGAAAATGTGACCCCAGGGGCATAAGGAATTCCTATGTGATAATGATGGATGCTTTAAAGAGTATAAGACCTACTTAAACTTTGCATTCAGGGTCCTTATTGAAACCTGCTGTGTCAGGTGGACGCTGGGACCCTAGCTAGCTAGAAAATAAACCTTGCCTTGTGACTTCCATTGTCTTGAGTGTCCTTTGTCCTTTCAGAAGGTGGCCAGCCTCATACCCTAACAGTTCCTTCTGTCCACAAGCCAAGTTGCAATTGGGACCTGAGGTAACTCACTGCCAGTTTGTACAAGGTGGTCAGATTTGTTGTTTTTGCCAGGCAGCATCTACGTTGCCCTACCACAGCAACTCTGTGTGGTCATCTCCTCCCCTAGCAAGGTGGGGCAATTCAGTTGTGAGTACCATCCTCAGTCCCATGACACCAGCTCAGGGTTCCACCTCATCTTCACTTTGGGAGGTTGGCTTGTTACACTAACCCTGCTCTCAGCCTCTGTGCCTTACCCCACCTCTCCTCACTGCTAATTACTCTCAGTCTTTGTTACTTGTCCTTCCTTTGTTCACTGAGAATTTGGCTCCTAGCCCCACCCACATTCACTGAGGCAGGTTCAGCCTTCCACCCCATCCTCTACTGTCAGTGTTAGATTACAATTCCCTGTTTATGCTTTTCAGTCTTGTTGGAGGGGGTGGGCATCAATCTGCCCAGGGGATGCACTGGATTATGTTCCTGGGGAGTTAAAAACAGAAGATTTTAATTTTTAAAAAAAGTTTTAGGTGATTTGGTCTGGACAAAAATTAAGGAAAAATCTGCTGACACAGGAGGGAAACATGGAGGCTGGCTTAGTAGGTTTTGGGGAAAGAAGGAGTCTAAGAAAAAAGTGAAGAATCATTGATTCCTGAAAGTAAGTACCAAATCAGGTAGTTTGTTGTACATTGGTAAGGAAAAACTGCAAATTATATCTTAGCCTGCTCAGATATAACCATATATGGAAGGTTGATACATTCCTGTGTTTTTAACTAAAATAAAACTTTTTCTTGAGAAAAATTCTTCTGTGCAAAATTCGAAATGTTCTCATAATTTAGCATTCCTTATTAATTTTTATAGGAATATTTGATGACAGTTAAGTTTTGAAATCTGTAGTGATTTTAACATCCTTATGTGTAAACTGAATTTCCTTCATAGTAAACTAATAATAATACACAGAGTGTATTAGAGGAAATTACCTGGCAGATTTTGCTTTAGCATTTGTGTCTATTGATTTTAGGATGCTTGTTACATTATTGGACTTTCTATCATATATGTAAAAACTCAGGAAATTTACTACCTTTTCTTCATAACTATTGATGATCTTATGACTCCAGAGGAAAATGATAAACTTTTCACTGCTATTAATTATAGTGAGAGCACTTACAACTTAACTTTACCCAAGCAGGTAATTATTTGGCTGACTTAAGAGGTATTTTGATTCATTTTATTGTATTTTGAATTGAGCAAACAAATTATTGACTTTTAAGTAACTAAGGGAAATACTTGATCTTTAGTTTCTGCTTTACCATTTAAATGATGCTTTCAGTCAGGACTTACCAATTAAAATTCTCTCTTCATCTTTAGATTTAATTGCCTTAGTGAATGTGAATCTAACCAGGCAACAAGACTTAGAGTGTTGAATCAATTATTTAAAAAACTTTTGTGACGTTTAACCCATATGTATAAGTCTTGCTTATTTGATTGACTAAAAAAGGACCAGATATGTAATTACTGTCAAGGCAAGAATTAGAATATTTTCACCATCACAGAAGACCATAATTTCTTCTTCAAAGATAACCAGTACTCAGATTTTTATGGTTGTGATTTCTTTGGTTTCACTTTCTTTTTTCCTAAAAACACAATGATTTGATTTTGCACATTTTCAGCTTTTTAGAAATAAACTCATAAAATATGCACTCTGTTGTCTGATTTGTTGGTATGAGGTCCATCTCTTGTTGCACTTGATGTATTTTGCTCATTTTCATTGCTATGCAGGATTCCATCATTTGAAAATACAAGAACTTACTTATTTCTACTTTTGTTGATGAATATTGGGGTTGTTTCTATTTTTTGATTATTATGAGTAATGCTGCTATGAACTGCTTATAAGTATCTTGTAGTGTTCATTTGTAAAATTTTCAGTGCAATATCTACTAAGTAAAATTGCTAACTTATAGCATATGAGTATATTTAATATCAAATTCTACTAGTTTTCAATATGGGGAAACATTTCCATCAACAGTATATGAGGGCTCTTGTTGCTATATATCTTCACCAACACTTGGTATTATCTTTTATTTGAGATAAGGTCTCACTGTGTAGCCCAGGCTGGTCTTGAATTTGTGATCCTCTTGCCTCAGCCTCCCCAGTGCTGGGATGACAGGGATCCAACCACCATACCCAGCACGTCATCTGTCTTTTAGGCAGGCATTGTACCACCGAGCTGTACCCCCAACTCCTGTCAGTCTTTTAAAGTTTAGCCATTGTATGTGGTGAGTATGAAATAGAATTTCATTATGATTTTAATTTGTACTTACTCGATGACTAAACAGGTTTTGCACTTTTTTCATCTATCGATTGACTTTTTAGGTATCCTTTTTTGTGAGGGGCTTTTGAGTATCTTCTTCACTATGAAGCTGTCTGTCTTTTTCTTACTAGTTTGTAGAAATTCTTTGTGTTCTGGACATGAGGCCTTTGCTATCAGATGTATTGTTAATCTCTTCCAGTACAATGCGACCTGCCTTTTCATTTTTAGCTGTTTTGCATCTTTTCCTGGAACACATTGTGCATTTTCCCTCTTTTTTATTTTTTCCTGTGCTGGGGATAGAACCCAAGACCTAACACATACTAGGCAAGTACTCTACCACCAACCTGCACCTCTTGCCCCATTTTCATTCTCTTAATGTATCTGTTAATGGTAGGTATTTTAATGTTATTTTATTCATTAATCTTTTCTTTTATGTCTAATGCCTTTCAGTGCCCTGTTTAAAAAAAAAATCTTTCACTGCAGGGCCAAGAAACTATTCTTCTGGAAGCTTTATATTGTTTTAATTTATATATTTAGATTTGTGGTCATCTGTCTGGCTATCTACTTGACTTATCACACACTATTGAAATGACCGTGATCTGTCTCTCCAGTGCTCTCCAATTAACCCTTCATCATCAGTAAAAAAATCCACGTACTTATAGAATCTCTGTTCTATTACACTCGCCATTTGTCTGACTTTGTAGTACACTCTCTTTGTGCCTGGACGTTTGTAGTTAGTCCTGTGAATGAGCGGCCTAAGTCCTTCAACTCTGGTCTTCTTTATGATTGCATTATCTCTTCTTGGCTGTTCAGACTTCCTTAAGTTTTAGAATCAGCTGGTTGGTTTCTATAAAAAGAACTAAGATTTGCATTGGGTTTTTATTGAATGTATAAATTAATTTGAGGGAGTATTAATGTTTTTTTTATGTCTTTTAATCTGTAAATATAGCATACGCCTCTCTTTATTTGCCTCTTCTGTTCCTTTTGGTGATGTTTTTTAGTTTTCTCTAATGTCTTTCTTTCATTGTGTTATAAATGTCTTTAAAATTTGATTGAAGTAGAATTTATAAACAATAAAGGTCACTGATCTTGAGTCAAGTTTTGGTAAAGAACATTTCCATCCCCCCCCCAAAATTCCCTGCTGACTTTTTCTAGTCATTTTCCTTATCCTGTTTTTACAAACAACCACTTTATCACTTCGTCAGCATTGCAACTTTTTCCTGTTCATCCTTTTTTTGTTTCTAAGATAATGTTTTGGATAGTCATCCATGTTTTTTGTGCTTCATTAGATACTTCCTTTTAGTTCTTGAATCATGTTTCACTGCATAAATGTACCATAATATTCCATCCATCTACTGTATATATTTTTGCTGTTTGAGGTTTGGGTTGTTAATAAGACTGTTGTAAACATTCTTGTATAATTTTTTCCGTTTTGTTAGCATATAATATTGTACAGGGGGGATTCATATCAATAATTCCCAATTGTGAATAGCCTTACATTGTATATTGATAAGATGACCCCCACCATTCCTCCCCAGCACCCCCACCCCACCCCATCCCACTTAAAGCTGTTGCAAGAGATTTCATTGTTCTATTTCATATATGTCTTGTATAAGTTTTTTGGGTACACATGTTTCCTTTCCTGTTGTGTAAATACCTAGAAACAGCATTGCTGAGTCATAGGGTAGGTATATGTGTCACTTTTTAAGAAGATGGCAAGTAATTCTCCAAAACTGGTTGTAGTGTTTTATATTCCTACCACTCATTCCAGTTCCCTGCTTCCTTGCTGTGTCTGGTATTTTCAAGCTGTTACTTTCAGACATTCAGGTGGGGACGACATGGACTCTACTACTGTTTCATTTGCATTTTCCTGATGACTAATAGTGTGCATTTCTTCACATCTTACTGACATCTCTATATGTTCATTTGTGGAATGTCTAGTACAGTATTTGTTGCCCACTTAAAAACTGAGTTGTTTGTCCCTTTATTTTTTTTTGTGGAAATTCTTTCCATATTCTGCATACAAGTCTTGTCATATGTACATGTACATGTAGAGTTATGTGATACTGTGATTTGTACACCTGTTTCTCAGTGTGTGCCTTGCCTATTGATTTTCGTAATTGTGGTTATTTATGAGAAAAAAACTGTGTTTTGATGTTTTTCTTATGATTGGTACTAACATTAGATCTGTTCAGTAAATCTTTGCTTACCTCAGAATCACAAAAATAATTGTCCTGTGTTTTCTTTCTAGAAATGTTATACTGTTCTGGGTTTTATATTTAGTCTCGTATCCATCTTAAATGACTTTTAGTGTTTAGAGTGGTACCAAGGTCAAGGTTAAGGTTTATTTTTTCCCTATACCCAGTCAGTTCTTTGAACAGTATTTGTAAGGCTTTTGTGTTTTTCTTGTTGAATTGCATTAGCCCTTTGCTTGGAAATAATTTGACTCTGTGTGTGGGTATGTTGTGGGATTCCCTTTAATTGAACTCTTTTCTATGCTCACACTAATGCATCTAGATTATTATAGTTTCAAAGTAAGACCATCAACTTGGTTTTCTTTCCATTTGTTCTTTTTGCAGTGCTAGGAATCGAACCCAGGGCCTCGTGCATGTTAGACAAGTGCTCTGTCACTGAGCTACATCTCCAGGCCTTGGCTTTCTTTTGTTTTTCTTTTTTAAAGGGTGCTTTGACTATTTTAGATTGTTTGAACTTACATATGCTTTTAGGATCTTCTTGCCTGTGTTTTCCAAAGTATATTCTACAGTTTTGTTAGAAATTACATTGAACGTGGAGATTATTTTTGGGAGAATAGTAATTTTAGCAACTTGGATGTTCCAGACAGTTAGTTCTTTCCTGTCTTTCTGATCATCAATCTGTCATTATTTCTCTTCTGCCTGAAGAATGCTCATTATGGCTTTCCTTTTAGTGATGGCATACTTATAATAAGTTTTTTTAATTTTTGTTTTTCTGGCAATATCTCTATTTTCCATTCTTTCTTGTTGGATATTTTCCCCCCTGTGTTTAGAATTCTAGGTTGTTAATTATTTGTTTTCAAATTTTGAGTATATAATTGTGGTGTTGTTTGGTCTAAATTGTTTCTCTTGTGTATTCAGTTGTCAGTTTTACTCTTATCACTTTGAAGGTCATTTCCAATCATCTCTGCCCTTTGTGTGTCTTTAAGGTAATTTCTTTACTTTAGATTTTTGTAGTTTACTGTGAAATACTTAGGTATGTATTCATTGTTTAAATGGTTTGAACTTTTTATGCTGGTTTTGGAACCCAGGGCCATGTGCATGCTAGGCAATTGTACTTCACTGAGCTACATCCCTTGGCTGGCCAGTTGGCCTTCCTTCCTTCCTTCCTCCCTCCTTCCTTCCCACCCTCCCTTTCTTTTCTAGCATGTGTCATGAGGTCTCATTAATTTGGGAAATCTATCACTTCATCTTGTTTCTGTTGCATCATTCTCTTCCTCTTCTCCTTTTGAGACTAACACTGTATGTGGACCTTTTCCTGTGTGTATCTTGTGAGTTTCTTGTTTCTTCTTCATCTCCAAGTTCCTCCTTTGTTCTTCATTTGGATAGTTTCCTCTGATTCTCTTTTGGCTGTTTATCATTGTTAAACTCATGCATTTAGTTCTTAGGATTTTTTTTTGGTTTGGGTTTTGTTTTTTTGTATTTTATAGTCCTCAAATTTCCATTTGGTTCTTTTTTTCTAATAGCTTTGAGATCATGAACTAAAATACTCAATTTTGTCTCTCATCTCTTTGAACCTAGTAAACATAGCTGGTGTCTAAGCTTGGATTTCCTCTAGGTCTAAAACTTGATGTATGGCACTCCTGTGATTTTGCTTCTGTTTTTGTGGATGTTTCTGCGTGGTTTTGTGTGCATTGCACATTTTTTGGAGTTGTTTTTGTAAATAATGGGCCTGAGTTTTTTGTTTATTTCTGTTGGAGAAATGTAGAAATAATATCTTTCTCCATAATAGATGGTTTTTTTTTTTTTTAATTTGAGAGGGAAATTAAACAGAGCTGGTGACTCTGTAGCTACCAGCAGGTGGGATCAGAATAATCTTATGTTAGGGACTGAGATGATTTGGTGCCTTGATGCAGATCTGTGGTCTGTCTGCTTTCAATTCACCTTTATTCCCAGGAGTTAGTCCTTTAGGGTCCCAGCCAGAAGAGAGGGAGTTTGGCCAGTGCCCTTGCTCTTTGGTGGGACCTGGTTTCCAGTTTCTATCCTGAGTCTCATTTCACAGGCTCTGAGCTGCCTTCTCTTAAATTTTCAAATGCCCCAGGTGAAACACATCCCCAAATTCCAGAGTCATCTCCCTGGTGTTTCTCTGTCCTAGCTCCAGTCTTGACTCAGCAATTTTTAGATTTGTGTGTGTTGTTATTTCTCTAAACAGATATTCTTTATAGTGTTTTTTCTTTTTCTTCAGAAGATTGATCAGAAATACTTAGTTTGCTTTAGTGGAAACTCCTGAATTGACTCTTTCTGCCATAAAACGTATTGTTGTCTTTTCATTATCACCTTCAAAAGCAAGAGAAAGGAAGTTTTTATCTTTTGTAACTGTTCCGTTTGGGATAGGCAATTTCGTTGAGTTTTCTAATGTTCATTTATTGTGAGGGTATGGATACCAGAACCAACGTGCCTGGTTGTATCACCATTTAATTCAACATATTTAATTAAGAAGAAACTATTAAGGCAATTATTTGAACTCTAACAGTTTTCATTTATCCTTCTGTATTTAGTATGTTGCCCACATAATGACCCTGAAGTCAGTAAGCACCTCTGTTACACTCAGAGAAAACAAAAATATTCCAGAAATACTAAAATTCAGATAATTGACCTGGGCACCCAGGTATCTCAGTGACCAGGAACACAAGTGCTAAGGTGAGTTAAAAAAAAAAAAAAACTTATTTCAGTTTTATTTCTAATTTTGATTCTAGGCCAAAAATGTAGGATGTTATTCAGCATTAAAAACTGAGTTAGTAATAGCTCTTCTTAATTGCTTTTCTTTGTGTGTGCCAGGATAGTCTTTTATGTTTTGTTTTCTAATGGAACAACATAACTCATCATTTATTCCACCCTTCATCCTTTCGTGCACAACATTTATCATATAATTTATCATATAATAATTTATTTATAGTCTCCATACCGTGAAAGCTGTGCATATGTACAGTAAGTTTCTTTTTTCAAGACGTTTACAGTGCAGTTGATCAGAGAGGATATACAGAACATTAATGGATCAAGAACTGTGCAGCCTATTACATAAGTCAAGTGAGAAGTTTCTGTGATATTAAAAATCTCACAGTGCTCAGTTGTGAGTGAGAATAACTGAGCCTGGAGGAAGGTTAAGCTAGCGAATGGAAAGCACGCTGGGAGACTTGGGAGGAGGTAGAGGCATGAGAGTGACATGAAAATGGGGACATGTGGTGGTCTGTGACACATGAACTTTTATGCCTACAGCAGTGATCATAACTTCTGTAGTGTTCTGGGCTCGGCTAAACTGGGTTTTTCAAGTGGCTGATGAGAAGTTAATAACAACAGTAACAGCAGCAACAAAAGCAGATTATGTGCATAAATGAATGTCAGGCTGAGGCAATGGGCAAACATTTGTCTCTTAAAGGAGTTCTTAAAGAAAAAACTTGGGATTTAACCCATTGCATTATAAAGGATCTTATTGCTTCCCTTTTCTTAATTGGATCATAAAGTAGAAGCAAAATCAGAACACTGATATATAATAGGTTCTGAAGCAAGATATTGTACCATCACTTGTAGCTTCAATTGCCTGATACTGCATTGCCCTTCTTTATGACTGAGTTTGAAATTAATCTGGAGGACAATCCTGCCGGGCAGACTCTAATCATTCAGTCTCAGCCTGTGGAGGTATTTGTGATGCGATAAGTGCAAGGAGAACATGACTCTATTAAAATGATTTGTATTTCTCTCTCTTTTTTTTTTTTTGTTAAGTTTTTTGTTGTTGTTGGTACTGGGATTTGAACTCCACTCTTACCACTTGAGGAGCCACTCCACTAGCTGATTTGTATTTCTGACATGTGATTTTCTTATGTTTCCTCTTTCACATTTAGCATTCACTAAAAGGTAACTCCTCTAACAATTTTTCTTATTTCAAAAGCAATACATGTTTAGTTTTTATTTTCCATGTACTGTAGACATTTTTCTACCATGTGGTTTGTTTATCTCTGCTTATGTAAAATTTAAAAATATAATATATTAAAAAGAAATCCATGTTTACCATATCAACTCCTCCTAATGAGGTCACTGACTTCCTCCTCCAGTTCCTTTTTGCCTATTTTCCCTTTGCACTCAATGTTTGGATCCGACTGAAAGAGCCTTAGGAGTGAGGAATTTCATATGTTCATCTTCAGAACTTTTTCCATCTTATAAAATCTGATTTTTTTTAAACTCAAGTTTTGTATTATGTATGTATAAGAGTGAGCAGCTTTCCTCTTATTTCTTATGTCCTCAAAGTGTGAGTTTCTCCAGCTAATGTTGAGAAGTGGAGTTGTGACTAATCAGAGGCCCAAACTCTGCTCCTTCCACATGTCACTCTACATGTGACATGCTTCTGTAATCATGTGCAGACACCTGCAGACACCCCCACGTTTTCCTTTCTCAAGGTTCTCTCACCCAGAGAGGCGCAGTAGGACAAAATATCTTTGCATTCCTTCCTCAGTTTATAACCTTTTGATATTTTATAATTCTTTTATAGTCAACCATCAATGCAGTGATTGAGTTCTTTGGATCAAACAAGGGGTTGCATCTTGAGCAGATAACATCAGCTACATTGACAAAGTTGGAAAAAATTAAAGAGAGAAACAGCTGCAGGTGAATTTGATTGTCTATGTAAGCACCAACTAGACTTAAACATCTGTCTATTCTGATGTAAACAGTATCTGTAAAGTAGTACTGGTTGCTTTTTCTTTTTCAGTTGTAAACTCAGGTTGTATTATTCAGTGGACATGGCTCATTCAATGTTCAGTATGATTGCTAGCCCGAGTAGAAAGAGAATTAACGCGGGTGCATATGATTCTGCCTGCATTACATTGAGGAACCTGTGCTTCACAACAAACTTGAGGTGGAAAATCTCCCTCCATCTCAGGTCTTCAGCAGATAGAAAGTTGCATTTCTTGACTGGTTAGTTAGGGCAGATAGCTGTGTAATTAACTGCTCAAAATGTGCTCAGCACCTGTTACTCAAACATAATAAAGATGTGTGCTGAAATACTATATTCCTAATAAAGTATTTACAAATACTTACCAATAAATTCAACAAAATGTGTATTCACTGAGGATAATCTTCTCATTTTAGATTTCAACAAAAGGCAGTTACGGTATGTTGATGTATATATAATTCTGTTAAGAAAAAAACTGAGGTTTTTTTTTCCCCTCCCTCTTAGCTCAACAGCAAAGATTCAGGTTTACAGAAGACTACAAATTTATGTATGGGAGAAATAATAAAGCGTATAACAAGTTTGATGTTGAAATAAAGAGTACGAAGCTTCTTTTGTCAAGATCAGGTAAACCAGGGCTCAACTTTTAGGATGTTCAAATTAAGTTGAGTAGCATTGGTAATGTATGTATATGTGTTTGCACATGTATATCAACCCTGATGACTATTTTACACACATATCCTGCAGGTCACTTTAGAAGATCAAGCAGGAGCTTATCAGTGCAAACACTGTCACAGTTACAGATAGAAATAGAAATTTGGTTATTCATATTAGGGTGTCTGATATCATTTGAATCTAGGCCCACTCACAGTCTGTATCTTTGTGACTATGAAACCGTTACTCAGACACAAATGGAAGTCGCAGTTGGTTCAAATTCTTCTGTCCTACTCCTTTTGGAATGTTTCTTCCCTCACTGTTTTTATTATTAAATATTACTATGTTAGTTTACCCTTTCTTTCTGCAGTACTACATTTGCTTTTCTAAGTATCTGAGAAGTGTATCTACAAACTAGTACAGGTTGAGCTGCCCTAATACAGAAGTCCTTAATGTAGTTCCTGTCCTTTTCACTGTAGTCACTCACCTTGATCACTAATTCTGGAATCGAGGTAATAAATTCCTTCTTTTTCTCCCATTCATTTTGAAATGCAGGATGATATCACTATAAAATATTCTCCAAATGCCCCAAATTATTTTTATCAGAGTCTTTGACTTCTGTCAATCTGCATTAAAATATAGATTATTTAACTTGTATGCTGGAAGAAGTAAAAGTTGGTGTTCACTGAATATGCCTACTAAGTATTTTCTAGTAACAGAGTAGTTTTGTGTAGAATTTCTGATTTTTAAAGTCATTTAATCTTTTAAATTATTTTTTAAGAGAGAAAATGGAAAATGATGATTCAGCATCCATCAACTTGGCATATATTGCAACCTGTGGATACTCATGTTGAGTTGGCCAAGGTGATGGTAGAAATCATTTATATTAGAAATCAACAGGGTGAACGATATCTGACTCAGTTACTGAATCTTAAGGAAGCAGAGATAGGTATTTGTGGGAAACAAAACTTAATGATTAGTCTCTGTTCAGAAAAATAAACAAAATTTGTTTTGGTGATCTTTTTTTCTTTTCTTTTTTTTTTTTTTGAACAGTACTGGGGTTTGAACTCAAGGCTTCATGCTTGCTAGGCAGACTCTCTACCACTTGAGCCACGCCCAGCCCAAATGATAATCTCTTTTATTTTGGAATTTCTGTAATCATTAGTGATCTTTGATTTTGAGATGATGCAATTCAATGTTTAATCTCATCAATTAAGTAATATAAAAACTTAGAGGCTCTTTTGGTATGAAACCACATTAAAAGTCTGAGAGAAATCCAAAGCAATAAAAAATAGAAACTGCATTTTGCATTTAATGAAACAATTAGAAAATACTTGTTCTTTTTTTTTTTTTTTTTTCCTTTTCCTGAAATGGGGTTGGCTTGTAGACCTGTGGGTACTGTGAGAGGGTGTGCGGGAGGGGATGCAGCCTGTCCCGCGGGGTCCAGGCGCTCAAACTCAGTGGTTTCTGTCCCCCACAGGAGCTCTTAATCTGCCACTCCCAGCCCAGCAGGCCCAGCCCCCGAGGACGCGGCTGCTGGCGAAAACTGCACTCCTCGGCTCTGGCCCTGCACTCCTCAGTCCTCCCCCTTCGCCTGGCTGCCCGGCCACCGCCCAACCCCAGCGTGACTCAGCTGGACCTGACTCTGACCCGTGACCAGGCGCAACCATCAGGGGCAAGGACGCGTGCCACACAGACAGGGACCCGCGATTTCAGGCTGCGCCTTCTCTCCGGCATCCGCACTGCCTGTGGCTTCTGCGCGCAGCTGGAGCGTCCTCACAAGTGCCCCAAGGGGTCGGACACATGCTGCCACCATGTTGCTGTGGCCGCCTGCTGCCGGCGCTGATGGGAGGAGGAAGAGGAGGAGGAGATGGCGCCCTCCTGTCCCTGCCAGCCGCCGCCACCTGCGCGTTGCGATCCCGATCCCGCAGGAGTCGCGGTCTGGCCCGCGCCCGCTCTGTGTGCAGCAGAGATGACGAGGACCATGAAGGGGAAGGGACCGGAGCCCGTGGCCCGAGCGCCTGCAGGCCGAGGCCACCGTGACTCTGAGCAGCACCTGGTGGGGACTCCCTGCGCCTGGCCGCCCACAACAGTTGAGGCAGCGGTCGCCTCCGCCTCCTACTGCTGCGCTGAGAACGCGGCAGGAGGCGCCCTGGAGCCTTCGCGGTGGGCTGTCGCCTCAACCTCGTGCGCATGCGCAGCATGGGGATCGCGCAGCCGCAAGGCCGCCTTGGACCAGGACTTCTGCTTTGATGGCCTCAGCGAAGAGCAGGTGCACCACCTGGCCCTGTGCATCAAGGCGGAGCTCAAGGGCTTTGGCCTGGAAAGGGGCTGCCTGCTGGGCCAGGGCGAGCTGCTGCCGGGCTCCCTCCTGTTCCTCTGAGTTGGGGACATGACAGCACCTGTCCTTAGATCACTGGTAGCTACTTTGTACAAAATAAATTATTTTTATTCATGATATTTCTTTATTCATGCTTTAGTTTTTGTAATCTACCTCTGTACGTTTGGTATCGAAGGAAAAAAGTAATGACACCTGTTAGGAAAAACGCTGCTCACAAAGAAAGCTCACGAGAAAAGTCTCACGTCCATAGAGCAAAGTTTAATGGCAGGCCCAAACTGCCAGGCTGGCCGGGAAAAGATGGTGCAGCCCAGAGTCTGGCAGAGGAGTGGCTTTTATACAAGGGAGAGGTTAAGGAAGTTAGCACATGCAAGGTAGTCTCTGGTAGGGGTGGGGCTGTCTTAGAGCACGGGAATTTGTCCTTGGGAGTTTCTCAAGTGAGGGCTGAGGGTAAAATGGCTGCCAATTTATAAATGGTGACATTATTGTTCTATCATTCCCCCATTTTTTCTTTAATAATGATGAGGGTAGGGGCTGAGGATCAGGAACTGGGGAGAACCATCAGTCTCTTTAGCTGCTTCCTGCTGGCAGGGGGCTTTGTATAGGGGAGGATCCTCAGGCTCCTGTGGCGTCCTGGATGGGGCCTTCACAGTAGTTTTTTCAGGCGGTTTTGGAGAGGTTGGTTTCCCTGGAGGTACAACTGGTTAAATTTTTGATTAGCAGCAGCAGACATGTAGTATGATGCAAGGGAGGAAGCTTAAGAATAGGAGAGCAAGAAACAGGCATTAGGATGGGCATTGGCCAGGAGAACCACTGTGAAATGTTGTTCCCTAGAGGATTCCAAGAGTCTTCTAACTCCCTGTTCCATTTTTCTAATTGTTTCTTGAGAGGTGCCGCCATTGGGGGAACACATGGAGCTTGACAGCAGTGGGTGTCATGGGAATGACCAGATGAGGGCTGGTCCATCGAAGTCCCGATGGAGAGGGTAGAAGATCCTTTAGGAGAAAAAAAGATCCCCTGGTTTAATAGAAATTGTTATAGGATGGGGCAGGATCTGGTAAGCAAATATGTAAATAAACTTGACAAGATCAGCAGAAAACACAAATAATTTCTTTGATAAAATCTTTCTCTGTAACCGTTTTTTGTAGATGTTACTCAGAGCAGAACAATATTAAGATAACCTTGTTATTTTATAGACATAGAGGATTTGATTTTAGTTTGATATGACCCTAAAAATCTTTTAGGCAACTCTTAGATTATACTCAACTTTAACTTTATTACACATTGAAGCTTTTTATACACTTTTAAAACTTACTTAGACCTTTATATAACATACTAAACCCTTTGATGCTTTGTCCCTCCTATTTCAAACAATCTTTAGGATGAACCCTTCTTTATAAAATCCTTTTTCATCTAAAAACATTTCTTTTTCCTTTAACTTCTCAAAAAATACATTTACTACCTATCTATATCCTTTTTAGTTGTTTACTTTGTAGCTTGTATTTTAAAATTAGCTTTTATAAGAATTTTTAATTTATTATATGGGCTGGAGTAACTAATTAGTAGCCCCTGTTGTTTTAAGGAATTGATGATAGGCATGAGGCCTCATCATCCCTCAGGCTTGAGGGGATATTGTTTTTGGTGTGGAAACTGTGAGGGATTTTTGAGTTTTATTTGAATAGGGAGGGCCGTCCTGGCTCACCCTACACTCATCAGTCCACACTGTGGAATCTCTTTGTTCCTGAAGGAGGGGGCAGCAGAGATAGCTGCCTGGGGGGAGGAGAATTTGAGCTTTTAATTGAGATAGTAAATCCCATCCCAGCAGGGACACTGGAGTTTTAGGTACTATGAGGAAAGAGTGACAGAAGAGGAGGTCTCCCCAAGAGCAGACCAGTAGCTGGGTAAATTAGCACTCTAGGGGCTTGCCAGATTTGCCCCGAACGATAACTTTTGTCATTGGACCAGGGACCAGGAGAAAAAGGTAAAACAGAGAAACGGGCTCCACTGCCTAGGAGGAAAATGATCTTTTTTTTTGTTTTTCTGCCGTAATGGCTACCATGAGGCTCCTCAACATCGATGCCAAGAAGTGGAGCATGAACAGGAGGCCGGGACCCATCAATCCATAGGAGGTGGCACCTCACCTTCCATCTGGAGGCAGGGGCACTTAGACCTCCACTGGTTACCTTTGCAGAGAGGTCAGGGTCCTGGTTGGGGGTGGGGCTGTCTCCCGGGCTGTCCCCCCTTAAGCATTCTCTGCAGAAGTGCCCCTCCTGTCCACCATGGTAGCAAGTTCAGGATACAGGCCCCAGTCGGGTGGGGCCCCCTCTGAGAGCAGCAATGAGGCCATGGTGTCTCTTATCTTTTTCTCTCCTGTTAGTAAGGTCCCGGACATACAGACATATAAATACAGACATGGCTAGCTGTATTACTTGGTTCAATGACTTTTTCCCTTCAGCCACAGTCTTTGAGTTTTTTATGAATATCTGGGGCTGACTGTTAGAAATTTATCTTTGAGGAGAACCTCTCTCACCTGTGACTCTGGGTCCACCGTGGTATGCTTTCTGAGGTCTCTGAACTGTTCTGGGCCTCAGTTTCCTCACTTGAAGAATGAGGGATCTAGTCTAGGTTAGACTACTTTCTTTCACTATGAGATGGCTGAAGTGACATTTATGCCACTTATCTTCCTTCCTTTTTTTTTTTTTATTTATTTTTTTTATTTAGCAATGCTGGGGAATTGAACCCAGGGCTTTGCACATGCTGGGCAGACATTTTTTCATTGAGCTACTTTCTCAGCCCCAAATATTTTTTTTCTTTACTTTGGCTGTACTGGGCTTGAACTCAGGACTTTATGCTTGTAAAGCGGCAGCCTTGCTGAACCTTGCTTCCCCTTGGCTTGGTCTGTGCCTATCAGTCAAGAGGCCCTTTGACAGCCTTGCTCACGTCAAGGCTAAGTCCACTACCTTAGTCTCCCCTCTTGCAAGGCAGCCTTGCTGAACCTTGCTCACCTCCTTCATTCTGGTGCCCTGCCTTCTCAGCACAAAGGACTTTGACATGTCCCTGCTCATGTCAAAGTTTCTTATCATTCTATTTAGTTACTGGTCTCCCACATCTCCTCCCTTTTTATTTCTTAAATATTCTTGATGCTGTCTGTTGTTTAGTCCAAGGAGCTATTTCTGGATTGCTCAGCATCCAATTGAAAAGGTACAAAAGCAGATTAGTAGGAAAACTCCTATTTTTATGAGGTACCAGAAGTAATGTTTGAGGATTTTGGATGAATTACAACCTTGCAGCTCATCTAATATAGTTTTTGCCGTGTTGGCAAGAGAAATGACCTGGTCATATGCTCTCTGCCTTGCCAATATATGTTGTCTGAAGTTTTGAAAATTTAAGGTATCTTTGCTATTTTTCCAGGCTCCCATTAGATGAGTTTTGATGCTCTGCCAAGGATACTCCAATTAATTGTAGGGAGCAGCAGTGATACAAATATGCTGGAAGCCTGCATGACAGGAGGTCCTGTCTTAATTTTATAGTTTGTATCTCATCCCCCATAGCAAGGAGAGCCACCTCCAGGGTGTTTAAGCATACCTCAATTTTTTCATCTATAGACACTTGTTGTTGAAGGGCATATGTGGTATTTTGAATGAGTGTGTTAACATAGTGGGCATTGTACTGTTCAGTGGCATTGAAGCCCAAGAATAATTTCTTATCTACATAATGGGTGCCATTCCACAGAAGAGCTCTCCTCCTTATGGGCGCCGTAAGAAGGCACCATTGCAGTGAGCCTAAGCTTAATAGCACTGAAGTGGATTACCCTGTGAAATTATAGGAACTGAAGGTGGGAGTCGTGTGTCTGTTAGAGTGGCCTCCCACCAGCTGTGAATCATTGGTGTGAACTAGTATGTTTGGTCCTTTCCAGTTGCTGCCTGAAGCAGCAGTGGGTGAGGTATAAAGGTCCAGTGTTGTTGAGTTCGGGTCACTGAGCCACCTACCAGTAGGGCAATAATTGCCAACATGGCCAAGAAAAAGGCCATGGGGCTGCCTGTCAGCCCTGCACCCCTGACCATATCACCTGCCATCCTTATCAGGCACTTGATTTGTCCCCAACTGGGTGGGCCTGCTGTCTGGGCTGCTCGAGACAAATGGTTCCTGGTCCTCCTCTGGGGTGGTGCTGGCATCACTGGCTTCCATCACAGGAGAAGTTCCTTCTTTCTCCTTTCCTCTGGGGACTCAAATTGTCTCTTCATCTGTTCTGTCTTTTCCTCATCCATAGTCACAGTTTCTTCATTTGAGGGGTGAGTGGATCCATAAGGCTTCATGAAGTCAGATGGCACCCACACTGGCTGATCAGCACCTTCAGGGAAAGCATAAACATGCCCTCAGCCCCACATTAGCACCGGACTGGGGCTTTCCCATATGCCCTGTAACATCTTTCCAAAGAACCTGAGACAAGGTTGCCTTGCTGGCCTCACCCCAGTGTTTTCCTGCTGGGGTTAATTCCTGATTTGTACAATTTTTAAAATTTAGGGTATAAAGAGCTTTACTTAGCATGGTGGCAGAAGGAAGATTATCTCCCCTCTCTTTTTTTTCTTTAATTGTAATTTTAAGGTGTGATGAGCTCATTCCACAATGGCTTGTCCCTGTGGATTATATGGAATGCCAGTAGAATGGAGCATCTGATACGAGTGGCAAAATGCATTAAAACCAGCTGATGTGTACCCAGGCCCATTATCTGTTTTGATCTGGTGAGGTTTACCCATAATAGTAAAACTATCCAGGCATTGGGCTATGACATGTGTGGTGACTTTAATGCTGTGGGCAGAGGCATAAATGAAGCCAGAATAAGTGTCAATGGTGACATGTACAAAGTGAAGGTGCCCAAAGAATGGTATATGAGTTACATCCATCTGTCAGATACTCCTTGGCTGGAGGCCACGAGGGTTGATACCCTCTAGTGGAAGGGTGAGGTGTTGTGCACAGGTTTTGCAGGTTTTAACAATTTGTCGGGCCTGTTTTCTGGCAAGACGGAACTGTTTACAAAGGGCATTTGAGTTTTGATGATGGAGCGCATGACTTTGAACAGCTGTGTGACAGCAGAACCAGAAGCACAGGGGTTAACATGTCCCAAAAGGTGAGAAGGAGAAGCCAAAACATCTGTATTTCGGTTGCCCTCAGCAAGAGGACTCGGAAGACTGGAGTGGGAGCGTAAGTGTCCCACAAAGTAGGGATGGTGGTGAGCCTGTAAGATACACCACAATTGGCAAAACAGATGGAATAGTTTCTCATTATTGGTATGCCAATGTGGGCAGTTTTAATGGCACGCTGTACTCCTGAGACATAGGCACTATCTGTATAAACATTAATGGCCTCAGTGGAAAAGTCACAGCAGGCTATGATGACAGCCTGCAGCTCAGTGCCCTGAGCAGTGAAAAAAGACATTTGTTCAACCTTATGGCCCTTTGCAGAATAATAAGCTGACATCCCTGTCCCTGATGCATCTGTGAACAGAGTAAGGGCATCAGGGATAGGGTTTTTCCGTAGCCAACGTGGCAACATGAAGGAATGTGTTGATGCAAAATGTAGGATCTTGGAAGTGGGAAGATGTCCATTTAACTGTCCCGGGAAGTTAGCCAGTGCGTTCACATTTCTGAAAACTGCCAAAGCCAATAGTGTTGTTCCTTAGAAAATGGGATTGTAATAGATCAGGGTTCCTGTACCACAAGCTGTACACACCACAAATGTCCCTGCCTGATTATCCTGGCCACCAAATCAGAATAGGGAGTAATCACCCTTGATAGGGAGTGCCCAAGATTAATCCACTCTATTATTCTCTGTTGTTGGAGGAGGGGATGCTCTTCAAGTGGTGCACACTATAAATTAAGGTAACGGGGAGTACACAAAAGATAAGTTGAGTGTAAAACAATGGGACAAAAAGGCTCAAATGAAAGAACCTACTTTGAGAACATATATTCTATAAATTTGCATATTCAAATTTGAATATATATTTGAATATATTGAAGAAATGGACAGATTTCTAGATACTTATGATCATCCAAAACTGAACCAAGAGGACATTAATCACCTGAATAGATCTATAACATAAAATGAAATTGAAGCAGCAATCAAGAGTCTCCCAAAAAAGAAAAGTCCAGGACCTGATGGATTCTCTGCTGAATTCTATCAGACCTTTAAAGAAGAACTAATACTAACCCTCCTTAAACTGTTCCACGAAATAGAAACGGAAGGAAAACTGCTTAACTCATTTTATGAAGCCAGTATTATTCTCATCCCAAAACTGGACAAAGACACCTCCAAAAAGATAACTATAGGCCAATCTCCTTAATGAACATCGATGCAAAAATACTCAATAAAATAATGGCAAACCGAATCCAACAACAGATCAGAAAGATCACTCACCGTGACCAAGTCAGCTTCATCCCAGGGACGCAGGGGTGGTTCGACATACGTGAATCAATAAATGTAATACAGCACATTAACAGAAGCAAAGACAAAAACCACTTGATCATCTCAATAGATGCAGAAAAAGCCTTCAACAAGATCCAACACCACTTCATGATAAAAACTCTAAGAAAAAGTAGGAAGAGAAGGAAAGTACCTCAACATTATAAAAGCTATATACGACAAACCTACAGCCAACATCATACTTAATGGTGAAAAACTGAAACCGTTTCCCCTAAAAACAAGAATGAGACAAGGATACCCACTATCTCTACTCCTACTCAACATAGTACTGGAATTCCTAGCCAGAGCAATTAAGCAAGAAGAAGAAATAAAAGGAATACAAATAGGTAAAGAAAGTGTTAAAATATCCTTATTTGCAGATGATATGATCCTATACCTTAAAGACCTAGAAACCTCTACCCAAAAACTCCTAGACACCATCAACATCTACATCAAGGTGGCAGGATATAAAATCAACTTACAAAGATCATTAATTTTTGTATATACCAGTAATGAACAAACTGAGAAAGAATATATGAAAACAATTCCATTTATGATAGCCTCAAAAAAAATCAAATACCTAGGGGTTAACTTAACAAAGGATGTGAATGACCTCTACAAGGAGAACTACAAACCCCTGAAGAAAGAGATTGAGGAAGACTACAAAAAGTGGAGAGATCTCCCATGCTCATGGATTGGTAGAATCAACATAGTAAAAATGGGTGTACTACCAAAAGCAATTTGTATGTTTAATGCAATTCCCATCAAAATCCCAATGACATTCATCACAAAGATTGAAAAATCTACCCTAAAGTTCACTTGGAAACACAAGAGACCATGAATAGCCAAGGCAATACTCAGCAAAAAGAGCAATGCTGGAGGTATCACAATACCCAACTTCAAACTATATTACAAAGCAATAACAATAAAAACAGCATGGTACTGGCACAAAAACAGATGTGAAGACCAGTGGAAGAGAATAGAGGACCCGGATATGAACCCACACAACTATACCCACCTTATTTTTTACAGAGGTACTAAAAAATATGTGATGGGGAAAAGACAGCCTCTTCAACGAATGTTGCTGGGAAAAGTGGTTATCTGCCTGAAAAAAACTGAAACTATATCCATATTTATCACCCTGTACTAATGTCTGATGTATAGCTGGCAAATATTTTCTCCAACTCTGTGGGTGGTCTCTTCAGTTTAGAGACCATTTCTTTTGTTGTGCAGAAGTTTTTAATTTTATGTAGTTCCATTTGTTCATCCTTTCTCTTAGTTGCTGAGCTGCTGGGGTTCTATTGAGGAAGTTCTTGCCTATATCTGTTGCTTCCAGAGTATTCCCTGCTCTTTCCTGTACAAACTTCAGAGTGTTTGGGTATGATATTAAGGTCCTTGATCCATTTTGAGTTGATATTAGTACAGGGTGATATTAGTACAGGGTCAGCAAGGTTCAGCAAGGCTGCCTTGCAAGAGGGGAGACTAAGGTAGTGGACTTAGCCTTGACGTGAGCAAGGCTGTCAAAGGGCCTCTTGACTGATAGGCACAGACCAAGCCAAGGGGAAGCAAGGTTCAGCAAGGCTGCCGCTTTACAAGCATAAAGTCCTGAGTTCAAGCCCAGTACAGCCAAAGTAAAGAAAAAAAATATTTGGGGCTGAGAAAGTAGCTCAATGAAAAAATGTCTGCCCAGCATGTGCAAAGCCCTGGGTTCAATTCCCCAGCATTGCTAAATAAAAAAAATAAATAAAAAAAAAAAGGAAGGAAGATAAGTGGCATAAATGTCACTTCAGCCATCTCATAGTGAAAGAAAGTAGTCTAACCTAGACTAGATCCCTCATTCTTCAAGTGAGGAAACTGAGGCCCAGAACAGTTCAGAGACCTCAGAAAGCATACCACGGTGGACCCAGAGTCACAGGTGAGAGAGGTTCTCCTCAAAGATAAATTTCTAACAGTCAGCCCCAGATATTCATAAAAAACTCAAAGACTGTGGCTGAAGGGAAAAAGTCATTGAACCAAGTAATACAGCTAGCCATGTCTGTATTTATATGTCTGTATGTCCGGGACCTTACTAACAGGAGAGAAAAAGATAAGAGACACCATGGCCTCATTGCTGCTCTCAGAGGGGGCCCCACCCGACTGGGGCCTGTATCCTGAACTTGCTACCATGGTGGACAGGAGGGGCACTTCTGCAGAGAATGCTTAAGGGGGGACAGCCCGGGAGACAGCCCCACCCCCAACCAGGACCCTGACCTCTCTGCAAAGGTAACCAGTGGAGGTCTAAGTGCCCCTGCCTCCAGATGGAAGGTGAGGTGCCACCTCCTATGGATTGATGGGTCCCGGCCTCCTGTTCATGCTCCACTTCTTGGCATCGATGTTGAGGAGCCTCATGGTAGCCATTACGGCAGAAAAACAAAAAAAAAGATCATTTTCCTCCTAGGCAGTGGAGCCCGTTTCTCTGTTTTACCTTTTTCTCCTGGTCCCTGGTCCAATGACAAAAGTTATCGTTCGGGGCAAATCTGGCAAGCCCCTAGAGTGCTAATTTACCCAGCTACTGGTCTGCTCTTGGGGAGACCTCCTCTTCTGTCACTCTTTCCTCATAGTACCTAAAACTCCAGTGTCCCTGCTGGGATGGGATTTACTATCTCAATTAAAAGCTCAAATTCTCCTCCCCCCAGGCAGCTATCTCTGCTGCCCCCTCCTTCAGGAACAAAGAGATTCCACAGTGTGGACTGATGAGTGTAGGGTGAGCCAGGACGGCCCTCCCTATTCAAATAAAACTCAAAAATCCCTCACAGTTTCCACACCAAAAACAATATCCCCTCAAGCCTGAGGGATGATGAGGCCTCATGCCTATCATCAATTCCTTAAAACAACAGGGGCTACTAATTAGTTACTCCAGCCCATATAATAAATTAAAAATTCTTATAAAAGCTAATTTTAAAATACAAGCTACAAAGTAAACAACTAAAAAGGATATAGATAGGTAGTAAATGTATTTTTTGAGAAGTTAAAGGAAAAAGAAATGTTTTTAGATGAAAAAGGATTTTATAAAGAAGGGTTCATCCTAAAGATTGTTTGAAATAGGAGGGACAAAGCATCAAAGGGTTTAGTATGTTATATAAAGGTCTAAGTAAGTTTTAAAAGTGTATAAAAAGCTTCAATGTGTAATAAAGTTAAAGTTGAGTATAATCTAAGAGTTGCCTAAAAGATTTTTAGGGTCATATCAAACTAAAATCAAATCCTCTATGTCTATAAAATAACAAGGTTATCTTAATATTGTTCTGCTCTGAGTAACATCTACAAAAAACAGTTACAGAGAAAGATTTTATCAAAGAAATTATTTGTGTTTTCTGCTGATCTTGTCAAGTTTATTTACATATTTGCTTACCAGATCCTGCCCCATCCTATAACAATTTCTATTAAACCAGGGGATCTTTTTTTCTCCTAAAGGATCTTCTACCCTCTCCATCGGGACTTCGATGGACCAGCCCTCATCTGGTCATTCCCATGACACCCACTGCTGTCAAGCTCCATGTGTTCCCCCAATGGCGGCACCTCTCAAGAAACAATTAGAAAAATGGAACAGGGAGTTAGAAGACTCTTGGAATCCTCTAGGGAACAACATTTCACAGTGGTTCTCCTGGCCAATGCCCATCCTAATGCCTGTTTCTTGCTCTCCTATTCTTAAGCTTCCTCCCTTGCATCATACTACATGTCTGCTGCTGCTAATCAAAAATTTAACCAGTTGTACCTCCAGGGAAACCAACCTCTCCAAAACCGCCTGAAAAAACTACTGTGAAGGCCCCATCCAGGACGCCACAGGAGCCTGAGGATCCTCCCCTATACAAAGCCCCCTGCCAGCAGGAAGCAGCTAAAGAGACTGATGGTTCTCCCCAGTTCCTGATCCTCAGCCCCTACCCTCATCATTATTAAAGAAAAAATGGGGGAATGATAGAACAATAATGTCACCATTTATAAATTGGCAGCCATTTTACCCTCAGCCCTCACTTGAGAAACTCCCAAGGACAAATTCCCGTGCTCTAAGACAGCCCCACTCCTACCAGAGACTACCTTGCATGTGCTAACTTCCTTAACCTCTCCCTTGTATAAAAGCCACTCCTCTGCCAGACTCTGGGCTGCACCATCTTTTCCCGGCCAGCCTGGCAGTTTGGGCCTGCCATTAAACTTTGCTCTATGGACGTGAGACTTTTCTCGTGAGCTTTCTTTGTGAGCAGCGTTTTTCCTAACAGGTGTCATTACTTTTTTCCTTCGATACCAAACGTACAGAGGTAGATTACAAAAACTAAAGCATGAATAAAGAAATATCATGAATAAAAATAATTTATTTTGTACAAAGTAGCTACCAGTGATCTAAGGACAGGTGCTGTCATGTCCCCAACTCAGAGGAACAGGAGGGAGCCCGGCAGCAGCTCGCCCTGGCCCAGCAGGCAGCCCCTTTCCAGGCCAAAGCCCTTGAGCTCCGCCTTGATGCACAGGGCCAGGTGGTGCACCTGCTCTTCGCTGAGGCCATCAAAGCAGAAGTCCTGGTCCAAGGCGGCCTTGCGGCTGCGCGATCCCCATGCTGCGCATGCGCACGAGGTTGAGGCGACAGCCCACCGCGAAGGCTCCAGGGCGCCTCCTGCCGCGTTCTCAGCGCAGCAGTAGGAGGCGGAGGCGACCGCTGCCTCAACTGTTGTGGGCGGCCAGGCGCAGGGAGTCCCCACCAGGTGCTGCTCAGAGTCACGGTGGCCTCGGCCTGCAGGCGCTCGGGCCACGGGCTCCGGTCCCTTCCCCTTCATGGTCCTCGTCATCTCTGCTGCACACAGAGCGGGCGCGGGCCAGACCGCGACTCCTGCGGGATCGGGATCGCAACGCGCAGGTGGCGGCGGCTGGCAGGGACAGGAGGGCGCCATCTCCTCCTCCTCTTCCTCCTCCCATCAGCGCCGGCAGCAGGCGGCCACAGCAACATGGTGGCAGCATGTGTCCGACCCCTTGGGGCACTTGTGAGGACGCTCCAGCTGCGCGCAGAAGCCACAGGCAGTGCGGATGCCGGAGAGAAGGCGCAGCCTGAAATCGCGGGTCCCTGTCTGTGTGGCACGCGTCCTTGCCCCTGATGGTTGCGCCTGGTCACGGGTCAGAGTCAGGTCCAGCTGAGTCACGCTGGGGTTGGGCGGTGGCCGGGCAGCCAGGCGAAGGGGGAGGACTGAGGAGTGCAGGGCCAGAGCCGAGGAGTGCAGTTTTCGCCAGCAGCCGCGTCCTCGGGGGCTGGGCCTGCTGGGCTGGGAGTGGCAGATTAAGAGCTCCTGTGGGGGACAGAAACCACTGAGTTTGAGCGCCTGGACCCCGCGGGACAGGCTGCATCCCCTCCCGCACACCCTCTCACAGTACCCACAGGTCTACAAGCCAACCCCATTTCAGGAAAAGGAAAAAAAAAAAAAAAAAAGAACAAGTATTTTCTAATTGTTTCATTAAATGCAAAATGCAGTTTCTATTTTTTATTGCTTTGGATTTCTCTCAGACTTTTAATGTGGTTTCATACCAAAAGAGCCTCTAAGTTTTTATATTACTTAATTGATGAGATTAAACATTGAATTGCATCATCTCAAAATCAAAGATCACTAATGATTACAGAAATTCCAAAATAAAAGAGATTATCATTTGGGCTGGGCGTGGCTCAAGTGGTAGAGAGTCTGCCTAGCAAGCATGAAGCCTTGAGTTCAAACCCCAGTACTGTTCAAAAAAAAAAAAAAGAAAAGAAAAAAAGATCACCAAAACAAATTTTGTTTATTTTTCTGAACAGAGACTAATCATTAAGTTTTGTTTCCCACAAATACCTATCTCTGCTTCCTTAAGATTCAGTAACTGAGTCAGATATCGTTCACCCTGTTGATTTCTAATATAAATGATTTCTACCATCACCTTGGCCAACTCAACATGAGTATCCACAGGTTGCAATATATGCCAAGTTGATGGATGCTGAATCATCATTTTCCATTTTCTCTCTTAAAAAATAATTTAAAAGATTAAATGACTTTAAAAATCAGAAATTCTACACAAAACTACTCTGTTACTAGAAAATACTTAGTAGGCATATTCAGTGAACACCAACTTTTACTTCTTCCAGCATACAAGTTAAATAATCTATATTTTAATGCAGATTGACAGAAGTCAAAGACTCTGATAAAAATAATTTGGGGCATTTGGAGAATATTTTATAGTGATATCATCCTGCATTTCAAAATGAATGGGAGAAAAAGAAGGAATTTATTACCTCGATTCCAGAATTAGTGATCAAGGTGAGTGACTACAGTGAAAAGGACAGGAACTACATTAAGGACTTCTGTATTAGGGCAGCTCAACCTGTACTAGTTTGTAGATACACTTCTCAGATACTTAGAAAAGCAAATGTAGTACTGCAGAAAGAAAGGGTAAACTAACATAGTAATATTTAATAATAAAAACAGTGAGGGAAGAAACATTCCAAAAGGAGTAGGACAGAAGAATTTGAACCAACTGCGACTTCCATTTGTGTCTGAGTAACGGTTTCATAGTCACAAAGATACAGACTGTGAGTGGGCCTAGATTCAAATGATATCAGACACCCTAATATGAATAACCAAATTTCTATTTCTATCTGTAACTGTGACAGTGTTTGCACTGATAAGCTCCTGCTTGATCTTCTAAAGTGACCTGCAGGATATGTGTGTAAAATAGTCATCAGGGTTGATATACATGTGCAAACACATATACATACATTACCAATGCTACTCAACTTAATTTGAACATCCTAAAAGTTGAGCCCTGGTTTACCTGATCTTGACAAAAGAAGCTTCGTACTCTTTATTTCAACATCAAACTTGTTATACGCTTTATTATTTCTCCCATACATAAATTTGTAGTCTTCTGTAAACCTGAATCTTTGCTGTTGAGCTAAGAGGGAGGGGAAAAAAAAACCTCAGTTTTTTTCTTAACAGAATTATATATACATCAACATACCGTAACTGCCTTTTGTTGAAATCTAAAATGAGAAGATTATCCTCAGTGAATACACATTTTGTTGAATTTATTGGTAAGTATTTGTAAATACTTTATTAGGAATATAGTATTTCAGCACACATCTTTATTATGTTTGAGTAACAGGTGCTGAGCACATTTTGAGCAGTTAATTACACAGCTATCTGCCCTAACTAACCAGTCAAGAAATGCAACTTTCTATCTGCTGAAGACCTGAGATGGAGGGAGATTTTCCACCTCAAGTTTGTTGTGAAGCACAGGTTCCTCAATGTAATGCAGGCAGAATCATATGCACCCGCGTTAATTCTCTTTCTACTCGGGCTAGCAATCATACTGAACATTGAATGAGCCATGTCCACTGAATAATACAACCTGAGTTTACAACTGAAAAAGAAAAAGCAACCAGTACTACTTTACAGATACTGTTTACATCAGAATAGACAGATGTTTAAGTCTAGTTGGTGCTTACATAGACAATCAAATTCACCTGCAGCTGTTTCTCTCTTTAATTTTTTCCAACTTTGTCAATGTAGCTGATGTTATCTGCTCAAGATGCAACCCCTTGTTTGATCCAAAGAACTCAATCACTGCATTGATGGTTGACTATAAAAGAATTATAAAATATCAAAAGGTTATAAACTGAGGAAGGAATGCAAAGATATTTTGTCCTACTGCGCCTCTCTGGGTGAGAGAACCTTGAGAAAGGAAAACGTGGGGGTGTCTGCAGGTGTCTGCACATGATTACAGAAGCATGTCACATGTAGAGTGACATGTGGAAGGAGCAGAGTTTGGGCCTCTGATTAGTCACAACTCCACTTCTCAACATTAGCTGGAGAAACTCACACTTTGAGGACATAAGAAATAAGAGGAAAGCTGCTCACTCTTATACATACATAATACAAAACTTGAGTTTAAAAAAAATCAGATTTTATAAGATGGAAAAAGTTCTGAAGATGAACATATGAAATTCCTCACTCCTAAGGCTCTTTCAGTCGGATCCAAACATTGAGTGCAAAGGGAAAATAGGCAAAAAGGAACTGGAGGAGGAAGTCAGTGACCTCATTAGGAGGAGTTGATATGGTAAACATGGATTTCTTTTTAATATATTATATTTTTAAATTTTACATAAGCAGAGATAAACAAACCACATGGTAGAAAAATGTCTACAGTACATGGAAAATAAAAACTAAACATGTATTGCTTTTGAAATAAGAAAAATTGTTAGAGGAGTTACCTTTTAGTGAATGCTAAATGTGAAAGAGGAAACATAAGAAAATCACATGTCAGAAATACAAATCAGCTAGTGGAGTGGCTCCTCAAGTGGTAAGAGTGGAGTTCAAATCCCAGTACCAACAACAACAAAAAACTTAACAAAAAAAAAAAAAGAGAGAGAAATACAAATCATTTTAATAGAGTCATGTTCTCCTTGCACTTATCGCATCACAAATACCTCCACAGGCTGAGACTGAATGATTAGAGTCTGCCCGGCAGGATTGTCCTCCAGATTAATTTCAAACTCAGTCATAAAGAAGGGCAATGCAGTATCAGGCAATTGAAGCTACAAGTGATGGTACAATATCTTGCTTCAGAACCTATTATATATCAGTGTTCTGATTTTGCTTCTACTTTATGATCCAATTAAGAAAAGGGAAGCAATAAGATCCTTTATAATGCAATGGGTTAAATCCCAAGTTTTTTCTTTAAGAACTCCTTTAAGAGACAAATGTTTGCCCATTGCCTCAGCCTGACATTCATTTATGCACATAATCTGCTTTTGTTGCTGCTGTTACTGTTGTTATTAACTTCTCATCAGCCACTTGAAAAACCCAGTTTAGCCGAGCCCAGAACACTACAGAAGTTATGATCACTGCTGTAGGCATAAAAGTTCATGTGTCACAGACCACCACATGTCCCCATTTTCATGTCACTCTCATGCCTCTACCTCCTCCCAAGTCTCCCAGCGTGCTTTCCATTCGCTAGCTTAACCTTCCTCCAGGCTCAGTTATTCTCACTCACAACTGAGCACTGTGAGATTTTTAATATCACAGAAACTTCTCACTTGACTTATGTAATAGGCTGCACAGTTCTTGATCCATTAATGTTCTGTATATCCTCTCTGATCAACTGCACTGTAAACGTCTTGAAAAAAGAAACTTACTGTACATATGCACAGCTTTCACGGTATGGAGACTATAAATAAATTATTATATGATAAATTATATGATAAATGTTGTGCACGAAAGGATGAAGGGTGGAATAAATGATGAGTTATGTTGTTCCATTAGAAAACAAAACATAAAAGACTATCCTGGCACACACAAAGAAAAGCAATTAAGAAGAGCTATTACTAACTCAGTTTTTAATGCTGAATAACATCCTACATTTTTGGCCTAGAATCAAAATTAGAAATAAAACTGAAATAAGTTTTTTTTTTTTTTTAACTCACCTTAGCACTTGTGTTCCTGGTCACTGAGATACCTGGGTGCCCAGGTCAATTATCTGAATTTTAGTATTTCTGGAATATTTTTGTTTTCTCTGAGTGTAACAGAGGTGCTTACTGACTTCAGGGTCATTATGTGGGCAACATACTAAATACAGAAGGATAAATGAAAACTGTTAGAGTTCAAATAATTGCCTTAATAGTTTCTTCTTAATTAAATATGTTGAATTAAATGGTGATACAACCAGGCACGTTGGTTCTGGTATCCATACCCTCACAATAAATGAACATTAGAAAACTCAACGAAATTGCCTATCCCAAACGGAACAGTTACAAAAGATAAAAACTTCCTTTCTCTTGCTTTTGAAGGTGATAATGAAAAGACAACAATACGTTTTATGGCAGAAAGAGTCAATTCAGGAGTTTCCACTAAAGCAAACTAAGTATTTCTGATCAATCTTCTGAAGAAAAAGAAAAAACACTATAAAGAATATCTGTTTAGAGAAATAACAACACACACAAATCTAAAAATTGCTGAGTCAAGACTGGAGCTAGGACAGAGAAACACCAGGGAGATGACTCTGGAATTTGGGGATGTGTTTCACCTGGGGCATTTGAAAATTTAAGAGAAGGCAGCTCAGAGCCTGTGAAATGAGACTCAGGATAGAAACTGGAAACCAGGTCCCACCAAAGAGCAAGGGCACTGGCCAAACTCCCTCTCTTCTGGCTGGGACCCTAAAGGACTAACTCCTGGGAATAAAGGTGAATTGAAAGCAGACAGACCACAGATCTGCATCAAGGCACCAAATCATCTCAGTCCCTAACATAAGATTATTCTGATCCCACCTGCTGGTAGCTACAGAGTCACCAGCTCTGTTTAATTTCCCTCTCAAATTAAAAAAAAAAAAACCATCTATTATGGAGAAAGATATTATTTCTACATTTCTCCAACAGAAATAAACAAAAAACTCAGGCCCATTATTTACAAAAACAACTCCAAAAAATGTGCAATGCACACAAAACCACGCAGAAACATCCACAAAAACAGAAGCAAAATCACAGGAGTGCCATACATCAAGTTTTAGACCTAGAGGAAATCCAAGCTTAGACACCAGCTATGTTTACTAGGTTCAAAGAGATGAGAGACAAAATTGAGTATTTTAGTTCATGATCTCAAAGCTATTAGAAAAAAAGAACCAAATGGAAATTTGAGGACTATAAAATACAAAAAAACAAAACCCAAACCAAAAAAAAATCCTAAGAACTAAATGCATGAGTTTAACAATGATAAACAGCCAAAAGAGAATCAGAGGAAACTATCCAAATGAAGAACAAAGGAGGAACTTGGAGATGAAGAAGAAACAAGAAACTCACAAGATACACACAGGAAAAGGTCCACATACAGTGTTAGTCTCAAAAGGAGAAGAGGAAGAGAATGATGCAACAGAAACAAGATGAAGTGATAGATTTCCCAAATTAATGAGACCTCATGACACATGCTAGAAAAGAAAGGGAGGGTGGGAAGGAAGGAGGGAGGAAGGAAGGAAGGAAGGCCAACTGGCCAGCCAAGGGATGTAGCTCAGTGAAGTACAATTGCCTAGCATGCACATGGCCCTGGGTTCCAAAACCAGCATAAAAAGTTCAAACCATTTAAACAATGAATACATACCTAAGTATTTCACAGTAAACTACAAAAATCTAAAGTAAAGAAATTACCTTAAAGACACACAAAGGGCAGAGATGATTGGAAATGACCTTCAAAGTGATAAGAGTAAAACTGACAACTGAATACACAAGAGAAACAATTTAGACCAAACAACACCACAATTATATACTCAAAATTTGAAAACAAATAATTAACAACCTAGAATTCTAAACACAGGGGGGAAAATATCCAACAAGAAAGAATGGAAAATAGAGATATTGCCAGAAAAACAAAAATTAAAAAAACTTATTATAAGTATGCCATCACTAAAAGGAAAGCCATAATGAGCATTCTTCAGGCAGAAGAGAAATAATGACAGATTGATGATCAGAAAGACAGGAAAGAACTAACTGTCTGGAACATCCAAGTTGCTAAAATTACTATTCTCCCAAAAATAATCTCCACGTTCAATGTAATTTCTAACAAAACTGTAGAATATACTTTGGAAAACACAGGCAAGAAGATCCTAAAAGCATATGTAAGTTCAAACAATCTAAAATAGTCAAAGCACCCTTTAAAAAAGAAAAACAAAAGAAAGCCAAGGCCTGGAGATGTAGCTCAGTGACAGAGCACTTGTCTAACATGCACGAGGCCCTGGGTTCGATTCCTAGCACTGCAAAAAGAACAAATGGAAAGAAAACCAAGTTGATGGTCTTACTTTGAAACTATAATAATCTAGATGCATTAGTGTGAGCATAGAAAAGAGTTCAATTAAAGGGAATCCCACAACATACCCACACACAGAGTCAAATTATTTCCAAGCAAAGGGCTAATGCAATTCAACAAGAAAAACACAAAAGCCTTACAAATACTGTTCAAAGAACTGACTGGGTATAGGGAAAAAATAAACCTTAACCTTGACCTTGGTACCACTCTAAACACTAAAAGTCATTTAAGATGGATACGAGACTAAATATAAAACCCAGAACAGTATAACATTTCTAGAAAGAAAACACAGGACAATTATTTTTGTGATTCTGAGGTAAGCAAAGATTTACTGAACAGATCTAATGTTAGTACCAATCATAAGAAAAACATCAAAACACAGTTTTTTTCTCATAAATAACCACAATTACGAAAATCAATAGGCAAGGCACACACTGAGAAACAGGTGTACAAATCACAGTATCACATAACTCTACATGTACATGTACATATGACAAGACTTGTATGCAGAATATGGAAAGAATTTCCACAAAAAAAAATAAAGGGACAAACAACTCAGTTTTTAAGTGGGCAACAAATACTGTACTAGACATTCCACAAATGAACATATAGAGATGTCAGTAAGATGTGAAGAAATGCACACTATTAGTCATCAGGAAAATGCAAATGAAACAGTAGTAGAGTCCATGTCGTCCCCACCTGAATGTCTGAAAGTAACAGCTTGAAAATACCAGACACAGCAAGGAAGCAGGGAACTGGAATGAGTGGTAGGAATATAAAACACTACAACCAGTTTTGGAGAATTACTTGCCATCTTCTTAAAAAGTGACACATATACCTACCCTATGACTCAGCAATGCTGTTTCTAGGTATTTACACAACAGGAAAGGAAACATGTGTACCCAAAAAACTTATACAAGACATATATGAAATAGAACAATGAAATCTCTTGCAACAGCTTTAAGTGGGATGGGGTGGGGTGGGGGTGCTGGGGAGGAATGGTGGGGGTCATCTTATCAATATACAATGTAAGGCTATTCACAATTGGGAATTATTGATATGAATCCCCCCTGTACAATATTATATGCTAACAAAACGGAAAAAATTATACAAGAATGTTTACAACAGTCTTATTAACAACCCAAACCTCAAACAGCAAAAATATATACAGTAGATGGATGGAATATTATGGTACATTTATGCAGTGAAACATGATTCAAGAACTAAAAGGAAGTATCTAATGAAGCACAAAAAACATGGATGACTATCCAAAACATTATCTTAGAAACAAAAAAAGGATGAACAGGAAAAAGTTGCAATGCTGACGAAGTGATAAAGTGGTTGTTTGTAAAAACAGGATAAGGAAAATGACTAGAAAAAGTCAGCAGGGAATTTTGGGGGGGGGATGGAAATGTTCTTTACCAAAACTTGACTCAAGATCAGTGACCTTTATTGTTTATAAATTCTACTTCAATCAAATTTTAAAGACATTTATAACACAATGAAAGAAAGACATTAGAGAAAACTAAAAAACATCACCAAAAGGAACAGAAGAGGCAAATAAAGAGAGGCGTATGCTATATTTACAGATTAAAAGACATAAAAAAAACATTAATACTCCCTCAAATTAATTTATACATTCAATAAAAACCCAATGCAAATCTTAGTTCTTTTTATAGAAACCAACCAGCTGATTCTAAAACTTAAGGAAGTCTGAACAGCCAAGAAGAGATAATGCAATCATAAAGAAGACCAGAGTTGAAGGACTTAGGCCGCTCATTCACAGGACTAACTACAAACGTCCAGGCACAAAGAGAGTGTACTACAAAGTCAGACAAATGGCGAGTGTAATAGAACAGAGATTCTATAAGTACGTGGATTTTTTTACTGATGATGAAGGGTTAATTGGAGAGCACTGGAGAGACAGATCACGGTCATTTCAATAGTGTGTGATAAGTCAAGTAGATAGCCAGACAGATGACCACAAATCTAAATATATAAATTAAAACAATATAAAGCTTCCAGAAGAATAGTTTCTTGGCCCTGCAGTGAAAGATTTTTTTTTTAAACAGGGCACTGAAAGGCATTAGACATAAAAGAAAAGATTAATGAATAAAATAACATTAAAATACCTACCATTAACAGATACATTAAGAGAATGAAAATGGGGCAAGAGGTGCAGGTTGGTGGTAGAGTACTTGCCTAGTATGTGTTAGGTCTTGGGTTCTATCCCCAGCACAGGAAAAAATAAAAAAGAGGGAAAATGCACAATGTGTTCCAGGAAAAGATGCAAAACAGCTAAAAATGAAAAGGCAGGTCGCATTGTACTGGAAGAGATTAACAATACATCTGATAGCAAAGGCCTCATGTCCAGAACACAAAGAATTTCTACAAACTAGTAAGAAAAAGACAGACAGCTTCATAGTGAAGAAGATACTCAAAAGCCCCTCACAAAAAAGGATACCTAAAAAGTCAATCGATAGATGAAAAAAGTGCAAAACCTGTTTAGTCATCGAGTAAGTACAAATTAAAATCATAATGAAATTCTATTTCATACTCACCACATACAATGGCTAAACTTTAAAAGACTGACAGGAGTTGGGGGTACAGCTCGGTGGTACAATGCCTGCCTAAAAGACAGATGACGTGCTGGGTATGGTGGTTGGATCCCTGTCATCCCAGCACTGGGGAGGCTGAGGCAAGAGGATCACAAATTCAAGACCAGCCTGGGCTACACAGTGAGACCTTATCTCAAATAAAAGATAATACCAAGTGTTGGTGAAGATATATAGCAACAAGAGCCCTCATATACTGTTGATGGAAATGTTTCCCCATATTGAAAACTAGTAGAATTTGATATTAAATATACTCATATGCTATAAGTTAGCAATTTTACTTAGTAGATATTGCACTGAAAATTTTACAAATGAACACTACAAGATACTTATAAGCAGTTCATAGCAGCATTACTCATAATAATCAAAAAATAGAAACAACCCCAATATTCATCAACAAAAGTAGAAATAAGTAAGTTCTTGTATTTTCAAATGATGGAATCCTGCATAGCAATGAAAATGAGCAAAATACATCAAGTGCAACAAGAGATGGACCTCATACCAACAAATCAGACAACAGAGAGTGCATATTTTATGAGTTTATTTCTAGAAAGCAAAAATGCAAAATCAATCATAGCCTTTGTACGAAAAAAATCAAAATGAAATCAAAGAAATGACTACCATATAAATCAGGGTACTGGCCCTCTTTGGAGAAGCAATGATGGGAGGATGTAGGGGCTTCTATGATGGTGGCAATATTCTAAATTTTGACCTAGATAGTAATTGCATATTACAAAATGTTCCCTTTTTAATCAATCAAACAGACATTTTAGTTTTAGTCACTCTTTTACATACGGGTTAAACTTTGCAATAAAAAATTTTAAAGAATTGTTTTAACATTCTAAGTACTTTTTGCCTGATTAGATTCACATTCACTAAGACAATTAAATCTAAAGTTGAAGAGAGAATTTTAAATGGTAAGGCCTGACTGAAAGCATCAATTAAATGGTAAAGCAGAAACTAGTGATAAAATATTTCCTTTAGTTATTTAAAAATCAATACTTACCTCAATTCAAAATACAATAAAATGAATCAAAATGCCTCCTAAACCACCCTAATAATTACCTGCTTGGGTAAAAGTTAAGATGTAAGTGCTTTCACTATGACCAATAGCAGTAAAGAGTTTATCTTTTTCCTCCAGAGTCTTAAGGTCATCTGCAGCTGTAAAGAAAAGTCAGTCAATTAGGAAGAAAGGCAGGGAGAGCAGGGTCTGGCTATGTACCCCAGGCTGACCTCAAACTCATCATCCTCCTGCCTCAGCATCCACCATGCTGGGACTGATTACAGGTTTACATTTAACCAAGTACTGAAAAGAAGATTTCCTTCAAGGAAAAATAGGAATTGCAAACACATACAAGTAATTTGACTGTTGTAGCTAGATCACCAGGTTTACAAACACACAAAGGCTGCAGGAAGTTTCTACAAAAAGACAGAAAAGCAAACATTTGTGTCTAATCTTTTAAGAAAAAAAGGTGGTGAGAGGATCAAGACAACTAATGATGGGAGATGCATAAACTTGACTGTCAGCAAGGAAACAACTACAGCCAATCCCACCAACAGTTGGCTCTCAACCTCATAAAGTCCAAAGAGACCAAGGTATGGAACAGGCAGGTAAAGGATAAGGAAAGCTACAGGTACAGCCATGCTTCACAGAAGCCTCCACACAATGCTCAAACATTGTGGATGAGCACAGGCTGCTGAAAAGTGACACACTTTTCAGAAAAGTCCATCTTGAAGGATAGCTTAAGAAATATCCCTGAAAGGGTAAACCCTATTCAAAATTTATCTAATAAGTTGTGTGCTGGTGGTTCATGCCCATAATCCTAGATACTTGGGAGGCTGAGATCAGGAAGATCGTGTTTCAAGGCCAGTCTAGACAAACAGTTCACAAGGCCCCATCCCTAAAATAACCAAAGCAAAATGGACTGGAGGGGTGGCTAAAGGAGAGGGCCTGCTTTGCAAGCAGGAAGCCAACTTCAAATCTCAGCAAGACCAAACTGAAAAAAAATAATAATAATAAAAGAAATTGCCTGATAATCCATGTTAATAAGCCAAAAGGTGGAAATGGTAGCAAATTCCATTAAATTACAAAATGACACCAAGGATTAGAATCATCTTAAAAAGGAAAAAAGAGAAAGGAATAATAGTTTCTAAATTATAGAAAACGAGCTTGTTAATATATTTAGGAATCAAATGGAACTGACAAGTAACAAGCCTGCCTAAGTGAGTGCAAGAATGCCTCTTAAACACATAAGAACCTCCAAAATGAACACAAGAAATGCAGTGATGTCAAACACCTCCCACCAGAAATAACTCTCTAAATTTCCACAGCAGTTTAAGCTGTACCTTTACCAGTACTTATCATTTAAGTTTGTATAAAATCCCAACCTCACTCTGAGCTCCTTACCTCTTTCCTCATAGCAGGTACTCAATCAATACTGACTTAATTGATTTAGAATGCATTTAATGCTAGGGTGGGGTGGAAGCAACTACAATAAGAATGTAAATTTGGGCCAAGCACCGTGCACACATCTATAATCCCAGCTACTTGGGAGATAGGATCCTACAGTGGGATCAAAAGTTTGAGGTTTGCCCTAGCAAAGTTAGGGCAATCTCAACTCAAAAAACAAAACAAAACAAAACCCCAAAAGGGCTGGGGACATAGTTCAACTGGGAGAGCTCTTGCCTAGCATGCATGAGGCCATAGGTTCAATCTCAAAAAAAAACAAAAACATAAACATAAACGTATATTTTAGAGAACATTTTCAGATCTATTACCTGACTAGATTCTCACAGCTTCCTGGGCAGCAGCAAGGACATCTTTACTGGAAAAGAGAAACTGAGACTTAATGGGGTTAAATGACTGGCCTAAGAATACTATGGCGACCTAGTAAGTGGCAGAGTCAGCACTCCAACCTTCAGATGCTCGATGCTGTGCTCAGAACATCACACTCTCCTCCAAACAGCAGAACAGAAAGGGTACAGGATCTAAACTCAGTAAATCTTATTTCCTTTGGAGGAAAAAAACACCAATAGCAAAGAAGAATCAGACCCAGCCTTGAGCGGCCTGTGTAGTTGTAGGTTCCACTTCTGATCCCTGCATTTTTAAAAGATGTGGAAAAAAAATGTCCAAAAATGAAAAGGGTTTCTAAAATTAGCACAACACAGGCATAAGCAAAAAGAAAAGCAGCCTCAAGGGCTTATGTCAGGAGCACTACCAGAAGGAAGGACAGTGCCGCAAGGGAAAACATATGCAAGAGATGGCACTGCAAAAATGGTCATTTCAGGACTTTAAAAATCTACTCTTTTCCAAACAGAAAAGAAATTCAGAAGTTGCATTTTACCACCATTGGATACCATATAGATCTTCAATCTAACCTTCTCCTCACTTTATAAAAGAAGAAACTGAAGTCTAAAGTGATGAGGTGGTTTGTCCAAGTTTCTACAACTACTTTGTGACAGCAGTAAGAACACAACCTATGTCTCCTGACTTTCCTGGGTCAATGTTCTTAACAGAAAACAAAACGCTTAATTCAAAACTGTGACTAAAAACAAAAGGCAACCAACTAACCAAAAGGTCATGCCCTCATCCCTCTGCATAGTGTCAAATAGTGAAAAAAAGAATACAGAGAGCAATTTCCTTTATTTTTAAGATGTCTTCGCTGCCTGTCCCTCCCCAGGCCATGCAGAGGAGGAAGTCAGTTCTTGCCTGCTGTGAGATGCTGGCGAAGATGAGTGAGAAAGGCCATTTCCTTTTCTTTTCCTGGGAGCCACTTTACAGAGCGCTGGTCGCGGGCGGGGCGGCGGTCGCAGGGACGGAGAGAGAACGGGGAGGCGCGGGCGCGCTCTCGCCTCCTCCGGAGCCCGTGGCTGTCACCGGACTGCCTGGGGGGGCGGGGTGTCGGCGGCTCCGCGCCCTCGCGCTTCCCGCTCCAGATGCCCGGCTTCAGCTGGGACTTGTTCAGGTTCTCCACACAGCCCTCCAGGAAGCAGGTCAGCAGGTCCGCGACAACGGACTCCGCACCACGGCGGGACCCAGGCGCAGAGAGGACGGGGAGGGGCCGGCATCGCGGAGCAGCTGAGGGCTGCAACAGGCGCCGCCCGCCCCAAGGCACGCGCCCGGGTGACGTCGCCAGTGCGCAGGCGCGCGGGGCCGCCAACCGTGGCCAACCAACAGCGGACAACTCTGGGAGAAAAGGGCGTGGCACACAGCGGGGTGGGCTGGAAGCGGCTGCAGTGCCCCAGTGCCACTCCACCTGCCGCGAAGCCGCAGGTTCCTGAAGCTGCTGCTCAGAAACACACTTTGATCATTGAAAAGCGGAAGGGGGCACAGCCGCATCAAGATGGCAGGTAGACTAGGACCCCAATATGCGTTGCCTTGGAAACGCAAAGTTTCTCCCTCTTCTGGCATCACTCTTAGTTAATTCACAAGCCTCTTCTTTTCATTTTTTACCCATTATGGAAATAAAGGCCAATCTTTTCTTCTCTACCTGTCAGTTACCTGTTATTTGTATATGACCGTGCCACGCTCTCTGTCCCTGATCTGTCTGCCTGGCAGGACATTCAAAGCAGAGCTTTTAAGGCTGGTGAAATTGAACCTCCCACTGACAAACCAATTCTCTCTTTACAGAACTGGAGGCTTTTTTTCCTAAGATATATTTCCCCAAACATTTTTCAGAACGCTGTTGACATAACACTAAGATTACTTATAGTCAGAAACACCAATAGTACCTTAAAGTACATCCCTATTTGAGAAAGAAATCAAATGCATATGCTGACAAATGATGAACATTTTAGAAATTATCATTCTTGCCTGTGAGATGGCTCACGCCTGTAATCCTAGCTACCCAGGAGGCAGAGATCAGAAAGATCCCATTTCCAAGCCAGGCCCTGGCAAATTGTTCTTGAGATGCTACTTTGAAAACACCCATCACATAAAAGGGCTGGCAGAGTGGCTCAAATGGTAGAGCACCTGCCTAGCAAGTGTAAGGTCCTGTGTTCAAATCCAGGTGCCTCAAGGAAAAAAAAGTTATCATTCTTACCTTCATTCTAATTTAAGAACAGGAAAAAGGACAACAAAACCAACTAGAAAACTAAATCTCAATGAGGGATAGAACAACAATAAAAATGGATATGCAAAATATTTCTATTAAAAACAACTCAAGGGCTGGTGAAGTAGCTCAAGTGGTAGAGGGCCTACCAAGTGCAAAGCCCCAAATTCGAACTCCGGTACTACCAAAAAAGAAAAAAGTGAAAATTAGAAGACATTTTTTTAAAGTAACAATTCTTTAAAAATTTTAAAACTCTCCTCATCATTTGATAATACTGGCCTCATGCTTGCTGGGAAGTGCTCTACCATTTGAGTCACACCCCAGTCCTTTTTGATTTTTTTTTTTCTTGTTTCAGATAAGGTCTTGAGCTTTTGCCTGGGCAGCATTGGACCTCCTCCTGAATAGCTGGGATTACAAGAGTGACCCACCATGTCCAGCACCCCCACATAACACACCGTTACTCAACTGGAGAAAGCTAAGTATAAGCCATGACACCATAAAATGTATGAAAACTAAGGAAAGTTAAGTAAGAGAAGTGGATAGCACAGTATTAGTGGCAGAGGGAAGCTTACAGAGCAACTGGTTAACCCAGCACCCTCATTTGACAGATGGAAACACTAAGTACCTGAAAGAACTAAGGGACTTGCCCAATGCCCTTCAAATTAGTGACAGGGCTAAAATACAAATGACCAGACACCCTGGTCTGTGTTTTCTAGTACTCCACACTCAATTGGATTGAATGAGAAGTGTAAGAACATTGGTATTGTATTCATTCCTTGTAAACTCTCTCCTTGCTTTTCTTGGCACTCACCCTCCTATGTATTACTTTTGTAAACCTACTTTTTTCTTATTTTTTGACTGACACATAATTGTATATTTTTACTAGGTACAATGAAATGTGATGTTTTGATTCATGTATACATTGGGTAATGATCTACACAGGGTAATTATGCATATCCACCATTTTCAACTTTTATTGTTTCTACAATAAGTATTCAGAGTGCTCTCTTCCAGCTATTTTGATCTACAGTACATAAATGATAGCTATGTTCACCCCACTAAGCCCTAGAACACTAGAATTTATGCTTCTTTTAAACACTGAACCCATCATGTAGCTTTTCCCCATTCTTCCTTCCCAATAAGTCTGATTCTCAGTGTTCAATTTCCTTTAATTCTGAGAGTACCTCCCAGCCTCAAAATGCTGTGTAATCTCATGTTCACTTCACAGAATCATTTTCATCTTCACTACTGGATGTTCCTATGGCTACTACAGTCCTCCTCTGAGTAGATTTGTGAGGTCCAGGCACTCGGCCTGGCCCTGGAATACCGTCTTCCCAGGACTGGGTGGCTCATGCTTCTGTGTTAAGTAAGACATGAGGCTTATTTTGATCACAGGATACCAGGGACTCCACAGAACATTTCAACTGTTTTGAAGGAATATTATACAGGAAATGCTTCTGAGGTGTTTTTATTAAAACAAAAGCAAATCTCTTTTGCATGGATGGGCAGAGAAATGTTTTGAAAGGAATCTCTGTGAATCAGCTAATCCTTGGCCAAGCAAACAAGCATACTAAGGATACTATTGGAACCTCTCTGCTCCCAAATCCTGCATCAGGTGGGACATACCCTTTCCACTTCTATTTTTCCTCCCTACTTTATTCTGTTTTGCTAAATAAATCCTTGCCAGACACAACCACTTTGTGAGTTTTCCACTTTGTGAGATCCCTTGTTGGTGAAACCGCAAAATGCTTTTCATTATGGTATTGAAGTTCCTGTGATTTTCACAGAAATCAGAAAGTTGAGTTGAGGATTCAAGCTAGCTAAAAAACAGAAAAATAAAACAAAACAAAAAAAGAAGTCAAACAACAAAAAAAAGAAAATAACAAAGAAAAATAAGCAAAAATAAAAGCCAAACACCAAAAGTACAAATCTGTTAGGTATGTGTGTCTAGTAGATCACCAAGCAAGAGCTCCCTGTACCATGTGAACAAAAATCCAACCCAGGCCACCTCCTTATACACTCCTTTACAGTGGCTCCTTCTGAGGTCACAGCAAGAAATGGACCATCAGGGCTGGGTCCCACACACAGTGGGTGTCTCACTTTTGGGCCCCTAGAACCTACCTTTTTCTGTCTCTGCAGTTCTCCCCAGGTGGGGTGGATGCCTTTGCTTGGCATACCTGGCACTGGTGTGTGTGAATTCTGGGGCTTGCTGGGCACCAGGCTAGCCGAACTTCTGCCAAGCCCCTCCACCTCTTGCTGTTTCAGTTCATACTTGGGGGGGGACTCCCCCACAAGGCTATGGTAAGGTCCTCTTGCTCTCCACTGTCTTCCTCTTGCCCTCCTCGATGGCATTTGTTTGAGCAGGGAAGAAAACAGCAGATTCTGAGAAGGGTGGTGACTATTCTGCTGGCCGCCCCTCTCCAGCCCCGGCTCCTGTCATGTGCAGCGCCTCTGATCACCTCCTGGGGCTGCCCAACTGGAAGGGCTTTTTTTGCAGAGCACTTATACTCAGATGATTTGCCTCTTCGGGGTCCATGTGATCATACGGGGGCAGGGGGATGGGAAGAAGGGGCTGGGGGGATGGAAAGGGGGGGCAGGGAAGGGGGAAGCAGGGATATGACTCTGCTGGCATTTGGGCTCCTCCTCTGTGGGGTGAAGAGGGGACTGGTGGGCAGCAAGATTCTTGTGCTGCCCTTCTTTGCTGAGTTGTTGTCATTCTGGGGCAGATTCAATTCCCATGTCAGGAAGGAGAAGGAGCTAAGGCTTGCAGGTGCACTAGCTCTCATCCTTAGTGCATCCGAACAGGTGAAAAGACCTGCAGGAGATGGGCAACATGGAACCCCTAGTTGTGTAGGATCAAGTTCCATAGGGCCATCAGACTCCTGGAGTGCCCGCTGCTCAAACAAAAGGTACATGGCAGTGGTGTCATTTACTTCTCTATTTTGTAGTGATTGGAGAATGTTGCTATAGTCATAATATGGTGGGGTTCGGGAATGCAGGCAGGGTCTGGAGAGGAGGACTGGGAGAATCTTGGTGGACCCAGGTGTACTCCAGGATCTCCTCCACCGTGACCCTCTGGCTGGAGTCACAAGTCAACAGATGACCTAGGATGTTTTTGAACTCAGCGGAAACTCGCCTGGGAAGGTGGTACTTTGCACACAGGATATTCTTGCGAATCTCCTTAAAGTTTCTGCCCTGAAAGGGGAAATCTCCATAAAGTAGAGTACCACTCCCAAGCTCCAGGCATCAGCCTCAGGGCCATGGTACTAACCATAAAGAAACATTTCAGGCGTAAGGTGTGACCAAGTGCCGCCTTCCTCAGACAGCTGCTCTCCTACCATGAACCTGGTGCTCATCCCGAAGTCACAGATTTTGATTGTGTAGGTGGAATCCAACAAAATGTTATCAGGCTTAACATCTAGGTGTGCATCACCCTGCTGGTGACAATAAGCCAATCCCCAAAAAATTTGTCTGAAAAATTTGCAGGCCTTGGTCTCCTGCAGGTGGTGGCTCTTTTCAACATACTGCAGCAGGTTCCCCTGACTTGGACTTGCATATTCAAGGATAAGATAAACCCTCTCTACTGTCTCCTTCACCTCAATGAGACGAGCAATGTTGAGATGCTGCAGCATCTTCAAAATGGTACTCAGTTTTGATGTAAGAGTTGTATTTTCCTTCCTTCAGCACTTTCACAGTGACATCGGTCCCTGTGTCACGATGACACACTAAGTGTATGTGGCCAAAGCTGCCTCCACTGATGTTCCTCATGACCTGATAGTGAGAGGTCAGGACGTCCTTACTGGAGCTAACCAAGAGACCAGTCAGCCCCTTAGGACAGTCACTACTCATTGGAACAAAGCTGACTAAAAAACAAAACCAACAACAAAGAACAATGAACAAATACCAAACTTCAAGACCGTGAACACACTCTAGCAGGTCACCAAACAAGCTCCCTGTGCAATATGAGCAGAAATCCAGCCCAGGCTACCTCCTTATACACACACAGCTATTATTCTATCACAATGGGTCCTTCTGAGGTCAGAGCAAGAAATCAACCAATCAGGGCTGGGTACACAGCACAGTGGTTGCCTCCCATTTGGGCCACAAGTACCTTTTGAACTTTAATTTTAGAGGGCTCCAAAAGTTCCATAGCTTGATAATAGAGACTGTCATTTACTCACTTAGAAATTAAAGTCAGTATCATGATTCCAGTGGCTTCCCATTTCAAATCTGAAGGTTTGTTAAAAAATTGATTTTATATATCTCATCCTATGTACACTCAGGGTATTCAATTCCTTTCTCTTTAAACCCAGAGTGATTGGATTAGTGTCCAAACAATGGTAGCCCTTTATGCACATGGTGCTACTATACCAAAATGCTTTGTCCCTAAGGCACCATGGGCATATTATTAACATATATGAGCCTGGGAGAAAGAGGGCTTCACTGTGATTTTCCCAAAAGGTCCTCCTCAGATTTCTCATCAGAAGCCTTGCACCCAGAAGGCAGTGGGTTGATATATGCAAAGTGAAAAGCCATCAACCAAGACTCCCAAATGCGGAGAAAGCATCCTTTTGATAGAAAGGGAAGATGGAGGCATTTCTGTGTGTGTGTGGGTCCCTTTGTGCCGCTATAACAAAATACCTAGATGGGGTCATGTATAAACAGCAGAACTTTATTTCTCAAAGTTTGGAGACTTGAAAGTTCAATCAGGACCCAGGAAATTCAGTGCGTGGAAAGGGCTTGCTTTCTTCCTCTAATGTACTAGCCTTTGACTGTGTCCGCACACAGTGGAAGGGCTACCAACAGTCTTCAAAAGAACACAATATACCAGACATATTTGCATCTACCATCCCAATTTAACAAGTGAGATCTTTATTTACCGCAGCTCTCTCCTTTTCCTCCTCATCCTCTTCATCCTTCTCTGGAAACTTTTCTCCTGGAATATCCCTGGCTGGCCCTAAACTCTTGATCTTAAAAAAAAAACCAGTATTATTAATAACAGCTAACTGTGAGCCAGAACTTGCTACCTGCTTAGTATGATCCTACATATTGCGTGTGTGTGTGTGTGTGTGTGTGTTACTGGGGTTAGAACTCAGGACTACACACATGCTAGGCAGGCTCTCTACCACTTGAGCCACTCTGCCAGGCCCCACTTGTCTTTTTAACTACCATAAGTATTCTATATGGTGTATATTACTATGTTCACTTAACAATGGATTCACACAGGCTAGTGAAGCAGAGTACCAACTTCTCAGTGAGATCTCTAATTTGCTTTTCATCATTTTAACCAAGGTCTTTCTGCTCTCACAGAGCTAAGTCATCTTGTCTCTTGAGAAAAGTTGAGTCAGAGCACATGCAGACGGCCTTTGAGTATGTAATTTGATAATTATTCTCCCACAGATTTAGGAATAGTGGGATATCAAGGTAAAGAATCTAAGCCAGGCACAGTGGCTCATGCTTGTAATTCTAGCTACTCAAGAGGCAGAGATCTGGGGGAAGATCACAGTTCCAGACCAGCCTGGGCAAGAATTAGCAAGACCCCATCTCAACCAATAAAAGCTAGGTGTTGGTATTTCATGCCTGTCATTCCAGCTACACAGGAATCTTAAATAGGAGAATGGAGGTCCAGGCCCACTCTTCCATAAACACAAGGATCTATTAGAAAAATAACTACATCAAAAAGGTCTATGAATGTGGCTCAAGTGGTACAGCACCTGCCTAGCAGCAAGGGCAAGGCCCTGAGTTCAAACTCCAGAACTACAACAACAAAACAATCTAGTGAAGGTCATGGTAAACTCAGAAACAGTCTCCAATTAAATGTAAAATAGTGTTCAAAAGTCTTTTCTTACTCCTGCCCAGCCAGATGGAACTCAAATGTGTCATCTTTATTTCCTTCCTCTTTTGATGGGTGATAACATCCTAGACACACCTGCCTAGCATGGTGACTGGAACCCTGGAAGATTCAATACGTGCTGCTTTTGAATGAATGAATGAACTTTTGTCCTCTTTCAGAGTAATAGAGATAATATTTGACCTTATTCACATTTGGTTTTATGCTAACCACTTCATAAGCACTATCTTATTTTATCCTATAGCAAACCTATAGGTGGATATTATCACCAATTTTACATCTGACCCTCAGAAAGATTAACTTTCTCACAGTGAGCTACCATCTTGGAATCAAAATCAATTTTCTTAACCACTATATCGAATGTTCCTACTGTCTTATCGATCATAATGCTTCTATGTATTTGGCATTTGCTATGTTCCAGGCATGTGCATTATATTATATGTTATTACGTTAATCCCCTAAACAACTCAGTTATTATCTGTTTGTAGGTATTCCCCACCCCCCCATCTCCCATCACTTTGTGACCATAGATAATTTACTTGAACTCAGAAACTCAGTTTTTCATCTATCCAACAAGGATGATCAGAATTTGCAGGGTTTCTGGGACAATTCTGGAAACTGTAAATCATCTAGCGTGGAGCCTGTGTGTTCCGGAAACAAAATACATATACTGAAGTCACGTTTCTATGAATCCAGTTTGCTGCATTAAACATTACTTGGAGAAACAGTTAATTCACAAAACAGCATCTTTAAGATGCTGTACACCAAACCCAGATCTTTTTTTATCCTGAGCTACATGAAAGAAACTACTTAACAGGATGAAAAGTTTTCAAAAGGAAGGAAAGGATCTGTAAGGTGGCATAATGTGCAAAGGCTAGATATTGTCCAGGTGCCTCCAAAAGATGATACATAGCCCAGCTGTTTGAAGGAGTATATTTTTCCAAATAAGAACCAGCATACAGCTTTAGATTTTTTGAGGCATATTACACATACAATAAAGTATCCTAATCTCAAGTAGCCATTAAGTGATCTTTTTCACATATGATACACTCTCTAACTCCACCCAAGTCATGATATGGAATGTTTCCAACACCCCCCCATCAACAGTGATTTAAAATCAACAATGAACATCTATAATCAGAACTGAAAACCAGAAAGCCACTTAAGAATTTCCAAAGCTGGAGCAAGGGAAGGTTGGATTTGGGAAAGGGCATTAGGTGAGAGCAAGACAAACCTTTTGAAGGGCAGGTACGTGGTGCCATGTGTTCCCATTCATTTTTTCTGTCCATCTTTATAGTGACTCTGCAGTATGGTCCAGACTTAGTCCTCTTTAGCAAAGAGGAAACAAACTTGCTCAGCGTTTGGGAGAATACCTCCCAACAATGCAGGAGAAAAACAGGCTCCAGGATCTGCTCAGAAAATCTAGCCATGTGGCCCAGGGACTTCGGAGGGCAGGGCTTCTGATTACCTAGCAGCGCTGAGGGCAACAGCTGGTATAAAGAAAGGCTTACACTCCAGCTGTCCTGGACACTGGTGCTGAACCCAGCCCTGTGCTCTTTCAATTTCTCAGAGTCTAGACACCTCTCTAGTTCTGTGCCCCAGGCAGAATGGTGCAGAAACCATTTGAGAAGAACCCCAGGTACATGAGGGTGAGCCTAGCCCAGTGCTTAGTTTTGGGGCATGGGGGAATCATCTAAGGCTCTTGGTAGCTAAAGAGAGAGACTGAGCCACAGTTTCCTGGAAGGGCTATACATTATTTTCTCTTTGAGGACTGGAGTGCAATAGTCCCTTAAGGATTCAGGAAACACATGCAGAAAGCAAAGTGCTTCTTGGCACCTCGGACAGAGCAGAATGACCCAAATCAGAAGCCAACATCTTTGAATCTCTGCCTTAGGCCAGCAAGGGCAGATTGAGAATAAAACCAACAAGCTCCAAAGTGCACATGACAAAACAGAGTGGAAATAGGACAAGAGAAAACCGATTGCTTTTCGATATAGATTCCCAAAGTAGACACAAGTGAAAGAAAGGGAACAGAAATTGCTGATCTCTGCGGAGCTGGCTCTGACGATAAGTGTGCGTTTGTGCCTTGAAGGAAGACATCTGTAGCAGAGCGTCAACCCATTGGGCACCTGCCCCAGAAGTGGTGTCTCCATTGCCTCCTGCTGCACAGGGAGGGGTTTCTCTCCCGTGGGGTCTGCAACACAAAGCCCCCACTCACCGGCTGCATGCACAAAAGTGCTCACTCCGGGGGCACCCGGGGTTCTGCCTTTCCCGAGACTTGAACCCTGCCTGGCCTTGGCAACTCTCCGGAATTCTTGGGGTAAGCAGGCTGCGACAGAGGAGGTAGCAAGCCGCAGGGACTCCGACTCTTCGCTCACAAGCGGCACTCTCGCTGCCGCACCTGCCACGCGCCCGCACTGCCTAGGCTTCTGCGCGCTGCTGGAGAGCCCGCACACGCGCCAAGGGGTCGGTCCTTCTCGGGAACCCTGGCGCCACCGCGCTGGTGTGCTCCCCTCGACCGGGGCCCGGGCTCACACCTGTGGTTGCGGCGGCGACGGAAGACGAGGCTGCGGCGCTCCCCCCTCCAACCCCGCATCCCCGCCAGTCCTAGGCCACCCCGGGACGCCATCGTGCTGGTGTCCCGCGGCCGCCGCCTCCTGCGCGCCCCCGACCGGCTGCTGAGCCGCGCGCTGCGACCCCGGAGGAGTCGCGGTCTGGCCCGCGCCCGCTTCGTGTCCAGCGGAGACGACAAGGACGAGCGCAGCGCCTCCCCGGAGCCCGCGGCCCCGGTCCCTTGCGTGCCGGTCGCCAGCCTCCGGCCGTTGGCCCGAGTGCCTGAAGGCGGAAGCCACCGTGATTCTGGGCCGCGCCGGTGGCGGCTCCCTACGCCTGGTCGCCCAGTACAGTCGAGGCAGCTGGCGCCCCCGCCTCCAGCTACTGGGAGCCCGTGAGCCCGTGAGCCCGGCAGGAGGCGCCCTGGAGCCCTGGCTGTGGGCTGCTGCCTTAGCCTGGTCCTGGGGCCCCGTGTGCATGCGCAGCGCGGGGATCGCACAGCCGCAAGACCGCCTTGGAACAGGAATTGTGCTTTGATGGCCTCAGCGAGGAGCTGGTGCGCCGCCAGGCCTTGCGCATCAAGGTGGAGCTCAAGGGCCCTGGCCTGGAAAGGGGCTGCCTGCTGGGCCAGGGCGAGCTGCTGCTGGGGACATGACAGCGCCTGATTCTGGGACACTGACAGCTCCTTGACTGTGACTCTGACAGCGCCTGGCTCTGGGACAGTGACTTTATACAAAATAAACGTACTCATTTTCCAATCTGGCTTTTGTTTCAGTCCAACATTGGCAGAGATGATACTGGAACAATTTTTGTGTAGGTGCCTTGAAATTTCTATTCAGTAAGCTGAACGAGTTCAGCAGTGTTTCCCAATGTACATACCAACTGCGTTTCCTAGGTACCACACACTCCTATTAAGAAATACCGAATCTCACACAGTGCTAGAAGAGCCCCATTTTACCATTCGTGCATTCCATACCTCCATGGAGACCTAAGAGTGTTAGTTACTTATGATGCATTGCTTAAGACCTTGGATAAAAAATAAGTGAGATCAAGAAAGGTGAGAGGACTTGTCCAAGGTCAACAGCAAATTATTAGGAGCAACTCCAATCTGATACTCTTAGCTACATCTTGCTGGAAAGCCACTGTATAAAATGAAATTGTAATATGCTAAGTTTAAGTAGCAATCATAACAGTTTCATGGACATTAACAATAGCTGGCACTACAATCCCCATTTTACAAAAAAGATATTGAGACAAAGAATAAAGAGCAGAGTCAGAACTTGAGCATAGGCCATCATTATTTCACTCACTACTTTTACATAAGTAACACCAAGGTCTAAAGTGCTTAGCTCCTTAACGTGGATAGGTTTTGCAATCTCACCAAAATTGTTGCGTCCGAGCTTGGTGTTTCCCTGCAATCCTTACCCTCTTCTGGGAAGCAAGCATCAGGCATGGAAGTGAGCTGGTGGTGCTGAGACTTTGAGGAGGAAAGTGAGCTTAGAACCACAGTGACAACACCACTCTCACTGGCACCAGCTAAGCTAACCTGTCAGGGAAGGCAGTCTGGAATGTACAGATAGCATTGGTCTACCTCTGGCTTCTGATAACAGATTTGCCATATTTTAAAGCACGATTTTTCTTCATCTCTCACATTCACTGTCACCCAGGCAAATGTATTCCTTTTTTTTTACATGTAAGAGGAAATGTGTCTTAAATGAGAGCAGAAGACCAGGAGGATCATAGTTCAAGGTCAGCCTGGGAAAACAGTTAGAGACATTCTATCTCAACAAAGAAGCCTGGGCATGGAGATAGGAGGGTCAATATCCACAGCTGGCTCCCAGGCAAAAATCCAGAAACCCTATCTAAAAATAAATTAAGCAAAAAGAGTTTGGGGGATATGCCTTAATTGATAGCATGCTGGAGGCTCTGAGGTCAAACTTCAATGCTAAAAAAAAAAGCAAAAACCCCAACAAAACCCAACAAACTAAAATATGTGGCATGATGTTAACCATGGCTACATTACCAGTTTGCATTCAGAAATGGTTTCTGCTTCATTAAACTTGCTAGCAGTTTTAACCATCACTGCTCATGAAAAATGCTATTTAGAAAAGTTTCAGTTTTTGTCACAACTCAGGGGTAAACTAAATATGGACTGGGTATCCTATAAGGTGATTATTGAACCATCATATAGTTATTGACTATCAAGAAAGAAGCTTGCAGTGGTTTGCCACATGAGTGACACCACATGGCACACCAGTCCACATCTGACTTGGGCTTTTATTTTCTGTGGCACTACAGGTTTTGAACTCAGGGCCATGCACTTGGCATGCACGCACTCTACCACTGTAGCTGTGCCACCAGCCCTTTACGTTCTTTTTTATATGTTTACCACTTCCTTGGCCCTTAGGCCAATATTCTTTAATGTTTAACTTAATATAATACTGAAGTCATATACATTGTTCTTCAAAAGGTAAATAGAGAGTGAAACAAAACACCTTAGGTTTTATTTTCTTTTTTAAGCATAAAAACAGATTGCTTTGGTAGTTGAAATAGCAAGACATTTTTCCAGAAAATGCTGTGATCACTATTGTCGCTATGCGCATGTAGATTTTTCCAACATTTCATGGCCCTAAATTTTCCAAGCAATGATGGTGGTTACTAACAAACAATCTCCGTTAATGTCAAGTGATCAAATATTCTAAGAGCCTAATCAAAAAGATCTTAAAAGGACGAAGTGGAATTTTAGATCATAATATTATTGAATTTGGAGTCGAAAAAAGCTTTAAGAATCATTTTGTGCAAACCCATTTCTCTTTTGTTTCGAAAACTTATATGTCTTAGAGTGGACCAGAGTAGCAAATTTCAGATTGCCCCAGTCATGCAATGAAAGAGCTAACTCAACCAATTCTGTTCACCTTGTGTTCTTCAACCTCATAAACCTTTATAGCACTACTTCCAAGAAAGGAGAAACATTTGTGCAAAAACTATTTCACAGCAGTAAATTCACTTGAATTGTTTAGCTCTAAAACATTATAAAAAATAAATGATAACATCAGTCTTCTGAGGGCAAATTTAAATTTGATTTACATTTGCTGCCCTCTAGTGGACAACCGTGTGTTTTCTTAGTGCCTCTATTGCCTGATCTAATCAATCTCAGCTAAAATCCAGTGTTATGCCAGAACACAATGTTCTTGAAGCTGTGTACTGATACGAGATTGTACTAAGATTCACATAACAAAATAACTAAATATAGTTGAGAGAAGAAAGAGTGAAATTGATTTTAAAAGAAAGACAAAATCTTTCCCTAGTACAGTGGTCCCTTCCGTATCCTTAGGGGATTGGCTCCAAGACCCTTCAGGTGTCAAAATCTGCAGATGCTAAAGTTCCTTATAGAAAATGGCATGGTTTTTCATAAGGCCTACACACATCCCCCAAATACTTTATGTGTCACTGTAGGTTACTTATAATGTCTAATAAAATGTAAATGATGGGTAAACTATTGCTCTACCATACTCTTAGGGAACAGTGACAAGAACAAAGTCTACACATGCTTAATGCAGAGGCAATTTTAACTCATAGTTCTGATCCACAATTGGGTTGATGTGTTAATATGGATCCCAGAGTATGGGGCCAACTATTACAGTAGAGCAGGAAGTGTGTGACCATGGCATGCTGACTGCAGAATACAGCCTTAAGAGTTCTCATTTGGGCTTTAGGTGTCCCAATATCTACAAATGATTTGGCACAATCCTGCCTCTTTGAGGTTTACATGTCTTCACATATTCAAAGACAAAAACCTACACTCTGAATCAGAAATATGCCAGTTTAAATAGCCTTAGTTGAGTAAAACTTGAAAAATTACTCTTTTGCCACTTGGCTTTACAAAGACAATGCATTCTGTGCCTAAAATACTGCTTCACTGTGATCCAACATGCCTAGAAGATTATTACTTTGATCCTAATGTAATTTTACACACACTTCAACAATTCACAACCATGGTTTCCATATCCATACCCCGGACTTAGGTCCAAATAGTATTTGGGGGCAAAGACAGTTGAAGTACAAAGCCAAAAATGGCCTCTATGTGATCTCTATAGTATTAAAGGAAGAAAAATATGTAAGTGGATGAAACAGCACAAGAAATGTTCCTTTAGAACATCTGATATGTGATTAACACTGTTCAAGATTCTAGATTTATAGCTGTAAGTAAGACATAGAAGTCCTTTGCTGTTCCAGAATTCAGAGTCCAGGGCAAAGGAGGAACTAGACAGCAAACAATTTCAGCAGTGTTTCAGAAAATAAAATGCAATAGTGGGAAAGCCTGTGGCTAGGGGGAGGGAACACCTTGGACTGGGTGATTAAGAAAATCCTACATGAAGATCCCAGTCTCTTCTGTATGTTCATGTGTGTGTTGCTATTGTATTTCAAACCAGTGTGCTGATTTGGGTACTCCTGCCCTCCCAGGATCACCTGGTAAGTCTTTCCAAGGAAGTCTGATAGTACCTTATTGCTAAAGGGGAGTATTCCCTGGTGGAGTGCTCTTCTCACTCAGACTTGTGAGTCCAACATACACTAGACATGAAATAAATCTGAGGCATCCTATAATGTTTATAAGCCCTGTTTTTACTATTTCACACATGGGCATAGCAAAATCCCATTAGGTAAGAATTTTATTATGGGTCTGTAATTGCAATGATATTAATCTGAGAAGAGGCCAAAGTCAGCTGAAATCAGATCTTCTGAGGAAAATTGTGGGTAAATAGCATCATGATTTTTCTTTTTTCTTGTCTTTCCCTTTTCACTCTATGGTTTTCACAGCAAATTTTTATCCTTCACACACTTACGCTTTCTCAACCACTGTTTGAGCTAGTCACTTTCTTTGAGTCTGGGATGGATGTTGTACATTGGTTCCTTCAACATCCAGTCCAAGCAGTCAGTACCCAAGAAGTCAGCTGATGGTAACCTCCTCCTGTGGGAACAGATAAGTTGCTTAGGTTTTGAACTTTGGACCTTTGAGTAAGTGCTGGAAGGAGTTGAGATTTGAAGGGATTTGAGTATAGATTAATGTGTTTTGCATGTGAGAAGGACATGAATTTTGAGGGAGCAGGGGTGGAATAAAATGAACTGAATGTCTATGTCTCCCCCAAATTCATATGTTGAAATTTAATCCCCAAGGTGATGTGAGTGCGAGGCCATTGGGAGGTGATTAGGCAGAGCTCTCATGAGACATTAATGCCTCATGGGAAGCATTAGTTAATATTGCAAAGGGATCTCTCATGCCTTCTGACATATGAGGTTACTGAGAGAAGACCACCATCTAGGAGGAGGTGCACCCGTGTAAGACATTGAAACTGCCAGGCCTGGACTTTTTATCTCCCAGCCTCCAGACTGTAAGAAATAAAAAGCTTCTGGGTAGGAGATATGCAGTCTATGGTGTGTTGTTACAGGAGCCTGGAATGACTGGAACAGGGAGCAAATCACAACATGAGCCTCTTCATTTTATGGTTTTCACAGCAAGATTTCATCCTTTACACTCTTAAAGGTTCACGAGCACTGTTTTGGCTAGTTTCTCCCAGTGCCTGAGGTAGATGCAGTAAGTGAACTATTTCAACACAAGCCTTACTGCCTTCCGTTCTGAGCTGTGGAGGCTAGAAAACAAAAACTTGCCTTTGCAGCTTGGAGTAGCCAGGTGCCTCAGCCATGGCCAATGAAACATAGCGAAAGGTCAGTCAATAGTGCCTCTTCCCCTTCCTCATGAAGCCTGCTGAAATATTCAAGTTGCTGGAGGAATGGCAGCATTGCTAAGGAAGGCAGGATGATTTTGGTTTCTCAGTGCTACCACTGATCCTCCACACCAGCTCTGGGAAACCTACACCCAAAACTCATTTGGTGTAGATGAATGCATCATTTACCTGGGTTCACATGTACACAAACACATTCCTAACTGATTTGAGCCCCATTTTGCAGAGAACACTTAGATTCAGAAGAGTTACTTATGTCAGCTAATTTCTCATCACTATGGCAAAATACCTGAGAAAAGCAACTTAAGGGAGAAAGATTAATTTTTGCTTACAGGCCCATAGGTTTCAGTCCATAGTTGGCTTGCCCCATTATTTTAGGCCTGTGGCAAGGCAAAACACCAAGACAAAAGGGCATGGTGGAGGAAATCTCCTCATCTCATAGCAGCCAGGAAGCAGAGAGTGAGGCAAGAAGGAACGAAGGACAAGATACACCCTTCAAAGGCATGTCTGAAGAAACCTACTTCCTCCAACCAGGCCCCACCTCCTATTAGCCCATTCAGTATGAACTCATTCACTGGGGAAGGTAGCACCCCCAATCCAATCACTTCTCAGTAGCACTACCAGCTGGGGACAAAACCTCAACACATTATCCTTTTTAGGGGAACACTTCATATTCAAAGGATAACAGGGAAGAACATGCAGCAAGGAGGCCATGAATTTAATTGCAGACCTCCATAATCACTGAAATTTCTGAATCTTACTGATGTAAGCCCAATTTTTACAGAGGTTCTCTTTTTTTAAAATGTATAATTGACATAAATAAATTGCACTTTTTTTAAGCACACAGTTTGATGAATTCAGACATACACGTGCTCCCTTAAAGCCATCCCTTCAATCAAGAGAATGAGCATATCCACCACTCCTGATCACTCCTGATAGTTTCCTCATACTCCTTAGTAATCAGTCCCTCTCTTATTGCTCCTCACCTCCCACCTCATCTGCAGACAACTACTGATCTGCTTTCTGTTACTATAAATTAATTAGCATCTTATAGATTTTTATGTAAATAAGTCTGGCTTTATTCATTCAGCATTATCTTTTGATATATCAACATCATTGTCCCTATCAATAGTCAGGTCCTTTATATTGATGAATGGATGACTATTGAACAGATAAACCACAGTTCACCTGCTTGTAACTGTTTTCCTATTCCATGCGCCTGTTAATTATTTCTTTGTTTTCTTTCCACTCCTTTTCTATATTCTCAGATTTTAATTGAGAATTCTACATGGTTCCATTTTCTTTCTGAGCATATCAATTATACTTCTTTTTAAAATTTCTCTATTAGTTGCTTTTGTATCTGTAGTATGCACTTACAGCTAATCTAAAGCTACTTTCAAATAACATTATACTGCTTTGTGGTATCAGCATAAAATAACAACGAGATTCACCAAAGAGAACATTCATGCCACAATAAACTATGGGCATATCCAAGGAGGTTGAGACAAGGGGAAATTTTTAAAGGCATAATGAGGAGGATCAAATAAGAAATCTAGAAACGCTAATCCTGGGATAAAAGGATTAGTAGCAATAGCATCAGTTCAGAGTTCAATATACAGTTGTTGGGTGATGTCCTCACAGAAGTATATTCAGTGTAAGGTCATGGTAGCCTTTATCCAAAGTTATGATTCTGAAGATCTTTTGCAAGTTGATTCTTGTTATCCACCATACCATATCATTACTTCCTTGCTTCATTAATTTTATTTGTTATTGCCTTGACATATCTCCATTTTGATTCTGACAACTTTCACAACAGAATATAATAACAGAATATTACCCATTCTTCCCTCCACCCATTAAGCCATCATGGTCATTCATTTTAATTATCTGATTTTTGGTGTCTGTCTTTCATTTTGGAAAGCTTTTGCCCATTTTTACTTCAAATATTTCATTTGCTCCATTCTCTTTTCCTTCTCTTCCTAGTATTCCAATTATTCCTATTTTATGTCACTTAAAATTATTATACAGTTTTCAGATGTTCTGATCTGTTTCTTTTTTTCCATTACATGTTTTCTTTCTGCATTTTAGTTTTGGTTAAGGGTCATCTGTTGATGTTGCCCACTGTTTTTTCCAAGCTATGTGCTTTCCCCATTATAACCCTTCACATATAAAGTGGAGTTGTTTTAAACCCCAAGTCTGATCATTCCAAAACCTGTGTCATAGCCATGTCTAGTTCTGATAGTCAAGTCTAGTTTTGATGCTTTGCTTGGTATCTTCAGTCTTCCTTCTTCTTGTCATTCATCATTCAGTGTAAGTTTTAATGTAATCTGGACACAATGTACTAGATCATAGGAACTGAGTCACCAGGCCTTTCACATGAGGGCTTGTGTTTATCTTCAGGGGTCACATGTGTTCATTGTTTGCCACAGGTGTAGTGTTTGAGGCTTTGGTTTGCTTTGATGACTCCGCTTTTATCTTCTCTGTTGACTTTGAGTTTCTCTAAGAGCATCTTCTTACAGAATTTGCCGAACAACTGTTCCCACTGACCTCCATTGTTATACTGGAGCCCTGTTGATGTGCTGGCAACTGTTGGGACAGGGAAACTGCCTGTGATCCTATGATTAAATCTTAGTCTTTTAATGGATCTTTGTCCCTGGGCTGTGATCTTCACAAATGTCTCTTAGATTACCCCTCCTCCTTCCCTGACAATCAGAAGGCTAGAAGGGTGGGAGTTGGGTAACTGCTGGTCCACCAGGTCATAAGGCTCTGGTAAAGCCCTTTCTCCTTAAGTAGGACTTTGTTATGGAGAATGTTTTGGAAATATTTCAAAATGGTCATTATTGAGGCTTGGTTCTTCACTATGAGAGCCTGGTGGGGTTTCTGGGGACAAAACTCAAAGTGTGTATCATCTACAAACCCCTCTTCCCCACTGTGACCAGGGATCCCAGAGTATCTCCTGCTCATATCAGTCCCTATCTTGCTTCCAGCAACTTGTGAAAATAAACATTTAAATATTTCTATCACATTAGGCTCCTTGCACTTCTGCTCCAGGTCAGCTGATCTTGGTTTCATTCTCCATGTTAGCCTGTCTTCCTCTCCAGATACCAGGGTGCTGGTTTCTTCTGCTGCCTCAAATCTCTGATGGATCCCAGAAAAGTCACTGGTTTTTAGTTCACTGGATTTTTCTTACTATAAGAATGGGAGTGTTGACTTCCAAGCACTTTACATCTGGGAGTTCATTCTAAGCTTAAAAAGGGACCCTGACCCCATTCCGGAAGCCAGCCTTCCACATCAGCATCCACTGACCTACTGGTAGCAATTTAGATTATTTCCAGTTTGGGGATATTAAGAATATTCACATGGACATATGACATCATTTCTCTTGGGAAAATCCCTGGAGTAGAGCAGCAAATCACCCCATGGTAGGTGTGAAAGCCTTAAAGAAGCTGGGAAGTTTTCCAAAGTGGTTGCATCATTTTACTTTCTCACCAATAACATGTGAGAGTTCTGGTTGCCCTATATCTTCACCTCACTCACACTCCCTTCCTTCTGAAGGAAATGTGTTTAAAATTCCCATTTTGTGTTCACATTGTGTTGTGTCAATCATGTACTTCAGCACCCTTAAGAATTTTGACCAGTTTTACTTCAGTAATAAAAAGGAGTGGCAGCAATTAGACAAAGGCCACATTTGGGACATAATTTCATAGTAATTGTCTTGATATAAGGTATCTATCAAATATCTGGGTTCATTAAAAAAAACCTGCAACTGGCCAGGTGCAGGTGGCTCAAACCTTAATTCTAGCTACTCAGGAGGCAGAAATCAGGAGGATTATGGTTCGAGGCCAACTCAGGCAAATCTGGAGAACTTATCTCAAAAATACCCAACACACACACATACACACACACACACACACACACACACACACACACACACAAGACTGGAGACTCAAGTGGTAGAGAGCCTGCCAATCAAGGGTGAAGCCTTGAATTCAAACCCCAATACCATTAAAAAAAAAATCCTGTATCTGCTGGGCATGGCAGTGAAAATAGGAAGACTGAGGTTCCAGGCTAGCACAGGCAAAAGTTAGTGAGCCCATATCTCAAAAACAAGACAATTGTGGTGGTACATGCCTATAATCCCAGCTACTCAAGAGGCGCAGGTAGGAGGATTGCAGTTCAAGGGTTGCCTCACAAGACCCTCTCTGAAAAAAGCAAAAGGACTGGAGCCTGGTTCAATTGGTAGAGCACCTAGCCTGCCAGTACAAGGCCCTGAGTTCAATCTCAAGAACATAAAAAAAAAAAAACCTATCCTGGAACATTGGGGTTAAAAATACTCAGTGCTGATTCAAGAGCTTTAGAGTTCAGTAAATGTTGTCCTGTTTCTTTCCCAAAGTCATTAATTGATACATTCAAAACAAATATGAATTAAAAGATCTGTCACAGAGTCAACTGAAGGAGACAAGAATTATATCATTAGAAAAGTGTGAATACAGACGGGGCTTAGAGACCCTCTTGCTTGTCTCCCAGGTGGCGAAGAGATCCCTTTTGTCAAGCAGCCAACAACCCCTCCTTTCCTTCCTGCATCACCCTGCAGTTGGCAGAGCAGGAACATGAGCTCTCCAGGGACATCAGAGCTGGCACACTGCTACAGAGCTGATTTCTAACAGTCACTACTCAAAGGCCCCACTCCATCTACAAATCTGCGATTGCTTGGTGGGCCCTGGCTACAGCGTTAGTTGTTAATAGCACTTTTTTTTTCTGTACTCCAAGGTGAATACATTCATTTTTTAGAGAGGAGCTTAAGTTCAGAATCCAAAGGGTGTGAGCTCCACACCTCCGCTGTCATTTAGTATCTGTCTCTAGGGGGTGTCACTTAGACTTCCTGAATTCCTCTTCTCCATTAGTAGAAAACATAGCTTAGCACATGTGAGTTTTGAAGGATGAAAGGGACAATGCATTCAAAGTCCTCAGCACAGAAACTGGTATTAGAGCCACTCAATAAATACTAGTTCTAGTTTTTGCTCCTACTGGACTTTTCTCCAACATTCTAGCACATTCTGTAATGTTAATCTTATTGCTGGGACTCTATATCTATGAGAGTTACTAGAAAAGTTATTTAAGTCATTTGGGAATACAAGGTACTAAAGTGAGCAATTTAAAAATAATACTATAGACATGGGTGCTGGAAAGAAGAATCAGGAAATGAGAATAGTTCCAGTATTTATTTGATACAATGTCCAGGCACTGTACTAGGCATATTAAATATTAGATCTCTTTGTGCCACAGCCACATAAGGAAGGACTTTGTAAGCAGATCCTGGTCTTGGGAAGAGTGTGATCATAGAGATGGTGCAGGGGAAGGCAGTGATGTAGACCATGTACAAGTAATCCCAAAGCTTCCCCTAGACCTTAAGTGCCCAAAAGGTTGACTGGACTCATGTCTACAGGGAAAAGGAAGTAAATTTTGGAGCCAAAATAAAAATGTGTTGCAGAAGCATTACTTCTTAGGTCCCCAACAGCCCTTGGGGTATACACTTAAGGAAGGTTCTGTTGGTGATCATGTTGCCACCTGCTGGGAATGTAAACTTGCTTACTTCTTAGGGCATAAAACTAAAATGCAGACCATCTTACAACAACTAGAAAGGAAGAGTCAGGCTACCATTTATTCACTCATAATATTTGATTATTCGGGGATAAAGTTATGTCTCCATCTTTCAAAAATATTTTACTGCATGATCAATGTACATAATTGGCAGCAGGTTGAGCTTTCTTGAAAAGTGAGTAAAGTGAAGTTTTGTGCTAAAAAATGATTGGGTTTGAGCTAATACAGGATATACCTTCCATTTTATGGAACTTACTTTTCTAAGCCTGAGAATAAGGCCTGAGAGCATCTTTACTGGACCCAGGCCCTGAAATTTGACAAATATTTACCATCCTTAAACACTTCAAAACATTTTCAAACATTAACTTAAATGAAGAAGAAAGCCCATGAGAGAAGATAGAATTTAAATCTGCATGTCAATATTATATTCAATAATATTTTTTTTTTGCGGATGGAAAAGGTGAGATCAGACAGTGAAAGGATCTTTCAGTTTTACACAGCAAGTTAATGGCACTTCCAAACCCCAAAACTCTTCCTACATATGGTGTTATGTAGCTACACTGGGGTAATATAAACTTTTGTATTGTTAAATAGCATATGGAAAATGATCACCACTAGAACATAATGCCACTTTGAATGAAAGTATTTTGTCCTTGTCTACTATCTCCTATCTCATATCTATCCCATCTCCTATCTCCTTTTCCATGAACACACACATACATATGTGTATATTTATCTTTTTATATATTTTATTTATGATTGTAATTTACAAGTTGTTCAGGCTGCCATTAGTTGTCTTTGGTTATAGCCCTTGAAATAGATGTATAAAAATTAATATAATTATTTCCTGATTGTTGAACTTTTTTACTTTTCCCACTTTATTATTATTACTTTCTTTGTAATTTTTTCCCAGAATAAATTCTAGATGTTGAGATTCTATCATCAAAGCCTATGAACATTGTTATGATCCATAATATACATTCATAATTTGACTCTTCTGGTTGACAGCATTTTCTATTGCAAAGTGAAATGCAGAAGATGGGACTGTGTAGGAAAGGAGAGGAATCCTAAATTTAATAGGCCCCAACTAAAAGAAGAATTGACCAGTTTGTGGAAGGCATGTATCCACTGTGTCCCTGAGGTAATATACACGACAAGATGTGAGGATGGCTGTGGTTACAAAGATTGTGGTTTTGTGTTGATGGATACTAGTAACTCTTTCTGAAAGGATTTGGTGGTCTAGGCTTCTACAGAGCAAGGACCCCGTCTTCCACTCTTCAATCCCTACTCCCACGTCAGGGGATAGATTATTTCTAACAGTAAAAATGGTATTTGTATTAGGGTTAAAAAAAAACCCTCTTGCCTTTAATTACTGCAATGCCAACTATCCATTTAAGCCTGGAGAGAGAAATAGGAAGAATAGTGCTCAGTTGCATTAAAGTCAGTCTTAATTTATTGGGAGGGGAATAAACTAATTTCATGCAAATATGTCTTTAGACCTACACTTTCAAATTTGAATATTCATTATGAATGTGAGCAATGTATTTTCCCATTAAGAGAAAGGTTTTGTACAATTACAACACCATTTGCTGAGCTGATTTAACCTGTGGTAAGCAGGGAAGTAGAAGTGTGGGATATATACCCTAGCAGATCTGGGTTATCCTTTGTGGACTTTACCATAGAAGAAAAAAGTTTGAAAGCTAAAAATCTTAACTGAAATGTCAGATAATTCACAATTATGAGTTAAGGTGTTATGTAGGCAGACCCAACAATATTAAACTACAGTGTCAGTTTAATTTGCTTTGCAAATACTTGAGTAAACTCAGCCTTATGGAAGACAGCCATTTAATTCCAGGACAAGGATTTTTTTTGATAAGACATTAAAAGAACAAGAAGCAAAAGCAAATATAGACTAATGGTATTATATTAAACTTAAAGCTTCTACATAGCAAAAGAAATAATCAACAGAGTAAACAGACAATGTACAGAACAGGGCAAAATATCTGTTAACTATACATCTGATAAGTGGTTAATACCCAGAATACATAAGAAACTCAAACAACTCAATAAAAATAAACAATCCGATTTTAAAATGGACAAAAACCTAAGTAGAGATGTCTCAAAATAAGACATACAAATGTTCAATAGGCATATGAAAAATGTTCAACATCGCTAGTCATCAGGAAAATGCAAATCAAAACTACAATGAGATGTTGCCTCACTCCAGTTAGAATGACTGTTATCATAAAGACAGAAGATAATGACTGCTGGTGAGGATGTGGAGTCAGGAAACTATTACACAGTGCTGGGAATGACAATTAGTACAGTCATTATGGAAATCAGTATATTAAAAATTACTCAAAAATTAAAAACAGAACTATCATATGACCCAGCAATCCCACTATGGGATTTATAGACAAAGGAAATGAAATCAGTTTGCCAAAAAGACAGTTGCACTCCATGCTTATTGCAGCACTATTCACAGTAGTCAAGAAATGGAATTAACCTAAGTGTCCATGAACTGATGAGTGAATCAAGAAAATGTGGTCTGTATACACAACACAGTATTATTCAGCCATAAGAAAGGACAAAGTCCTGTCATCTGTAACAACATGGACAGAACTAGAAGGTATTAATTGAGGATTGGGGTGGCTCAAGTGACAGAGTGCCTGCCCAGCAAGCATGGAGTCCTGAGTTCAAACCCCAGTAGCACCAAAAAAAAAAAAAAGAACAACAACAACACAAAGAAAGAAATGGTGTAAGTGAAGAAACCCAGGCACAGAAAGACAAGTACCACATAATTTCCCTTATAAGGAGAATTTAAAAATCTTGATTAGGACTTTGTAGCTTGCAGCACCAGCCCAGCACACTTGAGGATTGAGAGCAAACCTCTCTCAACTACCCTACACCCTGAGTCTCCTGCTCAATGCAAGTCACAGGAGTGGGCAAACTTGGCAGAGTGTACCATGACTGACTCTGTCCTGGGACTCCAAGAACTTAAGTGAGGAGAACTAACAACACACAGAGGTTGTTCCACACCTTCATAGTTGCTCCACTCCCACTGGAACTGTTGCTGTGAACTGGAGCTGCCCATCCCTAGAGTTGCTGCTAAGTGAGGGGACCTGTTCCACCCCCTTAGAGCCACTGCCCCTGGCACAGAGCCTTAGGCAGCCACTGAACACAGTAGCCAGGTTGCAAACAGAGGGGAATTATAAGCAGCCTCATGTCTGGAGGGGAATTGAAAGAAAACACTTTGGAAGAGCCATAGATAGAACTCTTAGAGCCAGAGATAGGAGGAAGAAACCTGCTGCACTGACGGAACACAGATCGCATACATTCTTCTCTTCAGCAAGGAAGAAGTAAAGGCTTTACTTTTTTTTAACTATTTGTTTTTCTTTCCTTACTATATTGTCTTTTTCTGTAATAATTATACTGTGTTCTTGCACACTATTATTTCTAATACTTTTACCCCGTATACTTCACCCCTCCCTATCTTTCTTGTTTTTTCATTCCCTTTTTAACTACTTAATTTATAACACTATACCTTTAATAATTTTTAAACTCCTAGCTTACCCTATACTAATCCTAAGTCCTTTCTTCTATCAGCATTTTGGCAGTGTAGATGATGTTTCCAATTGCTTTTTCCTTCATGTATATATGTGATTTGGTTTTGAGTTTGTGAGTGCATTATTGGTGTCTGTTCTCTTTCTTCTGAATGATAATGTAAGATAGCCAGCCTAACAGATGCACAAATCACAATGTAGGAGCAGAAGTAATATAAAAAAGAAAATTCATAATATCTCAACAAATAAATTCAAAGATACTAAAATAGCTGAAATACCAGACAAAATAGAGAACTTTACATTAAACAATGTTCAGTGACCTCAAATAAGATTCAAACAAACAGATAAGTCAAATAAGAAATCATTTCAAGACCTGGACAAGAAAGTCAGCTACATGGAAGAGAAATTCAGCAAGGAAATTGAGATTCTGAGAAAAAAATGGAAATTTTGGAAATAAAAAGCTCAATAAATTGAGTAAGAAACACAGTGGAGAGCATTACCACTAGACAAGATCAAGCAGAAGAAAGAATATAAGGGATATAAGATAAGATAGAGGAAATATTGCAGTCAGACAGCAATAAAGAAAAAAATGAATGAGCATGACCACAACCTTCAAGAGTTCTGGAACAAAATCTAGAGATCAAACCTAAGAGTCCATGGAGCAGAAAAAGGAGCTGAGATTCTCTAAGGACAGAAAATTTCTAAATCTTGGAAAAGATAGAGATACCCATGCACAGGAAGTAACACAAATAGACATGGACAGAAAAGAACCTCACTATTCCACATAGTTAAAGTGCTGAAACTAGAGAACAAAGAATATTGAAAACTGTAAGAGAAAGATGCCAATTTACAAAGGTAAAAACATCAGAATTACCTCATACCTCTTAGCAGAAACCCTAAAAGCCAAGAAAGTGAATTCAAGTTCTGAAAGGAAATGACTGCCAGTCAAGATTACTATATTCAACAAAGCCTTCAAATTTGAAAGAGAAATGTTCAACTCAACAAATCAGCAAAGCCCAAAGGGTGAAAGAAAAGAATAAGCAATGCTCAAATTAAACTGGAAAAAAACAACAGAAACACAGGTAACAGTAAATACCTTTCAATCATAACCCTAAATGTAAATGGTCTTAACTTTCCAATCAAGAGACCTAGACTGGCTAATAGGATTTTAAAAATATATCCAACTATTTGTTGTGTACAAGAGAAACATCTCACTGACAAAATCACAACACGCAGACTGAAAGTGAAAGAATGAAAAATGATATAACAAGTGAAAATGTAAAGCAAACAGGAGTAGCTATACTAATATCAGACACAGTAGACTTTAAGTCAAAATTAGTCAGAAAAGAAAGAAATTTACTACATATTAATAAAAGGAACAATCGATCAAGAAGCAATACTTATACATTTATATGCACCAAAATAGGTATACCCAATTTCATAAAACACTATTGGATAGAAAGGGACAGATATGACTCTATAGAATAATACTGAGCAACTTCAGTACCCTACTCTCACCAAAAGTTAGATCATCCAGACAAAAAAACTGCAATGTAGATCAAATGGACTTAACAAACATCTACAGAATGTTCCATCCAACACCTGCAGAATGCACATTATTCTCAGCAACCCATGGGACTTTATCCAAAATAGATCACATTTTAGGTCATAAAGCAAATCTTAATAAATACAAGAAAATTGAAATAGTTTCTTTATCTTATCAGATCATAATGATAATAATCATAAAAATTAGACACCAGTAGCAAGAGAAACTACAGAAACTACACAAACACACAGAGATTGAACAATAAATCTTTGATCATTGCATCATTGAAGAAGTAAAAAAGAAATTTAAAAATTCCTACAATCAAGTGAAAATGAAAACATAACACACCACAACTTGTGGGTTACAGCAAAATCAGTTCAAAGAGGAAAGTTTATAGCACGTAAAAATGTTAGAAAGATTTCAAATAAGTAACCTAATTTTGAAACTCAAGCTTTTATGAAAACAAAAATAGGCCAAATCCAGAATACGAACCTGGAAAGAAATAAAATTGAGGGCAGAATTAATTAAGACCAAAAGAACAATAGAAAGAATCAATGAAATAAAGAGTTGGTTCCTTGGAAAGGTACACAATATTAATAAACCCTTAGCAAAATTACCCAAAAGAAAGAGAAAGAAGATCTAAATCAATAAAATTAGAGATAAAAAAGGAAGACTGGAAGTATGGTTCAAGTGTTAGAGCACCTGTTTTGCAAGAGGGGAGGCCAAGTTCAAACTCCAGTGCCACAAAACCAAAAAAGAAACAGAAGAACAAAATAGATAAAAGTGGGGATATTACAACAGATGCCAATGAAATTCAGAGGATCATTAGGAAACATTTTGAAAATTTACATTTCAATAAACTGAAAAATCTCCAAGAAATAGATAAATTTCTAGACGCATATGACTGAACAAAGTCTAATCAAGAAAATATACACAACCTAAACAGATCTATAACAAGAATTTCCCAACAAAGAAACATCAATATTGGATGGAGTAACTAGTGAATTCATCAAGCCTTTAAAGAAGAACTACACCAATGATCCTCAAACTATTTCATAAAATAGAAAAGGAAGAAACACTACCAAATTCATTGTATAAAGCCTGTAGCCCCAGATACTTGGTAGGCAGAGGTAGGAGGATCACAGTGTAAGACCAGCCTGGGCAAAAGCACAAGACTCTACCTGAGAAACAAATTAAGCAAAAAGGGATAGGGGTGTGCCTCAAGTGGTAGAGTGTTTGGTTGCCTAGCAAGTATGAGGCCCCAAGTTCAATCATCAGTACCAATCAGAGATCTGAAGTAAATAGTTAAAACCCTCTGAACTCATAAAGCCCTGAAATATATCTTGTCACGCATAGTACATCTCCATTGCTAACAGAAAGCACCCTACATTTTTTCTAGGTTTCTAAGCACTTAGACACTTATGAATTATTGTTACTTTCTCTTCTTACATTGCCATCCACTGATATGGACATTCACAGTCCAGCAACTACATTCTCTATACTCAATGAAGAAGATTCCCAGTTTTGTGTTTCTATAATTCCAGAAGTGTTTGTGGCCAGAAAAATAGTTTGTGTGTTTGGAGTTATTTTTTTCTCAAAGTAGGTAGTAGCCCACATATGCAAACACTTCATATTGTACCCAGATTAACTTTGTGTGTGACATGAAAAAATTCATATCAAGGCTAAAAGAAGGAATGACACAAGACCATCTGAGACAGATGCAGGAGCCACTGGGATTTTTCTTACTCATGGTTCTGTAGTGTTTTCCAATTCCTTTTCATGCTTATTCGTCTGAGGTTTGTTCAATGTCTGTTGATTTTTAAACTCCTCTGAGATTATGCAAACAGATTTTCAACCAGTCACATTACCATGCACAAAAACAGGATGAAATCACACTGATCAACATGCAATCAGATATCCACAAATGAACTTCATCTTCATTAGAACAATAAGCAATTGTGTTGAAGATTTAGAAAATCCTTGATTGTCTCTCCTGTGGCTTTGACTGAATGAGGTCTAGAAGAAGGAACTGAGAATGAAAATATTCCCATACACGAGAAAGAAATGATTGTTCTGTGGCCATGATAACAAGAAGGCACCAAACTGGTTCTAAACCTGTTCCATTGATCAACACTTTGCTTCAGGAACCATGCTTTGTAAGCCATCCAACTGCCTTCATTTCTAAATGTCAGTCAGTCAGGATGGACACACTTCATGAACATTTATCTGAGTGCCAACCAATCAACACCAGTCTCAGAATAACCCTGCTTCTGTGAACTCTTAAGAGCTGTCCAATCCCCAGGCTCCCTTCTTCCCAACAGCCTTATCTGGCATTAGAAGGCCATGCTGCTGAAAGAGAATGTGCCTGGACAACCTAGCTTCCTTACTGTAGTAAGCAATAAACTAGGCTTTTAGTTTGGTTTGAAATTTTCAGATGTTGAGTGGTGGTCTCATTCATTTTCTTTGACAAGGTCCAGTCATGAAATCAGAAATCACTCTGGGTATTCCAAACAAAGGTGAGTTAATACAATGAACTGCTTACCCAGGGTAAGAGGGACTATGACAGCACTCAAGGAAAGGTAACCTAGAGATTAGCAATGCCAGATGAGCTACAAGGTTTTAAGCTGTTGGTCAAATGAACAGATGTACTTAACTCTGATCAGCCTTTTTCCAGGCACTGTAGGAAGTAAGAAACAAGACAGCTCTCACAGGGTCCACATATAGGTGGGGTTGAGACAGACATAGCATGAATTTTAAAAAATAAACAAGGTAAATCCAGGAATGGAAAGTAACATGAAAACAATACAACAGGGCAAGAGACTGGCTGTCAGGAGAGGCCTATCTTAGTATATAGAGATGACCTGAAGCAGCTTGGGTCAACTCTTCCAGTCCTGGGGACAGAGCTTCCTGGGAACCTGGCTACTAATCCTAGAAGGAGGGTTTTGCAAACTATGTCAAACTATTCATTCTTAAACACCAAAATCTTACTGAGATAAGCATTAGTTACATCTTTGAGGAAGTTTTCTTTCTTTTTCTTTTTTATTTAAAGCTGTAAACAAGTCAGAGTCCATAAAGTGTGTCTGTGACTCTGTCTGATTGGCCAAGTATTTCCTTCATAATATATGATAAAGGGAAAAGAAGGGGGAAATCCCCTGTTAGGGAGGAAAAACAGAGCAGATGTTGACGTTTACCACCTCCTTCACACTGCGAAATGCTTGTGAAATTTCTAGGAACTGGGCGTTGCCAGAAGAAAAAAAATACATATGTAAGAGCTAATTACTAGTAATAACACCATCAAAAAGCCTAATCACACCTGAGCTGGAAATAGAAAACCAGTTTCCTGAGTTGGAAATAGAAAACCAGTTTATCACATCCTTACAAAGCTATCACTGGTGGTAATCCAGAGTAGCTCCTGTTTCCATTTCTTAGCAGTGAAAGTCTTGATGTGAGTAATTGGGAAACACTGCCTCTTTAAAGCAGGTGTGAAGATGGAAGGCAAAGTGGGGAAGGCAGTTAGGGGGAATGATGTGTGTAGAATAGAGTAAAAATACAAATCATAAAGCTTAAATAAATGAGAGCATAAATCAGGAGAGAAGGGTTGTCTTCTGGCTCTACTCCTGACCAGGTGTGTGGCTCCTCTGGGCCCAGGCTCCTCCCTGAGCACCTATGAAAAGGGAGGACTTGGACTACGGTAGTAATTTCCAAATGTTTTTTCTCAGTTCTGAATCTTTTCTTCAAGTGGTATCTTATGCAGAAGCCCAACATCAAAGCTAATTTTAAAGTTGAAGTTGCCTGGTTGATGAAGAGGTTATGGACCTAGAAACCTATTTATTCACTTATTTACTCAGTTCATTCATTTCCCAATTCAACAAATTCTTTTGAAATATTCTTTTGTGTAGCAGTGTTCTTAATTTCTGGGAAGCAAAACAGACAAATATCTCAGCTCTTATAGAACTCATTTAGCAATGTCAGTCAGGATAAATAAATATAGTAAGTCAACAAATTATATGGTGTGCTAGACAGCCATATGTATAACAGAGAAAGGACAAGTGAACCAGAGGAAAGTGACTCCAGAGTGCTAAGGGTGTGGGAGGAAACTGTGATGGAAAAGGGAGTCAGGGAGGCCTCAGGGAGCAGGTGAGATTCCAGCAAAGCCTTGAATAAGGGGGTGAAGGAATGAGTAGAGTGTCCCAGGCTGGGCCCAGAGCTGGAGCAAAGCCCCTCAGTGGACCATCTCGGCACATTGGAGGACCAGCGAGGCAGTCAAGGCAGAAGAAGAGCTGCGGGTGAGGAGGAGAGTAGAGGGAATTGAGGTTGGAGAAGTAGGGACCTGATCTCTCAAGGCCTTTCAGAGTCTTGTCAGGAGTTTGAAAAGGCAGGGTTTTGAGCAGACGAGAGACCTGATGCAAATTCTGCCTTAGCAGACTTGCTTTTGCTGCTGTGTTGAGAATAGCCTAGCCAAACGATGGGAAGAATGAGACCAGTGAGGAGCTGGTGATTTACTCAGCCAAAAATGAGGCCCAGACATGGGCAGTAGCAGGTGGTGAGAAATGAGTCCAGCCTCTGTATATAGTTTCACAGTCCACACCTAGGCCTCCTCCTTACTCCCACAGCTGCTTCTGCATTCCTCCTGTGCCTGATAAGCTGCAAGTCTCCCCTTTTCTGGCTCTGTGCCCAAGCTCCAGGAAAGCCAGAGCACTCATGTTCAAGGAGCTGCTGCAGGGATAGTATGATTTTCTGGGCCTTATTTTATTTCTAGCCTAAATATTTTAACTTTGGACAATTAGAAACATTTTGGCTTGTAAGTCATCACCAGCGTCTAGCCCAAGCCCACCTCTACCTCTGGCTTCAAGGGCAGGTGAGGTCACCCTCGCTGCAGTAGTTCCCATGTGCAGGTTCTACCTCTTCCTTCTCTGGATGACAGAAGGGGACCAGCATCCCTTTGGAATCTTAAGACACAGATGGCCTCTGTGCTGTGCTCACTATCTCTTCTGTGGTACCTAGGTATTTTGCATACGTGGATTCTCAAAGGAAGTAGGTAGCATTGATTTGAACCCATGCCAACAACTCAACATAAAAACAGTATGCAAAACAGAAAAATTGCAAAGATAGACGAATGTTTGTTTCTTGCCTCTGTAGCCAGACCTTATAGGCAGCTGCCTGTGATACAATCTGAAGGACATAAAATACCCACCTGTTTGTGTTATCTACCTCCATAGGCTGCTGCTACTTCTGGAATTATCCAAATTTAAGCCAGAATTCCAAATTGGATTTACCTCAAATACTAAATCCGATCAGTTATTAAAAGCAATGTTTGAGGGTAAAGAAGCCACATCCAGGTTCAATTTCAACAACAGAACCATAATTCATTAGTAATGTCTACCATGGGCACTGAGGCAGTATTGTCACACACTTTATTCCTGTTTAAAGCCTCTCTTTTAGGTTAAAGGCCCTCTGTTCAGAAAGCACCAGTCAAAACACAGATATGAACAGCAGGAATTACCATAAGAAGTCTGTCAGGTTTCCATTCAAATGCTGTATTTGTTTTAAGGGGTAAACTCTCCTTGTGAAGTATCTGACTCCTTAGTTTATCCTTAAATCAGTCCTTAAATTGAATGTAGCCTGGGCTAAATCTGCTGGGTTGGGAAATAACTGTTGAGTGAAATCTGGTAACATTCAACCTAGTGGTTTTGCTCATTGCCTTTTGGCTTCATATCTTCCATGGAAATTACTTTTTGAGGACTTACTACTTGAAAGACACAAAATGTACTTTCTACATATTATCTCAATTCTCACCACAATTCAACAAAGTAGATATGATTTGTCCCCATTTTCCAGAGACAGCTGAGATGTCCCATTGCTTCAGGTAGCAGGTAGTGGTCCTGAATACAGTTCTGCATACTTCCAACATTTGTCTCTTTCTTGGTTTAATAAATTGAGAATCAGCCCTATGCACTCAGCATAGCCACTTGCAGGCAGAAATTACCTAATTCAGGAGGTCCCCAAGTGATCTACAAACCATGAAGCTGCTCATCTCAAAGGTGACTCTAGTTGCTTAAACCTGGTGATTTTTGTGATTTCACTTGGTAAACCCTGAGGGCAATTTAATGTGATTCAATAAAGGCCGGAGCCCTTACGCAGTCACTTGCTTGCATCTCTTCCATAAAATGGAAATGTCAGGTGGATGTGATGTGCCTCATTTTGCTGGTGATATTTTGAAAGTGATGACTGTTTCCTCCTAGTTCACATTTCCTCTCTTGTCCCCTCCCCTCCCTGCTTCTCCCCAAACTACCTCCTGCAAGAGTGGTTGCTGGGAAAGCAGTCAGGTGTCAGGTTTCCAAATGCTGAGTCAGGAGTGGTAAGTTCCCCAGAACCAGCTGCATTTATGCTCTTTGCAGGACAGAAACATTTCATTTTGAGTTTCCACTCACACAGGTATTTTGAATTTAGGGTGTCAGAAGCAAACTTTCAAATGAGCATTTTTGCCTTCTTCCTTTTTAGGAAAGGCCTTTAAGAGGGAACCCATGACAAACTTCATCCAGAAGCATTTAGCACTTAATGTGTGCTCTCTACTAACAGCTCCTTGCATAGGGAACAAGAAAACCAGGACTGACAGACCTTAAACTCTACTTGGGGAACCAAGGGGTTGCCAGAAACATCTGGAGAACATTAGGATAATAACCACCAACGCTTATGTAGGAGTTTCTCACATGACAGATCCTGTTCTCAGTGTGTAGCATGTGTAACCATTTGTAATACAGCATTTGCAACAGCATTAGAAGTTTGGTACTATTTTTATTCTCATTTTCCAAAGGAGGAAACTGAGGCTGAAGTCACACTGTTAGTAGAAACCATGACACTGTGTTGCCACTCACATTAACCATGAGGTCAAGAGGCCCCAAGAGCAAATAAGGCTGAGACACAGGGAAGTCAATGTGGCCTGTGTAGGAAAGGAAGCATGACATTTTGTCTCTTTCATGGGAAGCTCAGAGATCTGGCTCTGGGCTCAGACTTTTCAGTTTGAATCCTGGTTCTACCTCTTATTAACTTTGTGGTGTTAGGACACATTTCTTAACCTCGCTGTGCCTCAGTTTTCTCTACTATACACTGGGAGTTGAAATTGAGCTTATACAAATTCTAGAGTGGTTGTATGAACAAAATATGACACCAGGGCTGAAGGGCTCAGCTTAAAACATCATACAGGTTCAGTGAGCATTCACTGTTATCATCCTGTTACTGTATATAACTGGGAACAGGGTTTGGTTGACTGTCACCTTCACACTGGCAGCAGGGGTCCAGAGACTTATTGTCCAGCAAGGCAGAAACTTGGATCTTTAAAAGATTCAAGCTCAGCCATGGCAAAGACAATCTGCAGTTCTCGCTGACTCTCCATCTCCTCTCCTCGTATGAGGTTTCGTCCACAGACTAAAGGAAGTAATGAGTGGGCGCCATGGCTGTTTATAGCTTATATCAAAATAGACTAATGATGTCAGAGGAAAGAGCAACACAATCCCTAAGGAAGCCTCCAATTGGCCAGGCTTAGTCATGTGACCTTCCCAGGCCAAACCTGGTGGCAAAGGGAAGGGGGACTTCTGTTGGCAGCTCAATAAAATGTTATGGAGCAGTGGAGGCACAGCTCTCAAAGGAAGGGGGTTGCTGGCCACACAAAAACAGCAGATGTTGTTGGTTTTCTAACACCCACTCTCGTACATAAAAATAAGCTTACTTTGCCACACAGGAGTGCATACAAATACCATTCTTTGTGATAAAAAAAATTACTATGTAAACCAACTTAGAAGCTTAAATCTGAAAGTAAATGATAAAGCAAAATAAATTCTGTTAATATTAGATAAATTTTGAGATGTTAACTAGATGATTATCAATTTTGTATCTTCCTCTTTGGGTTGCCTAAGCTTTATTCTAAGTAGCAGTAACTTGTTAAGGTGTTTTATCCTACAGAATTCCTTGGGATTGTTTGTTTTTGTTTTGATTTGCTATGGTAACAGTGAGGCAAAGTTGTCAGAAATAAAATTTGTAAAGAATATGGTTTAAGCCAGGTGTAATAGCTCATCCCTGTAATCCCAGCTACTCAGGAGGCAGAGGTAGGAGGATATCAGTCCAAAGTCAGCTTAGGGAAAGTTAACCTGTACCTGAAATACAAACTAAAGGCAAAAAGGCTGGTGGCATGGCTCAAATGGTAGAGCACTCACCTAACAAATTCAAAGCCCTGAGTTTGAGTTCAATCCCCAGTATGCCAAAAAGTATGTATGGTTTTTAAAAACTTTACCTTCATTTCATGGTATGTAATGCTATAGCACCAAATTTACAATTGATTTAATTTTTTTGATGACTTGGGGTTAAAGTAGTAAGGAAATTGATAATGATTTCTAGGTGACTTAAAGGTACTTTTGGTACACTTGGTCAAAGTTTATTTATTGATCCCATGAATATTTCTTGGGTTTCCCTGTGTTATTTATGTATTTATTACCAAGTTGAATGAAATCTGTTGGAGCAGGAAGGGCAGACAAGCCAACATGGTTCTTAGCTTTTGAAACCTTGAACTCACTCGTGTCCCTTTCTTAAAGCACTAACTGCCACACACCTGACAGCTGTCAGACTGGAGTTAAGTCTCACTTATTGCTAAGCCAACACAGATGATATAAAATATTTAAAACATCAATGAATGAATGAATGACTCTTCAGGGAGAGAAGCGACAGTCACTGGGCCAGGGAAGCATGAGGGCTTCGGGTGCTGGTCAAGTTCCATTTTCTTCTTTTACAGTAAGATTGGTTGTTGGTTTGGCTTTTTTGTTTGTTTGTTTGTTTTTGGTATACGGTGCTATGAATTTTAACAATGCATAGATTTATGTGATCACAACCCCAATGAGGATTTGGGGTTGCACCATCCAAAGAAAACTTCCTCATGCTAGCCTTTTGTAATTACACCCTCCCCTGCCCCCTAAGTCCTGGCCACCACAGGTCTGCTCTCTGTAACTATAGATCAGTCTCTCTAAGAGCATCATGTCTCTGGAATCATACTGCATGTCAGCCTTGACAACTTTGATATTCACAGAAATTGTTCCATGTTTCAACAGCTAGTTAATTATGGTTATGATGGTTTACTGTTGAGAGTATTCCGTGGTAAGGACATACCATAGTAGCTCATTCTCTCACTCACTGAAGGGCATTTGTGTTGCTGGTCTTTGGTGAATATGATGGGAGCTGCATATAGGTTTTTGTGTAAGCACATTCCATTTGTTGACCCACATGGCTGGTACACACTTGCTTGAGATTAATCACTGAGGGCTGCCTCTTTTTTGCTCCTTGCTTGTGTTTCTGTGCATATTATCTTTTACGTGAAAAGTTAAAATACCTTTGAATATGGTAAAGATCAGAGAAGAGAACTTTTCTGCTGGAGGAAAAGATTGAGAAATAAATTTCCTTTTGTTCTTAGAGGAGTACTGTACATTTATAATATGACATGATTCTAATAAAGATGTCCACATCCTCTTGACTCAAAAGAGGCCAGATATCAAAGGACTATTTGTCACTATGATAGTGACTAATGTCAGATGCCTGATGACTACAAAGATCAAAGGTCTTAGTAGAAAGGCTCAGGACTCAGTGGTGAAACTAATGTGTGGGCTCTGAGCATTATAACCCAGGTGGGCTCTATTCCAAAATCCTGACAAGTGACCAATAAAAGAGGAACAGACTGGCAGAGGTAGGGGAAACCTGAGTTATACAGAGTAATATAGTGATCTATAACCATATCTGGCTGAGAAGGCCAGACTCATTTCCCCAGCCTTCCTTTCTACTAGTGCAGGAGTCCCAGGCCTTGCATGGGCCATCAGATATCCTTAGATACAGCCAGGGGGACAGCAGCACTGCCTCTCCATGGCTGCAGGGTCTGTAATCAGTGCTTATGGTGCTGTATCCAAATCTCAGAGGGGCTGGCGGGGTGGGGAGTGGGGAGAGCTCTGCTATTGGCACTTGTCCTGGCTGTGAGACTCTCTTGGTTTCCTCCACTTTGCAAGACTGGTATTCTACACTTCCTCAATTTCCCATGAGAAAATAATATGTTGTCAACAGATTCTATTTGCTTAAATGACTAGAGTCAGTGGCAATTGTTTGTACCTGAGAACCTTAACAAGTACAGTAACAGATCCTAAACCAATCTTCCTGAGGCCTTTTATCTTTCTATAGTGGGACAACTTTATTAGTACACTGGAATCATCAAAGCATTGTTGAAGTCTCCAGAGGAAAACTCAGTGATTGCATTTCTGTCAAAGGACTAATTAAGCCATCAATATTTTCTTATTACAAGTTCATAGTTTCCCCTAGCTGAGCACCTCCTATGTACATTGTCAGCTGAAAAATAAAGGAATGATTCAAAAATAAATCCCTTGAAGAAAATGCTCAGTAATTAGTCTAAAAAGGAATGTATCTTCCAACTGGTCTTGAGATAAAATTGAGTCCCTCAAAAGCAAGAGTTTACAATAGCCCTTCCAGAGCTGAAGGAAGTAATAAGAGCCCATATTTTTAAACTTCTAAGTTCCACACATCGGTCTAAAATTTCTCACATCTCATACACTTACTGTAACACTAGTATACCACCACTGGAATCCCTGTCATAAAGCCAGCTGCAACAAGCAGAAGCAAATCATCTAACCTCAAGTTCCTGATTGAAAGCAGCAGGCAGGACAATATATAGCACAGTTTCTTTTTACAAACTCAGTTTGTGGGACCATTTCTTGGTCCCTTTCAGTTTCCCTCAGTGCTGAGCACACAGCTTTACACACAGCAATTGATCAATGGGTGCTTGTTAATTTAATACGGGTAAAGATGATTAGCATCGCAATGATCAGGATGTAGCAGTGGCCTGAATTGCATTATACACCAGACAAGGTCAGGGCCTCTATGGTTTAGCAGATCACATGCTGGAGGAATAAAGGTGAGGCAAGGAGCACTCCCAGTGTAGATACCACTGTAGATCTTGGGTTTCTTATGACAATAACAGCATATTTGGGCATTTCCTGCAGAAACATGTATTAACTAATACAAGGGCATGTGTTGCCACCACCTAGTGGGCTAGCAACAGCCTGGGTGTTCCCTCAAAAATAGAATTGATGGACTCAACCTTAAAGACATCTCGAGCCATTAAATTACTGGGTGGGGTTTGGGAGGCAGCAAGAGGAATCCTGCTGTATAAACAGTGATTTACATGCCATTCTTGTAAAAGGCTTAGGAGTTGACATGTTGCACTGCTTCGAGGAGTGAATGATAAAAAAAAAAATCTCTGCTCCTAGTTCATATTCTTGTCAATGGACTTCTTGCCACTTGCTGCTAGGGGAAGGGAGTGTGGTGAAAGAGTGTGCTGTTAATAACCACAGCAGCTGGGTCATGTCCCAGGCAAGCCACAGCAGTAAGGTGCAGGGCAACAGCCATCAGCTCAGTCCCTGGGATGGTGCCCAGCATGAGGGGGCCGGGAGGGGAGCGGTCTGTATGCAGCAGCTGGGCAACAGGCAGATTAGATAAGTCATGGCCTAAAGCAGAGGTTCTCAGTGGACTTAGAGTTTATCTCAGAGGCGGGTGGGTAATTCGAGGGGGGACTCTTGGCAGCACAATGTTGTGCACATTTGGTGGGTAGACTGGGGTGCTAAACAACCTGTAATAGGTGCACTGTTTCATCCAAAAGGAATTTTCTCTAGTCTAGTACACGTTTTGAATGTTGCAGCAGATATCATCATATAATGGAAAAAAAATCTATATAATTACATGGGCCTGAAAAATGTGCTTTACATATAACATGAAGTTGTTTTGGCATTCTCCAAGAATACAACCACTATGTGAATCAGGGAAAATTTGTATTTTGTTTTGTTTGGAAATGCACCAAGAGTTGTTCACATGGTGGGGAATCATGCCACATGCTTTGGGCTGCACACACTGTGTTAGTCTGTACTTGTATTTGTCACACATAAAAATGCAACAGCAACTTGAGACTCTGGCTAGCAGATTTGCCAGATTCTTCGGCAGTTATATCTAAATGTTATGAAAATAGGAGGTACATTTCTTTTCTGGTGGTACTGGAAGTTGAACTCAGGACCTTGTACTTGCTAGGCAGGCACTTTTCCACTTGAGCCATATCCCCATCCCCTTTTGATGTACTTATTTTTGGGATAAGTTCTCATGTTTATGCCCCGGCTGGCTTCTACTGCAATCTATTTACTCGTCCCACGTAGCTGAGATGATAGGCATGCACCAGCACTTCCAGCTATTGGTTGTGGTGGGTGTCTCTCTAACTTTTGCCCAGGCTGGTCTTGAACTATGATCCTCCCAATCTCTACCTCCAGAGTAGCTAGAAGTGACCTAAGAATGTACATGACATGCAAGAGTCACATTGAATTTCATTAATAAAAGTTTTTTTTAACATTTAAACTTTTGCCATCATTTATTTCTAATTTTTAAAGCAGTGATAAGAAATCTGGTGTTGAAATCACACATTTATCTCAGGGTTTTCTATTTGTTAATCTTGTTCTATTAGCAATGCTCAATGTCTTCTCTATGGCCTCCTGAATGAATGTCATTTTCCAGAAAAATCTTCAAATCTCCATCATCAGTTAGAGTACATATATGGTCCCCAAAGACCTTTTAAGGAATAGAGATGGAATAGTAAAACTTGACACGTGGCAGTACTGCAAGACAGGGATTGTGTCTTCCATGAATCTTTTGTCCCTTTTCTGTCCATGTCATAACAAAGGCAATGATGATGACAGCACCTAAAAATAAGTCCCAGCTCATTAGTAAGAATGTCACATTTCTCGTCTTTTCTACTACACCAGTATGTCTCTTATTTTAGTCTGTTATCCCTGCTCCAGTTAAGTTACTTCCTACCTCCTCTTATCATAGACAAATGACTCTGGACCGCTATTATACATCCTAACCCTCTGTGTCCCCGTACCTGCCCATGCCATTTCACTTTCCTTTGCATCATGTGTATGGAGTGGCTTCTTATCTGCTGCCTTTGCTTAAGGCCCAACTTATTTATTACGCACAGGTGCAGCATCAGACCACTTCATTATGCTTTCCAGGGAAATGGTATTTCACCATTTACATGGTGAAAAAATTATTGTTATTGACCCTTTTATTTTTCCATTCTATTATAGTTGTGTCATTATACTGATTTTTAAAGAGCTATATGAGTAGTTATGTTTTATTTCAGGATATATCTCATTTATTATGATATCAAGACAAAGAAACAAAATGGAAAGATGAAGTAAAGAATACACGTTGGCTGGAAATTCTGGGCCACCAGCTCCTTGTCCTGAGAGTCACAGGCAAGACTCTACTTGACCTGCAGTAACCAGGCAGGAAATGATAAATGTAGAGGTACTGAGGTTGGCAGTACTGGGGGTGGTGGTGGAGCACTTTCTTCTGTTCCCAACCACAGATGGGAGTCTATCACACGGAGGTGAACCTGGAGCACCATAATGATGCCGTTTGTGGAAACAGATCACTGGTGATCCAGAGAGTTCTTCTCCATCAACCCTGAATTGTAGTCATTTCTCAGACACTTTGGTTATTTAGCCACTCACTCTGCCATAGGTATGTGTCTTCATGTAAACATGTAAGAAGGTGTTCTAGCTGAACCTAACTGGGATTCTAAGAATGGTCCAGTTTACACACTACACTATATCAGTCAGGGTATAACTAGTAACATAAAAAACAACCCTGAGACTTTATTTAAACCCAAGAAATGCAGGGAACAAGTTACTTGGGTGTTGGAAAAGCAGAGAGCCAGTAGGGTGCCATGAGGCAACTCAGAGTTGAGCAACGATTGACAACCACAATGCCCTCTAGAAATGGGACAAACAGAAACTGGGATTTTTCCAGTTCTTTGCCTGTTAGCCAGGAGCTGAAGCCACAGAGGAGATAAGCTGCTGAGGGAGATGACCATGAGGTAGAGAGAGGGAAAGAAATGCTCTCACTTTTCCCTTGTACCCATTAGTCTTCTTTCACCCACATCTCCCAGCTGGGAGCAGCCTGTGGCATGGGACCTGGGGAGCATAACCTACAGGGGAGAACTTCCCTTCTGGGCCCCTACTCTACCTTGTGCAGCACTCCTCCCCAATAAAACAGGAAAAGGACAAGGAAGGGGTCTAAGAGCAACCAAGCCCAGATAGGCAAACCCACGGTGTATGTGCTGGTAACTTTTGGAGGAAGGAGTTCTGGGAAGAGGCAGAAAAAAGAAGACTGTCATTGGAGAAACAAGTTAATTAACCCCCTAAATTAAGGGAGGTATGAGCCATGGAAGGGGATCCACTAGGGTTTTCCATGGCGTAGCACTATTTTCTCAGAGAATAGAGCTGTGCATTGGCTCATGATGGTTATATCTGACAGAAATTGCCCCACACCTGCAATGCAAAGGACACTGCTGTCTGATTTCATGGTTGATGCAGGCTGTCTCCTATTGTTATCTTCCTTTGCTCACTGGAGTCAGTTTCTTGGCAGGGGGGCAGTTGGACATCTTTACCACTGTCTTCCCCAGCATTCTCCCCATAGGTCCAGATCTTTGGGTCCAGGACAAATTCCCACATGTTCAAGTTCAAGGTTCAGACCTCTTCTAAACCGAAATCAACAGATTTTTAAGAGTACCCTAGTCACCCTTTCATTAAAATGCTCTGCTTAATCACCTTCTCAATATCATACTATACATAAGGAAAAGATGGTGAGGTTAGACTAAGATACTTGCTAGTGACATGATAATGGACACACAAATCAACAGATTTAAACTTCAGATGCCTCAATGCTAAAGTAGAGGTATTAGAGCCTAGCTTGAAAACTAGTTAGGTGAGCTCCTTCCACACTGATAGGAATGACATAGGTAGCCAACAGATATTAAGTATATTTACCAAAATGAGCAATGACAATATATATCTTCACTGAAATATCTGGGCAATAGATGCAGCCAAATGTACAACAGAAATGCCTTTAACACAAGTGTCAGGGCTGCCAGAGTGGCTCAAGTGGTAGAGCGCCTACCTAGAATATGTGAACACTGATGCTTTCCATTTTATACCATTCTGTTCCATTTTACTTTAAAAAAAATTCTGGTTATAACCCAATGTGCTCCATATGAGTGAAAAATTCCAACTCATTAGATTCTTTTTTTTTAAAGTGCGTTTAGAAGGAAGTCTGCCTAATTCATTGACATCAGAGGAAGTCAGACAGCCATGGACAACTCAAAAGGAGTGATTGCTCCAGGAGCTTAACATAAATGTAAACCCCCCAATCTTGACTACATTCACTGGGTTTTACCACCAAAACATACATTCTAAATCTTGCTTTATGACTGCTTATCAAATGGTAACATTGGGCAGCCTCTAAGGAGTCCATTGACATGGGCTTGTTTCTGGGTGAGTCATTAGAAATATCAAGGGTCCTGGCATCTCTATTTGCAACCTTCAGAGAGTGTTACTGATTTTTCTATTTTAGTCTGTGAAAGATATACCTTAACATTCTCAGGCTATTTCTGAACTATCTAATCGCCAATGGCTTTGGTGCAATATGTAAGCACTTAGTGAAGTCACATTATAAAATGAGTTGCTCAAATATTTAATCAGCTGTGCATAGAATCCAACTGCATGGTTCCTTCAGTAGAGTTCTAGCCATCATGGCTAGATGTTGCTATGGGTTACAGATTGTCTGTCAAACACAGAAAGGCTGGCTATGGGAGGTGAGTTCCAGAAATGGCTTCCTTGTGACAGAAAAAAGATTGACCATTAAGACTTTTGGGTCAAAAGTCCAAAGATCATGAATTCTTGCTGTACCTGTCCATGATAGTTTCTAGGGAAGTCATCAATCTGTTCCTTTCTTCATTCATCCAGAGGAAAGAGCACATAGTCTGCAGCAAGCATGTGCTAAAAGCATTCCTAAAAGATTAATTTCCCCAAAGATATACGGTCAGCCAGGGAAAGAACTGAGATTCTAAGGTGAGTCTGTCCAGTTTACTTTTCAAGTCCATTACATGCCAGGCACTGCTGGGGAAAATGCAGCAGCAAGATCTTTTGAAGTAGCTCCAAGTTTATGGGGAAGGTAGACCTGTGAACATATGCGGACATACACTGAGGAAAGAGTAATCCTGATTGAAATCTGCAAGGTACCATGAGAGCTCATAAGGCTGAATGATGATTCTGGCTGGAGTCTTCATGGTATCTCTACATACATGAGAATTCTCAGTGTCAGGATGTCCTGTCCTTCCTTCCTTCTTTCCTTCCTTCCATCCTTCTTTCTTTCTTTCCTTCCTTCCTTCCTTCCTTCCTTCTTTCTTCCTTCTTCCTTGGTGTTACTGGTGTTTGAACTCAGGGCTTTGTGCCATATGACACATGATCTATGGCCTAAGCCACACCTCCAGCCCTTTTTGCTCTGGTTATTTTGGAGATAGGCTCTCACTTTTTGCTAGGATGGCCTGAACTTCGATCCTCCTGTTTTAAGTTTCCTGCTATAGATGGGATGACAGGCGCACACCTCCATGAGCAGCTTTTTTCTATTGAGATGGGGTCTTGAAAACTTTTTTGCCTGGGCTGGTCTGGAACTGAGATCCCCCCTGAATTTTGTTATGTTTATAGTATTCATCAGCTCTTTCCAATTAGTTATGATTTCTTCTCTTGTTCTGAGCAAGTATTCACAGCTATGCACTCATTTCCTCAGAGAGAACAGCAAAAAAGTCTGCTTTTTCTATTTTCTTTTGATGGTTTTAGGAACTGAACCCAAGCCTCATACATGGTAAACATGCTGTCTACCACTTGAACCAGGTCTTTTTGTTTGTATTTGTTTTTGAGACAGGATCTTTCTAACTTTGCCCAGGCAGTCCTCAAATTTGAGATCCTCCTGCCTCTGCCTCCTAAGTAGCTAGTATTACAGGCATGCTCCACCATACCCAGCTCCATTCTTCTTGAGTCAATCTAATTGTTCATCCCTTTAATCAACAACCCTTCAGGGAAGAAATACATTGACCAGTTAAACCAATAAAGGTCAGTTCCTTTGTCTTTACATAGTCTTCTTTTGTGTGCATGTGTATATTCTCAGAAGGATGCAGTCATATGGGATTCGTGTTGACCTGTAACTTAATTACCCTATTTCTGAATACAGTCACATTGTAAGGTCTGAGGGTAAGGACCTTGACAGGCTGATGGAGGGTTTTCTAGTCAATGGTGCCCCTCAGTGGAGCCCTGCATCTCACAACAATGGGACTGCTGTACCATCCCCACCAATCTCAGCTGCTGATAGGAAGGGACCCACTTCACACAACTATGGTGGAAGCAAAGGGGCCACAGATGGAGCTGGCAGGTAATTATCTTCTGCCAGCAAGAGAAGTGGCATGTTTCATGGTTACAATATCCAAACTTGCATTTTCTAATTTGCTCAGAAAATAAATTGACCACCTATTAGGTAAGCAAATGTCAGTCCTGATTGTGTATCAACAAATCCACCAGTGGGAATTTTGGGTTTTGGTTGTGCTGGGGTTTGAACTCAGTGCTTTGCACTTACTAGGCAGGCACTCTACCACTTGAGCCAACCCCCAGCCCTTTCTTGCCTCAGGTATTTTTGGATAAGGTCTCATGTTTTTGACTGGGCCTTCCTATACTGCCATCCTCCTGCCTGTACCTCCCATATAGATAGGAATGTAGGCATGGGCCATTGGGCCCAGCTTTAGTGTACTTTTCTGGACCATATCTCTGCTTAGGGCAGCTGGTGCAGAGAACAGGTGTACCAGAGGCAGGTGGGAGAGGAGCACTGAATAGTACGGTCTCTGTCCACTAGGAGCTCCAGGCTGTCTTTGAAAGCCTTATTCCTAGAATGGCATCCACCTAGCATTGTCAAACCCTGATTAAATCATTAACCAGAATCAGCTGGATGCAAGGAGTTGCAACTACTATCAATCAGTAATAAATACAACATTTTCCGTGCATAGGTATAAAGATAGGAACACATCCTGTTTCCTCCCTACTGTTTCCTTGCCAGAAACTTTATCTACACTTCTTCAGGCTAAAACCTGGACAGTGCCTCAGCTCAGATGATAGCAATTCCCTGTGGACAACACCTACAAGCTGAATAGGTCAGTCCTGTAATCCATACTTGGCTGACCTCTGCTTTCCCTGGTAGCTCTCCCTGATGATGTGCCCACACTCTTATTCATGATGGCAAGCACCATTGCTTCCAGGTAGAGCAGAAGGAAGAAATACTACTGGCTCTATCCTCCTGTAAATGTGGGGTGTGGGGAGACCAGGCTTTCTATTCTAATTTGCCTTTTGACAGCCAGATGACTTTGAGCAACTTATTTCATCTCTCAATCTCCTTATCTTTTGTTTGGAAATAAGATGAACAACCTTGTGATGTTGTTGTGAGACTTAAAAGATCACAGGTGAGGTGATTCACACCTTTATTCCCAGTTACTCAGGAAGTGGAGGTAGGAGGATCTAGGAAAAAGTGTAAGACTGTATTAGAAAACCAAACTAAAATCTAGAAGGCTGGAGTCATGGTTCAAGTGGTAGAGCGCCTGCTTAGCAAGTATGAGGCCCTGAGTTCAATCCCCAGTACCACAAAAGAAAAAAAAAAATCACACATGTGAGAATGTCCCCTAACACAATGAGTCATAGAAATCTCTAAATAGTGAAAATTGTTTGCCCTAGAGTTAGAATTCAAATGCTCTTGCCAAAACCATTGAAGAAATTAGAAAACTCCAGTTTCTATAGTTTTTGGAATTCTACTTTTCCCCCATTTATGAATCCAGAGCCTTCCACAGCAGCCCAGTGTACTCTAGGAAGGTTCTACTGTTACTTTCCTACTTCTGAGTGTGATTTTGCTCCCCAGAACTATTCTTCCAGAAGCATGGATAGTCCTGGCTTGGATATCCAGCCACACCATGGGGAAAAAAAACCCTTGCCTCTTGGTAAACAGTGCCAACTGCAAGAGTCTTTTTTTGGTGGCTCCACATCACACAAGTAAACATCTGCTTTTCCAAGCGTGAACCCAGCTAGAATGGCAGTAGAAGTAGAAAGGATCATCCTCCCAGCAGACTGCAGCCATTTTTAGAAGGAAACACTCCTTTCACATTACATTTTGTTTTGGATCTCAGTATTTATAAAACAGATATAAATCATATCTTATTGAGACAATTTATTTTACTTTAAATTTATAATCTTTGCTCAAGATTATAAAGTCTGAAGGAGAGGCTGTTTTGAAATTGAGATATTGAATGGCAGATTTTCTCCCTTGAGAAATTTACATTGCTGATTTTGCTATTTATGTTTCTGTCTCCCAGCATCGGGAGCCCCTGCCACACAGATAAGCAACTGTTTGTGGTTCCAATCCAACAGCCCTTCTGCCAACCTCAGGAGTCACCTTGATGAAACTGTCCTTGAGGTTTGAAAGACTGTCCTGTCGTGTGCTTAAAAGCTGCTTTTGCTGAGGAGCTCTGACTCCTTACTTGGGCCCAGGAATTAACTAGAGGCAGGAAGCAGTTAGATGATTGTGACACCCTTTTTCCATAGAAATGGAAGAAATAAATTGTCAGTGGGGAAAATGTAACCAGGACTACAAAGGGGAAAAACTTCTGGTGTAGAGGGCTTGCATGCTGGTCAGTTTACTCTTGTTATTCAAGTTTACATTTTTTTCACCCTTTCTCTCTCTGTGTCTCTGTCTCTGTCTGACTCTCCTCTTTCTCTCCTCTCTCTCTGCTGGAGAGCCCAATGTTAACATCCAGTATTCTTCAATTAAACCAGTCAGTCTTCTCCCCACTTCTCTTTCTTTCTAACCACCAGAATGAGTAAACCTGTCAGTCAAGACATACAGCTTTGGAGATGTGATACCAGTAAATCTGGAGAACCAAGGCGAGCACCTATTGTGGGCCATGCATTTTGTTCTGTACTCAAACTGAGCTCCTGAACTCCCCTTTAAAAAGTGGACATTTTCTCTCAGAAGTGGGATGACAGAACTTTAACCCTGACTCTCCCTGTCCTCTTCTTCCTCTAATGAATAATAAACCTTTATTTTCTTTTCCTCAAAACCCTGCTCTCCTTATTTGTGAATTGCCATTGAAGCCAGGGACCAGCTTTCCAGTAACAATGTGTCTGTACACACAAGGATGTATTGTGCAAAAATCTGGCAATAAAGCACCCGACAGCACAGTAGCTGCTTAAATTATCTGCCGCATGATATGCTTATACCGCACCATGTTTGGTGTTCGCTAGTTATCGCGTACGTGAGAGCTCATCTGTAACGAGAGCCTGTGCCAAGTAGACACATCTTAGCTTGGCATAGCCTTTAATCCAGTGTGCCATGCAGGAGTTACGCCAGTGCTCACACACACAGCTCTGGTTTTCACACGAGACCAATGAAGAGAGGCAACATTTCAGGTCAATTCACACCTGCAAAGTATTTGATCTGTACACAAGGGAGCTGCCAGACAAAGCTTTTCCCAAGGCTACAAAATAAGTTCACAAAGAAATACAGATGATTGTTTAACTCTAAAATTAAAATTAGAATGTAATTTATGTAACTATTCTGTTATCCCTGCTCATGGTTTAAAGTTACTTTAGTTTTTGGATTAAATTGGATTCAAGAATTATTCTATCCTTTGAAACATCTCTGCAGAAGTGGTTGATGGCCTCTGATCCCTGCTGAATCTCAGGTCAACACAGGTGGAGAAGCAGGCCAGACAAACTCAGGTTGTTGGCCCATTAGTGACAGAGCTACATTGAGAACCTCAGGCCTCAGCCTCCCAGGTCAGAGTTCTGAAAACCACACAAAGTATTTGGAAACTCCAGATCCCATAGTCAGGATTGTGGGAAATAGTGACACAGGGCCACACATGAAATCCTTTTGTCACATGGGAAAGAAAAGTCCCAGAATGATCAGCAACTTTTGGGACAACCTATGCTAGAGAGCTTGGAAAAGCAATGGTCAGGTTTGTTTTGGATTGGTGTTTGAGAAAGAGAGAAGCTGAGATGTACCATACTAAGGTATAGAGGTGATTGGTCAACACCCGGAAAAACCCCCTGTAAACATGGGAACAAAGGGAGGCCCTTGTATGAACTAAGATAGAAGGTGATGAGTGCTGAGGCCCAAAGTGAATCTAGGACTGTGGAAGGGTGCACCTAGGGGCTCTGCACCAGCCATCTCTCCATCTTCCAGACAGGTGACAGCTATTCTAAGCATTGGCTTGAAGCTGGCCTTTATTGGCTTCAGCAATAAAGTTACATAGTCCAAAGTGTGTCTGTTTTGAACCATAGATGACAAAAAGAGCTATTACTAGAATGTCAGATGTGTCCCTGTGTTTGGCATGATGTCTCCTGCATTAATGCTTGTTTGGTTCCTATGGTGACCCATTGGGGGCAGCAGAATTTCTGAGTGACTGGTAGAAGCATTTCCTCACATTTCTTTCAGCTTTATTGTGTGTTTTTCCTTGCTAGGGCCAAGCATTTTTCATGTTTCCCTTTGTACATGTTAATATGAATGTCACCAGCAGGCTGGGCTTTCTACTAAGCAAAGATGTAGTAAACATGAGAATAAAATCAAAGGCGTTTCCAATGCTGGGAAAGCCCTGTTTTTTAAAGGGTAAGCCCACAATTTCTAATCATGAAACCAAGGAATGATTGTCAACATTTGAATGAATAGATTCCATCTCCCGCCTCCATCCCAACTATTCAAAATGCCTCTCTAGTGCTGCCTTCCTAAAGCCAACTCCCCTTCCGGCCCACAGGTACCTTCCTTCTGTTCAGGACTTCGGACATAACTCTGCACCATCCTCTTTGCTCAGACTTCCCTCTTCCTTCAGGCAAATGCTGCCATTTGGTCCCTATGTTATGTGAACAAAAGAAAGAAACAGTTCAAACTAACTCAATAAAACAAGGGAACTCTGTTGGGAGGAAACAGGAGTGTCTCAGAGAGCACAAGAGAACAAGTAGGGCTGAGCTCTGAGGTGGGGCTCACCTGGGGCAGTAGAGGGGGAGGTCACACACCCCTTGGGCTCCTTCTCTAAATAGGTACATTGTCAGAAATGTAAGGGGACATGGCAGTAGGATTTTCATTCAGTCTGGATTGAAAAGTTAGAGGAAGAAGTGTGACCCACAGGTCTGTATATCTAACAATGATTGACACCAGTGGTCCTACCTGTGACCTATAGAGAGGGTGGTCTAACAGTGGCACACAATGTACGCACACCACCAACCAGTAATTTAGGTCATGCCCTCAGCTTGCCCCAAGCTCACCATGGGTGCCTAAGGGTCAGGCTCTCACATATTCTTTGGCTTTTTAGGATTAGACTACAGTTATACCCTGGGTTTCAGGAAGCCCTAAAAAGCCTAAAGTCCAGTCAGTTCCTCTCTTTGCTTTTCTAAATTATTTCTTTTGATTTTGGTAGTGGTACTGGGGTTTGAACTTGGGGCCTTTGCTTAATAAGCAGGCATTTTAGTCTGGAGATGTGGTTCACATGGATTCATGCTGCTTTGTAAGCATGAAGCCCTGAGTTCACCCCTCAAGCCCACCCCCCGCAAAAAAAAATCCTGAAAAACTAGACAGGAGTTCTATAACTTGAGCCATGCCTCCAGCTGCTTTTGTTTCAGTTACTTTTCACATATGGCCTCACAATGTTCGTCAGGGGCTGGCCTACTATGATGATCCTCCTACTTGTTCCTCCCACATAGCTGGGATTATAGATGTGCTCCATTGCATCCAGCCTCAAAGTGTTCTTAAATATATAAACAATGTATGCTCATGAGTGGAGGAAGGCAGAGCAGGTCTACTGAGAGATAGACAAGGGGAAATTTGAGAAGGAAGGGGACATGGACAAGGCAGGAAACTTGGCCTACATATTATTCTACCTTGACGATGATAGCTCAGTCTCAAGACACACTGGCATGTGAATAAGAAAGACAGATGATTCCACTTGAACTAACACCCTTGGAGCTCAGGTGGCCTTTCTGGAGGTGTCAGCTACTATAACCGCATTGCCGGAGTCTACACTCCATCCCTTGGACTACAGGCTATTCTGCTGTAATAACAGCCCTGGAAGGACAACTCTAGAGATGGTGACCGGCCAGCCACAGAGCTGCTGACCCTGCCCAGCTCCCTTCTTATCATGCCTGGCCTCAGGACTGTTTGGCCCTGACCCTGCCTAGAAATAGGGCACTGCACCAGCTTCTTCTGGCCGAGGACAGTCGAGAAAGTAAATGAAAAAGAAGAAAGAAAAACATGAAAGCAAGGGAAGGGAGAGAAGCCCACATAATTTCCTTTGAGGGCACCTGCCTCCCATGGGCCCTGAGGATCCACCTAACCCTCTCTACAGTACATGAGTCAGCATTATTGCCCACTTTAGACCAGAGGGGACACAGAGGCTTATGGAGTTAAATGATTTGCCTGAGGACATGTAGTTGACTAATGGGAGGGCCAGGATTCAAACCTGAATTGCTGACTTCAAAGCTAGCTTGACAAGTCACTGTCTCCGCTCTCAGCAATTACCTCATTCACTTCTCTGTCAAGTAGTAATTGACATTTGGCTCTCTCTGGTCCCATCCTTTCCATTACCATCACCTTCATACATCAGCACAGAAAAGCCCTGTTGTCCTTTGGTTGACAGTGACTGTCCCTGCAGATGTGTGCCCTATGTTTATTGGTTCTTTTGTCTCACAACCATCTATGCCTCCCACAAGATCAGACCATAATGCTGACCATTATCATGACCCTCTCCCATCTCATCTACTTTTACTCTGGTGTCATTTCCACTGGACACCCAACTCTTGGCCTATGGCCTGTACCATGACCTCTCACCCCAATTCCTGCAGATTTAGTGTTTACACTGATTTCTCTGAAGTTCAGATCCAGATTCTTCTCAAAGCTTGGGTTTGACTCATGCTTCTGAACCATGAGTCCCAGGGCCATGGAGCCAGATGCTGTCACAGCTGCCTGTCCAGCTCCCTACTTGTAACAAGGGAACTTCTCAGCTAGGTAAGTCCCCCTTCCTTGACCCCCACTGCTGTTTCATAGGCTCAAGGAGCAATAGATCCAAGAACAGAACAGACAAGAAGAAACAAAGGCCAGGGGAGTCAAGAGGCCCAAAGTTCCCACAGATGGCTGAAGAAGTCAGTAGCAGGACAAGAGATATACCGTGAACAAAAACTATCACTACCCCGAAATCCATGGGAACTAAAGGGTGGCCCCTGCAACAAGAAGAGGACCCAGAACTCATGCTGGATTCTCAGATGGTTCCAGAGCCAGGGAGTTTCTATTTCTTTCCATTGCAGACAGCTCTGGCCTTCGGAAAGCTCTTCCTTCCTTGAGCAGTTATCACTTCCTCTAGTCTTCCTCAGGTGTACAAAAATATCTCTCATTTGCCTTATATAGGTCTCCTTTGGAGGCTAAGTATCACAGGCCCTCCAGTTATTTCTCCTAAGGTGTTTGCAAAGCCCCAGGTCATCCTAGTGTCTGTCTCTGTTATCTCGTCCCATGTATCAAAGTCCCTTTTAATACAGCACCCTTGCTATAAGCAAAACAGGACCCAGGGCTCTTAATGTTGTCTGTCTTGAAAAACACAGGGTAGAATGTTTTCCATCCAAATACCATACTTCAATTTCTTAACGTCATAATTTTCTGGTTAGTGGACACTAACACAACACTTTCTGAGGTTAAGAAAGTCACTTGAACCAGGACTACACTCAGACCCCAGGTCTCCCATTGTCTACTGGGATAGTTCATGATTAAAGCCTAAATAAAAGACTATATTTCATTCACCCATGACATTCCACCTTGCTGAAATCAGGGCCCAGCTCCTCTATGCTGAAATTATTTTAGGTCCTAATTCTACCATCCAACTCACTGTCACATAAACATTGAGTTTAATAGACCTACAGTCTGCATCCAAGTCTTTGATACACACATTAGACTTGATCACTCAAGATCAAAAGTCTATACTATGCATCTAGAAATCTTCCAGTCTGTCATCTGTTAAGGTTTAGGTTCCATTGTTCAGGAAGTTCCAGATTAAACTAAATCATAATTTGATCATCATGAGAGTGTCTATTTAATGTCTTCCTATAATCCAGATACACTATGCCTATTGTACACTCCTGGTCTCACCTGCCTAGAGTCCTGTTTTAAAGAGAAATAAATAGCAATCTGTGCTGGCTCCTAGAGAATTTTTCCTCAGTGGACAAAAGTTCAGAAAACATTCACTAACAATGAGTTGTAGAGTTTCTAGACTCTACCTTCTTTCCTTTTTTGACAATTAGGGCAGTGTTTCCCCCTCTCCAATCTTAGTACTTGTCTGTTTTTCATAATTCCTCAGAGAGAACTGACAGGCATTCCAGTTTCGTTTGCATACAATTTGCCTATTCAAAACTATTGGGTGTTTTTCTCATTCCTTTCCTCTATCTTGGGCTTCAGTTTCCTGGTCTCTATGTTTTCATTCTGCAGATTCTTGAAAGAATGGCAAAGTTAAAAAAAGAAAAAAAAAAGTGGTGTTTGTCACCTGTCAACATTATGTTATCAACCCTAAGCAATAGGTTTGTGCATTTCTTCCTTCTTGGAATCAAATAAAAACAGTCTTGTTTTGTTGTTGTTACCATTGTCTTCAAGTATAAGATCATCTTGCATTTTGGTCATCCTGACTCAGTGTATTAATTCACTCACCCACCAGACAAACTCTTTTAGGAAACCTATAATGACCCTGCTCTACAGCTACAGAGCTGAATAAATTGTAGCTCTTTTCCCAAAGAGTGAGCACCTCATGGGTAAGGAAATGGATTCTTATGCCAATGTTCTCATAATTCAACAAATGTTTCTCCATCTTATCCCCTGTGGAGATACTTTAGGTACTGCATCTTTGTCATACATCCTCCTTTTGCCAAATTCTGCTGTTTGCATATTTGTCCTCTGTACCCTCTCTGCAACCAGAGAATCACATGTCAAGCAACCTGGGCTCTCTGGAGAATGGCTTTGGAATCCACATCCCCTGCCCTGTACCTCTTCTGTATGCTGTCTTTAGGAGAACCCTGACAGTCTGTTAAGCCAGGTCACAAAACAGGCATTTATCCAGCTCTGCCCCTAAGAAGTTGGGAAACATTCTTTCTAACAATGGTTTTTCTCTCTTTTCAACCAGGTCATAATTCTTCCTGAAGCCATTTCATAGCCAAGAACAGCTACCATATTTTTTTTTTTTTTTGCAGTATTGGGGTTTGAACTCGGGGTTTCATGCTTGCTAGGCAGACACTCTGCCACCTGAGCCACTCTGCCAGCCTTGTTTGATGTTGGATATTTTCCAGATAGGGATTGCCTTCTGCTAACAAACTGTGCCACCATGGTGCCTTTTAGAATATGGAGTTACTAATTTTAATTGCAGTCCCTTTCAGCTCTCTCCAGAGCACATTAGTTAGGGGAACAAAGTGCTGCTGTCACATTAGGCCATCCTGTAACCATATCTGACTTCTTTCTGCCCCCAATGACACCTGTGACTCAGAAATATGTTGTTCCCCTGATAATTCTTGCTTGTGCTATTATGTACAGGCTTGACTTTCTGTTAGTATATTGCTTTTATTTTTACCTGCACAGGGATTAAATGACTGAGCTTCTAGAAAAGTATAATCGGAAGACGCCAGGAATGATCAAACAGTTCTGATTTTGTCTTCCTTAGATAAATGACACTTTGCAACATGATAATATAATTAAGGTGGCTGTGGCATGATGGGAGGAAGGCTGAAGTCAGAAGACCAATTTCCTCCTCCCTTCTGATAAATCCAGAGTTGTTTTGTTAATTGAGATACAATCCACATGCTATAAAAATTCCCCTCAGTAGGATAATGTTCAATGGCTTTTATTATATTCACAAAGTTGTGCAACTGTAGCCCCTATCTAATTCCAGAACATTTTAATCTCCCCCATAAAGTGACACCATGAGCAGTCTCTCCCCATGCCCTTTGCTGTGTGCTGACACCATCTGGCCTTGTTTGCTCTTCCTCACTCCTCTCTGCCACCCAAACCCCCAGGTGTCACCAGCAGGACACCTGAGATGAAGTTCCTCTGGCTAACCCCAGGGCCAGGCTTACTGCTACTTCACTGACTGTAAGGATGGCTCTGTTGTCTGACAGGTCACCTCTGAGCACAGAGAAACCTCAGTCTCTTGTCTAACTGATGCCTGCAGTGACCAGGTCTCCAAACTGTGAGTGCAAGACAGGAAGCCCTGAGCGGGAGCCATTCCTCAATCCACCATGGTCGCCAGGGCTACCCACACTTGAGAACATTCCTCTCCAGCATACATAAGGCCAGGCTGACTCATGTGAGGCAGAAGTGCCTGTCCTCTGATCTCATCACACTTCCTTCTTCTGCATGGCTCCTATGGAAGGGAACATGCATCCCCAGTCCTAGGTTTTCAGGGACAGGTAGGATTTCATGCTGAGCGCTGAGGAGCACAGTGTGGAAGGGACACTCCTCTGTCACCCCTCATTCTTTCCTTCCCAGGGAGAGACATTTAGAACCCTGCATTGGTTCCTATTTGTCCATCCCTGGTTTTTCCTTGTCACTGTAGCACCTACAAAGCCTACAATTGTGCCTGAAACAGAACAGGTGCTGTAAAAGCAGGTATGACATAAATGAAGGCCACAGGGTGAGCAGAGTAAAGTGGCATAGAGTCAGCAGTCGGACCACAACACAGAAGAGTATATCACTAATGTGAGCAGCTTGAATGTTGAAGCTCATGTTTCTTTAAAATTTATATTTTAATCACATTTTAAAATGTACTTCACAGGCTCCTGGCCTGACAGGACCATTATTGGGTGAGCCCAGCTCCACAGGTAGAGTTGACTGACCTCTCATCTGTCCTCGGGATGATGCTTTGGGCCTTGCCCTCTTGGTCCCCCTCAGGACTCCTCTCTGGTAAACACTATGATGTTCACATGGTGATAAAATCACCTAGTGACACCTTTCTCAAACTGTGTCCCCCTGAAGTGACATATGCCCAGCCCCATACTGTACTTGACAATGCTGCATTTTTCCTAATCCACTCCCGCTGCCAAACTTGCCCCCCATGCTGGTCTCTGTCACCACTACCAGACACTAAGAGCCCCCACTGGGTAAAAATGACATTTGTTTCAACTCCATTTCCTCAAAATAAAAAGAGTACAGTGAGTATCCCATGCTATCCAAGAGCATCCTAGACTCAGTCCTAAATTTCATTTCAATGGTGCCTAAAAGAGCATTAAAGCATTCACATCATTTTTTACCCAATGGAAATCTTGTCTCAGCATCTTCAGTAACCAAGCAATCCAAATTCAGAAAGCAAAGAGAATGAGAAAACTGGGTCAGCATCTCTTGGTGGTGTTGATTCAGCCAAGAATATAGGTCAATGGCATTTTTTGCCTACATTATAGTTAAGCCTTTCATTAGACAGGAAGTTCAGAGCACAGTTGATTTTCCTGGCCTCTAAATGAACGTATTTCCCCTCATCCCCTGCCAAAGGGAGTGAAAAAGCTTTTATAAATTGCCCTAGCAACTTTAGTCTTAACAGGTTGGGTGACATATTTGGCCCCGCCAGTTGTCTCTGGGGGTTTGGTCTGCAGCCATTGTGGGTTTGTTCATAACCCAGGGTTTTTTCAGGATAGAGGCTCTTTATCTTCTTCCCTTACCTAAACAGAGAATAATCACTAGAGTTTACTTAACACCAGAAGAATGAGGGTAAACAAATTTGACTTAATGGCCATGACGTCAAACAGGCACAAACATTAGTTTGGTCTTGGCGGTGGTTTCACACAGGTTGGGCCATGCATGGCTGGTTCACCCAGTGTCAGCCTGAACTGCCTGACATTAGGCCTACACCACATGAGGAGAGTCTGCGAAACAAGGAAGTATATTTTCCCTTCAGGCAAATGCGCAAAACTTCCTGCTGAAAGTGTCACTGTGGCAAACATTGCTTTGTGCCATTAGACTTCTAGCAGTCAGGGTACTGATGGGGGTGAGTGATGAAAAGAAGTCAGGTATTTGCTATCCTAGTGTAGATGCTCTTGAGGTTCCCTGTCGAGCTCTAAAATTCTGATTTGTTACTAATTCATGGAGAACCAGATCTTTTAGAAGTTATAGCATTCATATTATATATGGCCAGGATGTATGCAGGGTTTGATAGATCCTGGCATTGTGCAAATATGATGCATGGATTGTCACATTTCATCCTCACAGCAATGCTAGGGGCCATGCTGTTAGTATTCACATAATACAGAGTGAAGAAACTGAGGCCCAGAGAAGTTGAATGGATCGCAAGTTCACGCGGCTTTAACACACCTTGCTTTCTCTGTAAACTGTACTCTTAATCACTATGTTGAGGCAGTCAGTGTGCTTTGTCTCCATTTTCAACCAAAAGACTAAGATAATATCTGAAAAAGAAAAGCACAATAAGCATCTTGTGTTTTACTCTGATAGCCAATGATTTACAACCTTAAATAAGAGAGGGCAGTACAAATATTTACTGTTCCTGAATCATGGATAACACAGGTGAGCATTTGAAATGCACATCTCCCTGAAAAATTTCAGACACAGTCATTTTTAAGCAGTATTAATGAGTTAATGAGGTTAGGATATTTTAGGTAAAATGAAGCAGGAAATTAAGAAGTTTGAACTTCAGCTGGGGCCTTCCCTCTCCATAAGTCTTCTCTAGTTACCACCCCTCTCACTACCCCCTTCCCTCCCATCCACTCTTTAAAGGTTTTCTCTGTATCCTCCAGTTTCTGCAGTTACATTACAATACAGTTGGCTTTGTGAAGGTTGGGTTAGACTTAGTGACAAAGAACAAATAGAAGGAAGAGTTAAAAATACAACAAACAAAGAAACAAAACCCTAGCTTGTGTTATTGCTACCTTCCACTATCCCTTGGCCCAAAGTGTTGGCAGAGGGGATGGAAAAGCAGGAAGGCCTTGTACAATTATACCTGTCAGCTGTTTTCTCAGCTAGAGGGACTGAGAGCCCTCAAAGGTAAGGGGCAGCTTTTTCCAGTTAGGGACCCAGAGCATTTGCATCCTGAGTTCCCACTGGCAGCTCTCCAGGAGCACACAGCACAGCTGGAGAGCAGGGCACTGCTAAGTTAAGCACTTCCTTTGTCAAGGGCTTATCTGGGTGAGGCTGATCCTTACCAGAAGTGCCTGGCAAGCGTACTCACCCCAGTCAACCAATCTTACTTACTGTTCACTCTTATATCATCAAAGTTCATCATAAGACTGTTTTTGCTCTGAAGCCTAAAATCCTAATTTATTCTGGTAATCCTTCAAAAAGGAGTCTAATTATATGAGTTATTAAGCCAGCAAATCCCTGGATCAAAATAGAAGACCCAAAAATTCTTCTGACCATATCATTACATATGTATACAAACAAACTCTTCTTATAAAAGAATAGCCAGTTGTCCCCTGATAAAATTTGGTAACTATTACATATACTTCCCACAAGATTTAAAATATCATCTTTGTTCTAAACCTCATTTTCAACTGTGCAGGACTGTGTGTCTTCATATTTTTTTTAAGGTCCTTTGATTTTCAATTTCAGTCCAATGTTAATGCTACACTGTTTTATCTCATAGTTTTTCATTACACTTTGGTATTTAGTAGGGTAAGGGACCCATTATTGCTATTTTGGGACGAAACTATTTTGGAAGGGGAACTAGTCTACTCATGTTATCTTCCATGTAGACTTTAGAATTGGCTTGTGTTTTTTGTATTAGATATTCTTTTGAAAATATTAAGAACATGTGCAACCTGTGAGTATGAGCTAGACTTTATAATACTTTAGTATTGAGGATAACTGACAGCCATTCAGAACAAAAGATAAAATTATTATCTGTTATTCTATTTATCAAGATACTTTCAATGTGGATAAGAAACTAATGCACAAATAAAACCACACCAGTACTTGAAGAAAGTATGGTAAATTCCTCTATATGCAGTGAATATGGAGAATTTTCCTGTGACTCAATATCCAGATACATAAAGAAAGAAAGAAGATTGCTAAAGCTAACTACATAAAAAGAATTTTAATGAAAAACAAAAAAATCCATGAAAGACAAGTAGACAAATGACAACTTGAAAAAAATTAGCAATTTATATTACACATAAAGTGTTGATGCTCCTAATATACAAAGAGCTTCTAAAAATGAAGAGTAGACAAACAATCCTGTAGGAAAAGAGGAAACAGATAAATCACAATAGTAAACAGATGCAACTCAAAACTGTCAAACACTGGCTCCCTAAATATCACAACCACCTGTGATAAGACAAAGCCAAGTTTATTGCCTACATTGGCAAGGGAAAACTCCACTTAAACAAAGCTTTCTTAGTGTCTTGGAGTGATAAAGCAAGGCAGGGTTTTATTGGGAGATTGTATGAGGTAAGTCTTTCAAAGCAGGTGAGGGGAAGGGCTTGATTTAAGTAGAAGGACGTGATATAGGGTTCAAGATCATGGATCTATTAGTGAAATTGTAAGGCCAAGATTTTGAAGGGAGAGATTCAGAACCTTAGAGCATGAACTATCTGCTAATGCTTTCTATGGCAGAGTTGATGGATCTTTCAGGAAGTTCCTGTAATTAGAAATCAAGTTATCTATATAGGCAAGAGTCTCCTGGAATAATAAAGTTATGCTAATAAAGACAGTGAAACCATAGTCATATTCATGTACACATTAATTTTGTAGAGGAAAAGTAGTTTCAGTCCTCAGTGTCCAAGCTGTATCTGAAGGCAGACTGTCACAATTTCTATAATCCTGAGACCCTCTCCCAATTTCTGCTTAAAGATACAGAGCTACAAAAACTAACACCTAGGAATGAGATGGACAAGCTGCAAACTAACGACTTTTTGACCTAGCAGAGAATTGAGGTTGCAGAGCAAATAACTAACCCTAAATCAAGCACCTACATGAAAAAAAAAAAAACATGACTAGTCCTGTGTTACCTGGGATATATGCTGTCAATTCCATATAAACTAGTGAGAATATTGAACTAGAAAACTTCAACAAAATGCTAACAAATTATGAGCCACAGTGAGAATGTGAAGCCCCTGGGGCCACAGGTCAGGGTTCTCACTTCTTGTAGGCTTCTCTTCCAGGAAGCCCATCAGACTCTCAGAAGGAGAAAGTCTTGAGAAAGCCCTTCTCCTAGGGTTGATTGAAGGAGGACAGTAGCAGCCACTGCAAAAGCTCCACATAAGACTATCTTCCCAACTTCTGCAAAAGAAGAACTCTCAGTCTTTAAAGCAAGATCATCAAAACCTACATCCAAGGGCCCCGATGGATATCCACTACAACTGGGAGAAGGTGGCATGGGGTTGGACAGGGCAGGAGTATAAGTTGGCCCAGACTTATGTCTGGAGGAGGGGCAGAAACACTTGTGAAGGGCACACATTGGAGACTCTGGTTCATAATACCTGCAGTTCACAGACACTGAAGCTTAATGAGAATACCAAAGACCCTTTCTCTGCTTTTCACCACCATAGTAACAAGCATCAAGTAAAAATAGTAGATTATGATAGAGCTACAGGAAGCAGGTGCTCACTAGTTTACAATGTACAGGAAAGATCCAAAGATAAGCACAGAGGAAAAAACAAGGTATCACTGGAGGAGCGTGTAGTGCACAGAGGTAACCAGATCCATGACAGTCTTTAAACCCATTCCAATTCATTACTAAAGTAACAGACTCCCACACACCAAAACCCAAGCAGAAGGAAGGATGTGCTCATCTTCAAGCAGAAAAGTTATTGATGTCAGTATCTAATATTCTACTCAGCATGTGTGGATTTCAAAAAATTTATGAGGTGGACAAAAAGGCAAGAATAGAGTCTGAAGACGCAAAGCAATCAGAAAAAACTCAGATATGGCACAGGAAAGTTAAAGACTGTTACTCCAGAGGCACCTGCACACCCATGTTTATTGCAGCACTATTCACAATAGCCAAGTTATGGAAACAGCCAAGATGCCCCAGCACTGACGAATGGATTAAGAAAATGTGGTATCTATACACAATGGAATTTTATGCAGCCATGAAGAAGAACGAAATGTTATCATTCGCTGGTAAATGGATGGAATTGGAGAACATCATTCTGAGTGAGGTTAGCCTGGCCCAAAAGACCAAAAATCGTATGTTCTCCCTCATATGTGGACATTAGATCAAGGGCAAACACAACAAGGGGATTGTACTATGAGCACATGATAAAAGCTTTAGCACACAAGGGAGGGGTGAGAATAGGTAAGACACCTAAAAAACTAGCTAGCATTTGTTGCCCTTAACGCAGAGAAACTAAAGCAGATACCTTAAAAGCAACTGAGGCCAATAGGAAAAGGGGACCAGGTACTAGAGAAAAGGTTAGATCAAAAAGAATTAACCTAGAAGGTAACACACACTCACAGGAAATCAATGTGAGTCAATGCCCTGTATAGCTATCCTTATCTCAACCAGCAAAACCCCTTGTTCCTTCCTATTATTGCTTATACTCTCTCTACAACAAAATTAGAGATAAGGGCAAAATAGTTTCTGCTGGGTATTGAGGGGGGGGAGAGGGAGGGGGCGGGGTGGGTGGTAAGGGAGGGGGTGGGGGCAGGGGGTAGAAATGAACCAAGCCTTGTATGCACATATGAATAATAAAAGAAAAATGAAAAAAAAAATATGCTTAATATTGCAAAGACTTGTGAAAGGCAGACAGCATACAAGATCAGATAAGTACTTTCAGCAAAGATGGATCTATACGAAAGAATCACATGGAAATATTAGAAATCACAAACGTGGCAAGAGAATTGAAAAATGGCTTTGATAGTTTCCTTCATAGAAAAGACAACCAAGAAAAAAATCCATGAACTTGAAAACAGGACAAAAAGTTATGCAAGCTGAAACCCAGAGAATAAAAGGGAATGAACAAAAAGCAAAGAACACTCAAGAGCTTGGAACAACATAAAATTTCTATTGTACACATAATTAGCATTCCCAGAAGAAGAAAGACTGGGTGGGGCAGAAGACATATTTGAGAAAATAATAACAATTTCAAATGTAGTAATAGATACCAAAAACATAGATTTGAAAAGATCAAAAAATAGCAAGCAAACCAGGTGTCAGTGGCTCACTCCTATAATGCTAGCAACTTAAGGAGGCTGAGATCATGAGTATCATGGTTCAAGACCAGCTCCATCACATCAAAGAAAAGCTGGGTGTGGTAGTGTGTGCCTGTCATCCCAGCTACAGCAGGAAGAGTAAAATAGGAGGATCACAGGCTAGGGCAGCCTGGGCAAAAAGCAAGGCCTTATCTCCAAAAATAATCAGAGCAAAAAGGACTAGAGGAGTGGTTCAAATGGTAGAGTGCCTGCCTAGCAAGTGTGAATCCCTGAGTTCAAACCCCAGTACCACCAGAAAAATCAGCATTCAACATTAAAGTTCTTTCTGGGGTAAAATGGCAGACTAGAATTTTCCTCTGTGTGACTCCCTGAATGAGAAGGATCAGGGTAACCCATGACAGACTATATCCTGAGGAAAGAAAAAGAACAAGAGCCTCAGGAATCAAAAAAGGGGTAATAGGACAGTTTAAAAAGCATGGCAAGATTAAAATTAATGACAGAGAAAAGTAGGAAATGGTCCCTTGCTCCATGTGGCTCCGTGGGGGCAGCAGGTAGTAGTAGCCACAACCACAAGTTAAGCCAGACAGCCTTGGTGACAACAGAATGACAATCCTAGCCACAGGAGAAATCCACAGTTGTCACATGCTGTCAGTGACTTCCCCTGCATGGCAGGCTAGCATTGAACAAGAAATCAGTTGTACCACTCCCCCTATCTTGAAGTGCCACAGAAGGCACTATCGTGAGAGGGGCATACTGTGTGAGCCTAAGCTGCTCTGGGGACCTGAAGTCAAGGAACGAACACAAGTAGGGAGCCTGGGGGACACCCTGACTCAGTGTCTGGGTGGGAGACAGCTACAAAAAGCAGCCATGGATGTGGACCACTGAAAGGCTTAAAGAAGCAAGGTGCTTGGATTGTGGAGGACATGGTGATTGGTGACCCCACCCTCTGGTGAGGAGAGGGGCTTATCACCTGTGGATTACCCCAGAGATCAACAGCTCCAAATCCATGGCTAGTGGAAGGCTCCATCTTCAGAGCTGTCTCCCTATGCATGGGGTTTGCTGCCAGGTGGGACTGAAAGCGCTGAGTTCAGTTCCCATGGCTCACTCAATTTCTACACCCTCCTCATTCCCCCAGGGCAGTTTACCAGTGGTGGAATATGAAAGCACTGAGATTAGCAAAGTGCCCAGTTCCCCTCCAGTGCAAAACTCAGTGCTTTGTTTGCTCAGCCTACTCTCTGACACACTCAGAAGCACCCCTCAGCTTTGATTCTTCTCCCCCAAACTCTGAGTAGGAACCTGCCCAGCTGCAAAACTGGGGGCTTTCTGTTCCTCGCATCCTTTTCCTTTTTTCTTCTTTTTTTCCTTTTATTTAATCCTGTTTCTTCTTTTTCCCTTTCCTTGCCCCCTCTTTTGTTTTATTTTTTTAATTATTATTACTTTTTACTTTATTAATTTTCAACTTCATGGTTTATTCTACATTGGTTTTTGCTACTTTCTTTTCTATGGTAATTGGAGTTGTAGTTGTTTTTAATCAACTTTTATTGTATTTCTATAAGTTGTTTTATCATCTATGAGTGGTACTAGAGATTGAGCCCTCAAGAGAAACACAGTACAAATACAGATTCTGGGGAAAAAATACAAGCCTTGGAAATGAAAAGCTCAATGAACCAAATGAAAAAATTCAATGGAAAGTACCAACAGACTAGAGCTGGGGAAGAAATATGGAGGGAATGAAGACAAGGTTGAGAATTATTAGATTCAGATAGCAATAAAGAAATAAACAATCATGACCACAACATTTAAGACCTCTTGGATATGATTAAGAGACCAAACCTACAAATCTGTGTAAAAGAGGAACTTAGATACAAACTAATGGCTCTAGAAAATCTATTCAATGGAATTATAACAGGGAGAAGTGCCAAGTTAGGTACAAAGGGAAACCTATCAGAATAACAACAGAACTCTCAGCAGAAATGCTAAAGACGAGAGGTGCATGGACTGATGTATTTCAAGCCCTGAAACAAAATAACTGCAAACCAAGATTAGTATACTCAGAAAAGTTATTCTTTAAGATCAAAGGAGAAAAAAATACCTTTCATGATAAGCATGAACTAAAGCAACTCATTACCACTAATCCAGCATTGCAGAAGAATATGCATAATAAGGGAATAAGGAAATACTACAGACAGAAGAGGAAGAAAGGTATCCACAAGCACAAGCTTGAGAAAGAATAAATCTCAGCAGAAGAATAAACAAATGGAATTTAAAAAGAATCAGAGAGGAGGAGGAGAATCTAAGATATTTTGCAAGCACATAGGTAAATGTTACAACGTACCCACCTGGTACAACTATTACACACTAATAAAAAAAACCAAAGGAGTAAAAACCGATTTTAAAAAATGATATGCTTAAAGTACTGTGGAAGGAAGTAAAGCCACCATCTATTAAACAGCAATTGGAATTGGAGAACATCATTCTGAGTGAGGTTAGCCTGGCCCAAAAGACCAAAAATCGTATGTTCTCCCTCATATGTGGACATTAGATCAAGGGCAAACACAACAAGGGGATTGGACTATGAGCACATGATAAAAGCGAGAGCACACAAGGAAGGGGTGAGGATAGGTAAGACACCTAAAAAACTAGCTAGCATTTGTTGCCCTTAACGCAGAGAAACTAAAGCAGATACCTTAAAGCAACTGAGGCCAATAGGAAAAGGGGAACAGGTACTAGAGAAAAGGTTAGATCAAAAAGAATTAACCTAGAAGGTAACACCCACGCACAGGAAATCAATGTGAGTCAATGCCCTGTATAGCTATCCTTATCTCAACCAGCAAAAACCCTTGTTCCTTCCTATTATTGCTTATACTCTCTCTACAACAAAATAAGAAATAAGGGCAAAATAGTTTCTGCTGGGTATTGAGGGGGTGGGGGGAGAGGGAGGGGGCGGAATGGGTGGTAAGGGAGGGGGTGGGGGCAGGGGGGAGAAATGAACCAAGCCTTGTATGCACATATGAATAATAAAAGAAAAATGAAAAAAAAAAAGAAAATTTAGAGATTTTTCTTATTCTTAAAATTATAAGATTAATTATTTCTATTTTATTAACTATGGTTAGTATTTACCACCAAAAAAGTTCTTAAAGTATAATATATGCACTGAGATTATTTCATATATAATCCTGTGCCTTTGTCTTTTAAAGTATATTCCTGCTAGTTTAGTATCCTTTTACCATTTATCATTTTTTTATCTTTCTGTTTTCCTAATCAATGTTTTTGAGCATTAAAAAATTCATAGTATTGATTTTTCAATTTTCTTAAAGGAAGAGTTAGAGGTCTTTCTAAAGTTCATTTTAATCATGTATTTCTACATGATTTGTACAGAATTGACAAACCCTCATCCTAAAGAAAGAATATCTAAATTAATAGATACCACTGAAATCAAGAGAATCATTAGGGAACATTTTAAAACATATTTCAATAAATTAGAAAATCTACAATGAATGCATCTAAATTTCTAGACACATGACTATCAAAATTGAAAAGAGAGGATATAAACAACTTAAACAGATCTATAATGCTCAATGAGATTAAAGTGATAATATACAGTCTGCCAACAAAGAAAAGCCCAGGACCAGATAGAGTCACTGCTGAATTCCATCAGATCTTTAAAGAACTAACACCAATAGTCCTCCAACTTTTCCATAAAATAGAAAAAGTAGGGATGCTTCCAAACTCATCCAATGAGGCCAGTATTACCTAAAGACCAAAACCAGGTAAGAATATGACAAGAAACAAAACTTTACATCAATTTCATAGTTTTGTCTTCTTATGCAAGGACTATGCAACTCTGAGAAATAGACGTAGGCCCCAGCTAGACTTGTCTGACTTATCCTACCTGAATTTGCAGCATCTTTGCATAATTAGGATTTTTCCACATTAACTGGCAAACACAGTACATAAATGAGCATTTACAACCTGATTGGCCACATCTTGACTAGCTCATGCTTCCACTGGTGTAAATTCTAAGGCTCCTCCAAATCTTTCCAGTTCTTAAGTTTTCAGTTTGTTCTGCTTACATGAGCAGAAACGTCTTTTTTCTCCAATCTGCTACACAGCTCTGCTCTTGGTTTCATCTGTTTATTCTTGTTTCTTGATCATTTTTTTTACTACTGCTACTACCTTGGTTTTACTTCTCCACTGCCCTACGCACTGTATGTGATATAAAGAACACAGCATAAGGGTAAGTTGAGTTCTGGTCTTGGCTGACTCAGTATGTAATCTTATCAAATCTTGCACCCCTCTGAAATTCAACAAGAAAATGGAATACTGTCTCTGCCTATCTCACTGGATTGCAGTGAGAATCAAATGAGGTAAAACTATTCAAATGGAAAGGCGTGGCTCCACCTTTCTGTGAATCACACCGCCATTGCTGGTACCATGAACACATGAGGACTTCTGGGCCTATCTCAAGCCTCTTATGAAAGTTGTAAGTTCTCTTGGGGATGGAGTGTGGCCTTCTCATCTACCAGTCATCAAGTCTTGCAAGAATAAGCCTTGAACCCTGCTCTAGCATACAAAGACAAAGGTCAAGACCCTTGCCCATGAACTCTACAACAGGGTTTTGGAGACAGGTAGGAAGCACCTGACTTACCACCATCCCTCTGCAAGCACACAGTGCTCTCACAAGTTCCCAGTTACGATGTGCCCCAAATGATAAAGGTAAGAAATGAATGGAGCTTGTAAAAGTGCAGGCTTTGCCTGAGTCATGGCTGACAAGGCTGTGCCTTGATGGAAGAAGAGAGGCATTGGGAGGACTTGGGAGGGCTGTAACACAGCAGATCTTTGAAACATGGTTCACATAGTCAATTGTACCATGACTTTATAGCACAAGTGTCATTTCTGAAAGGGGCCTGACTTGACCTATTCAATGTATGCTCCAGGAAGACCCCACAGTACCTCATTCATCTCATTGGAAAGTTGATCCTCCCTTTGGATATAAAAGGCAAGCTCTAAGGTGGTCAGTGATGACATTGTTCAGAATTAGAGCACTTTGGGAGAAAACAGGAGACAAAAAGCTGGTATCAAGCAAGCAATAGAACAGGGGTATGTTTCCCTGAGGTCAGTGTTCTTGCTGCTCTGTGCTGCCTTTTTGGACATGAGAAGGGCCATAAAGAAGACAGGCCTGCTTGGGGCTTCATGGATGAACCACTTTGCTTTTGCTAGTTCAGAATTAGTTCATTCATCCATTGATTATGCATCTTTGCAATGCTTTTTGCAACTCTACTGTGTGCCAGGCAGTGAACTGGATATAAAAACGAATGAGACACACAGGCCCTGCCTTCAATCCTAGTGGGACAAAGGTACATAACAGCTTTGTAGAAAGACCTATAGGAGCCAGGGAAGAAGTATCCACTCTACCCGGAAGCACAAAGGAGGCTTCATAGCACTTCCATGTCACAAACAAGAAATTCAGCAGGCTTAAGGCAGGAGGAAGGTATGGCCAGCAGATGCAAAGTTATAGGGCACCTGCAAGATCAGAAAAAGACAAGAAGGTCACTAAAAATCATGAGGGAGCGAAGGCAGTTCTGAGACTGAGGTTAGAATGGGTACCTCATAAAGGGCTTTGACATTGGGCTAGAGAGTCAGTTAGAAAAGGCAGTGTACACTCTGTATCTAGCAATCCATACTCTGGGCTGTGGGGCCTTGGGAAGCCCTTTCATATTTCTGATTACCTACTGCAGCTAGTTCATTCCAGATCACACTGTCAGGATGCCCCCTGCTTTTGTCATAGCAGAAACAAACAGAAGTGGCAGCTCCTCTACAGCATCCCTGCAACCTCCCATGTGGGTCTGATCTGGCCTAGGTGTTTGTTCCCTCTGCAAGCTGAGCACTGTAGTGACAATCAGAAGACTGGGGATTTTCCTCTGTGCTAAAAACACTTCAATTTTGCCTAGTGCCAGCACTTGCCAGGTCTCAAATTCTGAAGCCATCCATAAACAAGATCTGGCCAGATAACTGCCATGAGCCTCTACCCCACTTAAACTAACAAAAATGCTCTTATCTCCAAGCCAAAAAAAAAAATCCCCATCATCATCCAGCTGTGCCAACTTCCTATTTTTCCTGGCCTGTTGCCCTTTCTTCTTCATTGTCTCCTCTTGGTTTCCCAGCAGCAGCTAACATCCCTTTGACTTTAGCAGCAGAGCCAGTCAGGTTTTCCCCAGGTGTGCACAGGACACAGAGAAGAAGGAGACAGGATGGGGAGGGCATAGCAGGGCTCCTCTGTTCTCCAAGAGCTAGAGGCATTTACAAGTCTGACTGTGGAGCCAGTCTGTGGCTTTCTCTAAATAAACACTTCAAACCTTGGAGTCATTGCAAGCCACATATTTCAGAGTTTCCAAAGAAAGCTCCTTCATACAGATTACCTCTCTTCATCTTCCAGTTCTGGGAGGCAGGGTCTTGTCAAAGCTTAAAGAATTTGAGCGGCTTAGCGATCACCCAGCAGAGGCTGGAGCTGAATTTAGGACTTCTGACTAAATCTGTTGGTTGGCCCTGCACTTGACATCACAAAAAGTATAGATGGTTTTGAGTGAGTTTTATAGCTATACAGTCAATACTGAGAGATGTAGCTCAACAGATATCTTGGAGTGATGAGGGGAAACTAACAAAATGGCAGAGATGACCGTCAAAGCTAAGAAGACAGTGATGTCACAGTACCCAGCCTGGAAAGGGATGAGCTAGGTGCTCTGCCTCAATTCATTAAGTTCTAGTGGATGCCTCTTGAATCAGGGCTGCTTCTATCTGGCTTCTTTTTGCTGTATGCCACCCCAAACATGCTCTGCTCCTCCAGACACAGCTGTTAGAGCAAATGTGTATGTACAACAAAGCTATTTATTGGGAAAGAGATTGGGATGGGGAGAAGGTAACTCTTCACAATCCCTTAAAGTTGCTCTTTGTACTGGGGCCTATCTTATCCCCTCAATGAAGTTGTGGTACCAACAAGTGAGTAGATAGCAAAACATTTTTTATTTTTAAATATTTTTTGAGCAAAAGCTAGATTTTATTGAAGCAAAAGTAATCATTAAGCAGTAGTACTCCTCCAGGTGCTGGTGGCTCATTCCTGAAAACCAAGCTACTTGGAAGGCTAAGATTGGGAGGAATGCTGCTTGAGGTAAGCCTGGGCAAATAGTTTAAGAGACCCCATCTCCAAAATAACCAGAGAAAAATGAACTGGAGGCATGACTCGAGCACTAGATTGTCTGCTTTGCAAGTGTTAAGTCCTGAGTTCAAATCCAAGTCCCACCAAAAACAAAATTAGTATTCCCCAAAAGGACATTACGGGTGGGCAGCTTGATCAAGCATTCAAGTATTTGGAGCCCCCAGGTCTTATGGATTTCTATGGATAGAGTTTAATAATTATGGTAAGGATATGTACATAATTGTGGTGTTTCCAAGGAATGGGTGGGCTTTTCCAAGAACTAGAAATGGGGAGTGCTTGACCTAAGAAAGTATCCTCAGAGGCAAGAGGACAATTTGATAGGAGGTGTGTGTATGAAACTGCAACTACAATGAGATGTAAATGAAGCCTCTGGCCAGCCTCTAGTGTGGGAAAGTCCCTTTTGGGGTCATTGCTAGGGACCATTGTCTGCTAAGCCAAGAAACAGTTCCAATGTGAGTCAACTGTTACTCCAGGACAATGGTGGAGCAGGATGCTTGACAAAGAAAACAATTTTAAAATCAACTGTGAGCGAGTAGAATAGCAAACACTCCCATCCAGTAGGGTAAGTAGAAAAGTCATTACTACTTCTTATGCTCCATTTCTCTTAATGTCTCTGTTAGTTGCTTGGATAGATAAAATGTCTTGGAGACACTTGCCATAAAGTGCCTTAGACAAAGGCTTCTTGTCACATCCCAGGACCCAGCAGGGCACACCTGCAGACCTTCCCACTGAGCATTCAGGGAGGGCCTCATCCAGTGAGTGGGCGTGCTCTTCATCTGGCACAACTCAGGCAAATGTTGGCAAGGGAGAAGTGAGAGTGCTCATGGGAAGCTATCAAGCACCCCAACCTGTAAATGGAGGCAGGACAAGCTGAAACAAGAGTTTTAGACTGCAGGCCCAAATTCCTGAGTCTACAAGTCAGCTCCAGCCCATTGTCCTTATACAGCAAATAAAGAGACATGGTGAAGGGCTGAGAAAGGAAGTTTATTACATGGCATAGACAGCCATGGGAAGACAGCACTTGAGCTCATCTTCAGCCATCTTCAGGGTACAGACATGAGCTTTAAGTTTAAAAGGAGGAAGAATTGGGGCAGGGGAGAAAAGACATGCAAAAACAGTCCTGGTCACAGTGTGTTCTGGTGGTCAGAGGTGGTAGCAGGTTGTCTGGCAGCAATTGTCTCAGGACTGGTCAGGTGGGGCTATTGACCATTATCTCAGTCCTTGTTCTTTGAGGGGGTTTGGAGAAGTTGTTATTGCTCTCAGCACTTGAGGGGAGCACTCTGGTTCACATGAGATGATTGCTCCTCCTCCGGGGTGCAACCTCATCATTTTAGGTAATTGTCCTCATTTGGGCGGTAAATCTGTCCTGGAAGACTCTGCTGTTCCATAGAGGTAGTTTCGGTTCCTTTTCAAAAAGGTGTTATCAATGAGTTCTATTCGTCCTGGAACCCAAAGTGACTGTGACAAAATGGGCACATCTTATTTGTGAGTGTTTCAGGTTCTTGGTGACTTGAGCAAAGATTTGGAGAAGATGCACAGAAGTAGCAAGCAATGCATATATTTGTTGAAAATGGAATCCACTGCCCCAGATGGGAGCAAACCTAAGTGAAGATGCTCAAGGCCTTGATTTTCTGTGTTATAATTTAAGGCTGAAGCTGAGCTGAAAGGGGACTGAGAAGGGTGTTCCTCTTATGAGCTACAGGTTTGATTGACAGGAGGGTGGTATATAACTTAATTTTGACTATGAATGTCCCTACCCATAATGCATCCTTTTATAATTATATGCATGAGATGCAGTCCATATGTATGAAGCTTTAAGTCGGGGGAATGTATCAAAAGGTCATCTGAGGACAAGTTTCCCAGCCCTCAAGCATGAGCTGCCTCAGGAACTTTTCCTTCTGCACAAACATCCTCTTCTATCATGAGTTAACCACCAAAAGGGGGTTCCAAGGATGTCCCCAACCAAATGTCTCCTGAAGAGAGCATGTCCTAGACAGGACTGGGGGAATGTCCTAGGTGGGACTTTTCTGACATTTTATTTGGTCAGTCTCCATCCCCTCTTGACCAATCTGTACTTCCCCATTCTCCTGCCTCACAGGCAGGGATGTCAAGCTTTTCTCCTGCTTTTACTTAATTCATGGGCCCAAGTTAGGAGTCAGTGTTTTTCAGCAAAAGCAGTTTAAATGACACCTACACACTGAGGACTCAAATTTGAACCAGGCAGAAGAGGTCTCTCTTCAAATTCTGGACCAGATCCCTTTGACGAAACAGGCTTCTGGGCAGTTTACAAAAAGAGTGGTTCAGAATCCAGAGTCAACATTCACTGACATGACCAGGGCATCCAGGAGCAGGGGGAACTCTTTCTCAGCGAAGAGGTCTCAATTCCCAGAATGCAGGGCTGAGGCTGGCTGAAACCACTTGTCTCCTTCTGGATTGGACCAGGTCATTGGGTGCAGGGTAAGTCTTGTGAGTAGGAATCCAGTGACCCAGGTATGGAAGGAAAAGGAATTGCATAGGCTGGAACCCAGGCAGGACTCGACACTGTTGGATGATCGCATAGTTACCACTGAGTTAACACTCATTTGCAAAGTGAGGTTAATGCTGACTTGCTTTAAAAAAACTTGTTACTGTACTGAGGGTACATTGTGGCATTACAAGAGTTCTTACAATATATCATAGCTGAATTACCCCCTCCATCATTCTCCTTTATCCCCCTCCCCCCATTCTTGGAATAGTTTCAACAGATCTCACTTTTCCATTTATTTACATGTGTACATAGTGTTTCCACCATATTTACCCTCCTACACCTTTTACTTATATCCTCCCCCCCTCCAACTGGAACCAACCCTCAGACAAGACCTGTTTTTCCTTCCTGTTCTCAATTTTCAAAAAAAAAAAAAAAAGACATTTTGTTTTCATAAGATAGCTATAAAGGGTATTTCATTGAGATATTTCCATGTATATATGTATTATAACCCAAATTAGTTCCTCCACTCTATTTTTCTCCTTTCTTAGTCCCTTTCTTATGGTGATTTCAACAGGCTTAAAAATTCTCTATTCATTCTTGTATAAGAAGTATATTAACCATATTCACCTTCTTAACTTCCATCTTTTACCCTCACTCTCTCATATGTGACCTCCACTTCGCATGATCTGTTTTTTATAATATTGCTTGTATTTGTATTGGGTCTATATTCCACATATGAAAGAAAACATGCAGCTTTTGGCCTTCTGAACCTGGCTAACTTCACTTAAGATGATGTTCTCTCTCCAGTTTCATCCACTATCCTGCAAACAACAAAATTTCATTCTTCTTTATGAGTGAATAAAATTCCATTGTGTGTAAATACCATATTTTCTTAATCCATTCATCAGTTGTGGGGCATCTTGGCTGTTTCCATAGCTTAGCTATTGCAAATAATGCTGCAATAAACATGGGTATGCAGGTGTCTTTATTGTAACCTGACTCACATTCCTTCAGGTATATACCTGGGAGTGGTGTTGCTAGATCATATAGCAGTTCTATTTTTAGATTTTGAGGAGCCTCCATACTGTTTTCCAGAGTGGTTGCACTAGCTTACATTCCTACCAGCAGCATATAAGGATTCCTTTTTCCCCCACATCCTCACCAACATTTGTTGTTGGTCGTGTTCTTGATGATAGCCATTCTAACAAGAGTGAGGTGGAATTTTAATGTGGTTTTGATTTGCATTTCCTTTATGGCCAGGGACTTTGAACACTTCTTCATGTGCTTTTGGCCATTTATACTTTTTCCTTTGAAAAAGTTCTGTTCAGTTCATTTGCACATTTCTTCATTGGGTCATTGATTCTTTGGGAATTTAGAGTGGTTTTTTTGTTTTTGTTTTGGTACTAGGGTTTGGTCTCAGGGCCTGAAACTTTCTGGGAAGGCTCTCTACCACTTGAGCCACTCCACCAGCAAGGAAATTTAGGTTTTTTTGAGTTCCATGTATATTCTGGTTGTTAGTCCCTTGTTGGATGTATAGCTGGCAAAGGTTTTCTCCCATTCTGTGGACTGCCTCTTCAAGCTAGTGACCATTTCTTTTGTTGTGCAGAAGCTTTTTAGTTTCATGTAGTCCCATTTGTCAATCCTTTCTCTCAGCTGCTGAGCCATTTGAGTTCTATTTAGGAGGTCTTTGCCTATGCTTATTAGTTCAGCTTCAAAGTTTCAGTTCTTATATTAAATTCTTTAATCCACTTTGAGTTGATACTTGTATAGGGTGAAAGACATGGATCTAGATTCAGTTTTCTGCATGCATATATCCAGTTTTCCCAGCAACATTTGTTGAAGAGACTGTCTTTTCTCCATTGTATGCTTTCGGTGCCTTCGTCAAAAATCAGGTGGACCTAATGCTAATTTACTTTTCTTTCCAAAATTAAATTTATTCATAGACAGCTCCAAGGCTGAAATTTTGAAGACCCTGGGACAATTGCCTCTCACAACCATCAGGGGAAATGGAGGCCTTGGTGACCACACAGTCCATCACACCAAGGGAGAGAAAAGTTGAGAGGGAATTAAACTGAGAAGAAAGACTTGGGCACTTAGCCTTCAGGCAAGCAAGGGACCTGTATGGTAGAAACTGGGCTTTATTCAAATTCCCCAGCTTCCAATCCAAACTCTGCACCTGGCTTTTTAGTGGGATGGTACAGAATGATTTTGGCTGAGACTTCAAGACAGCAGTTGCCCACTACTCCCACATTTCAATGTGAAGTTCTAGTTCACCCATGTAGGACTTGAGAAAAGATTCAGAGATAGTGCTTAGGAAAGGAAGAAGTTTCTTCTCACAGGAGTTCAATGGAGTCAGATTCAGAAGGAAGGTATGCAAGTAAAAAAATAAATTCATGGCAGATATTTAAAGAGAAGAGGCCCTCAATATTAGCAAGTTTACCTAGTTTGCATTCACTTGTCATGGTGGAAAAGCAGTGATTTTCTTCCCACAATTATTATGTCCTCAAAAGTCATAACAGATAGTCAAATACCAGCACTGCAAAAGTCAGGGTAAACTTTTTGCTAGCATTTGGAAAACATCAAGTGACCTCCCTTCCCTAATGGGACAGGAAGGGATTACAAAGGCTCGGGACATAGATTTACCACAGCACTCCAGCTTCATTTCAATTTATGGGCCAAAGTAGACATGGTGAGCTTACTATTTTTGGATTATTTTCAATACAACCTGGTTTATTTTTATTTTCCTTCCCACGTGGGAAAAAGATATGATTGTAAGGCAGGGTAGAGGGTCAGTTTTGATTCCAACAGAGGGGCTGAAAACCTGTTAGCATTTGTAAACCTAAAAGAAGTAAAGTTAGAAACCTAAATGGAAATTGGAGCATCTCTTTAGAGAACTGCCCAAAAGAGGATGAGGGGTTTGTGTGCATGGGGTTTTCCTCTTAAAATGTAAAACTATGTATAAGCTTATGAAATAACGACATAATGAAGGAAAATATTTTGTACAGCTATACAATGTGTTTTAAGTATTTTAAAAAATGGGTTGAGATATGCATCGCTTGAGGGGAGGTCCCGAGTTCAAACCCTAATACTGCCAACAAAACAAAAAACAATATAAACATTTATAAAATTAGAGTAAGGTAAGTCTAATTTATTATTAAAGACAGAAGCTGTTGTTATAAGTTTAGTGTAGCCTGAGTGCACAGTGTTAGGAAGTCCACAGTGACGTCCTACGCCTTCACCCTCACTCACCACTCACTCACTTCTACTCCTGCCAGCCCCATCCATGGTGTGTGCCCTACACAGGAGTGCCAGTGTAGATGTTGCATATCATATTTTTATTGTGCCTTTTTTATGATTATGTAAGCTCTGATACACAAATACCATTGTGTTCCAGTTGTGCGGTATTCAATGTAATAACACACTACACAGGTTTGTAGCCTAGGAGCAATAGGTTATACCATAGAGTCGGGCTGTGTGGTAGGCTAGACCATCTAGGTTTGGCAAGTACTTGCTATGATATTGACACAACCATGAAACACCTCCTGACATAATTCTCAGGATGTCTTCCCATCACTAAGCAACACAGGATATATTTCATGTATACATGGAAGACACCCAGGGAAAGAGTTCTTCTCAATTTCTGCTTACAATGTTCAACAAAGAATACAAAGCTTTTGGAGTTGTGACAAGAAAACAGAAAAGGACTTTGAGTAACTATGAGCAGCAACTAGGTGAGGACCAACAGTTGACAGACAAAGGCTAATTAGTAAAGCCTGCTCATGGAGACCCCTCTGGCATGGTCCCTAGACTGGGAAGGGTCTAAAACTGTCTTCCCTTGTAACATTTGTCCTCCTATGTAGGAGGAGCAGGGATGGCTTTTGTCTTTGTAAACCTGCTTTTCAGAGAGTAGAGGGAGGTCAGAGCACTCTGCTACGTGGGCTGTTCTACTTGTCTTCAGCTTGACAATTCCTCCTGTTTGGGGCAGCATGTTCTGATGTTCCATGTAGACAAAGATGGAAGGGGACATGCAAAAAGTTTAACAATTAGAGCCAGGTGGTAGGAGTGCGGCTTACTTCTTTTGGTTTTCAAACTATCTGAGTTTCCTAGTCTTCATATTTTAAATTCTTCAGTATGTTATTGGTACAAACCTCCTGTTTGCATGTGGGCACTCTGAAACTTCTGGTCCCTTTGCTTCATCATTTCTGACAAGCATTATTACCACCATTGCTCTTAATTCTTTAAAACTTTTACTAGGATTACTGACACTTTTATCAGGTCTCTCTTGGTCTCATCTTTAACTTTTTCCATAGCCCTGCTCTTAAACTATTTACGTTTTAATTAGTAGACATTTCTTTTCACTTTGTTCAACATTTTGACAATTAAGCCTTGCTGAAGTCCCTGGATTGCCTGTTTGATCACAAACTCTCACTTGGAAACAAAGCTACCCTCCTAAAACTGCTGTGCAAATAAGTCATCAGGACTCTTGAAATGTTTGTAGTTCAAAATATTCCATAAAGATACTGTTTACAAAATATGAAAAAGAAGCAAAATTGTGATTATCAAGGCAACTTAGTAAAAAAATCAATAGCAGCCAAAGGCAACAGAGCCATTGTTTCCCTGGACAAGCAGGAGTATGGCTCAAGCCAGGTATCAGAACTTGGTAAGCAACTTTTTTCCTGCTAAAACATGTGTGCTGAATATCCAATATTCTATTAGTATTTATTCTTATATCAATAAGAAGTAGAAATATAATCATCTTATTAGGAGACTAGGCTGTGCTCACAGTCTACGTGACATTTCATTGATGTCTTTCTTTAACTTTTAAACTTGGCCTCAGAGGCCCCAAACATTATCTGAGACAAAAGAGAAAAACTAAACATATGAAAGAAATTTTAAAAAACAGTGTTTTATACACAATCTCAGTGCAAACAGCCCCTCTTATAGCTAGGGAAATGAATAATTAACACACATTCTCTTAAATAACTTTGTCCCTTGATAGTACTATCACTCTAGTAACGTGGAAACCATGTTATAATAACATGGAGAGTAAAGAACTGTGCAGGTGTGAAGCTAAGCCATTTCTTCAGGTTCTCCACTAGAATTTCATATTGGTTCTTTCTACCCTGAAAGAACATAATGGCTTCAGAAGTGAATTATAATCTTCTCAGAGCTCTGGTATCTCTCTGGACCTCATGCCATTGAATTGGACCAACTCCACCTTCTTTTCTTACCCTCACTCTAGTTTTGGTCCAACTTCAGGATCTCCCTAGAACTTACACTCATTTTCTGATTCCTTCTGCCTCTAGCACTTGGGTGCCCATGCTCTCAGCTTCCTCTCTCTGCTCAGGGATCCCTGGCTGTGGCCCCAACAAAGCTTTAGGGAGAGACCAGCACCAAATCCTCTGAGCTTCTTGGGCACAAACAGTCTCTACTTCTTCCCCATTATCTCTGAATCATACCAACCCACTATCTCTGAATCACTTGCAGTAACAAGCATGGGGAAACCAAGTAGGGGACCTATGTCATGTCCTGGCAGAACTCAGGAGTTGAAGAGATGGACTCAGGCAAAGGGGGCATGACCTTGAGTCAGGGCTTCTAGGAACAAGAGAGTAGAATACTTGTGAGCAAAACCTAACTTACATGACGGTGATGTTGGTGGCCTGGGCAGTGGTACAGAGCCTGGAGGATGGCGCTGACTGTAGGTGTAATCCCTATAGGAACCCAGTCCCATGAGGATCTGTGAAGGGGCTCCTGGTTTCTCTGAAGTGGTCCTCTGATGTAGTCAAAACCTCATCCCAGACACTTCCCTCCCCAGGGCAGCCCCCAGATCCTGCTGCCAGCTTCCTGATTATCCTCTTGACATTTGCCAGGCAGGAAAGCAGGAAAATTCAATTGAGCTTTCTCTCTTTCCTGGTTATTACTGAACCTAACTGGGCCTAACTGAGGGAGACAGGAGATGCAGAAAGGACAAAGAATAGACAGACAGACATGCAGAAAGTGGGACCAGGTGTGCTGGGCACTCAGATGGAGACACACAACAGCCTCATTCCTTCTTTTCTCTATTTAAGGCCTTACTCCTTTACAATTCCTTAAAACCTCACTTCTAAAGTCTTTCTTCTTTCTATTCTTTAAAGTCTCATTCCTTAGACTCACTCTGTCCCATGTCTTCTCTTAGCTTTTCTTTAGCTTGGCTTTCCTAAAGCCTATGTATAAAGTTCTCAGTGTAGACTTGCACTATCCCATGTTCTCTCTTTAGCTTTCTTAAAGTCTCAACCCTCAGACTTGCAGACAAACAACAGTGGCTGTGTTATTCAGTGGTAGGTCCCTTGCAAGCTGCCAACCAATTCTATCAACCCCTCTTTAGCAATTCCCCTTCAGCAATTCTTTTTCCTTCAGCAATCCTCCCTCCAACAATTTCCCTTCAGTCAAAAAACCCCCCATCAAAAATCCTCCCCCATCCAAAAGCCTCATGTCCTCTTTCAGAGAGTCTTTTATATCCAGTGGTAAACAAGGAGTGGAGCACAGCTGTCCAGGAGGGGCATGACATTGTGGCAAGAGGAACCTGCTTTGCTGCTTCTCTGAACATAAACAACTTAGGAAAAGCAGCTGAGCTGCATGTCACCTTCTCACTCTCTTCTGCAGTTGAGGCTGTGCCAAATCTCAGCCTACAGATTATTTGACATAAACATCTTAGGAAAAGCAGCTGCTCTGCATCTTACTCTTGCCTCATTAGGTGGCTGGGGCTGTGCTGAACTCAGCCTGCAGAATATTGAGTACAACTGAGCATATGTCCTCATAGACTTCTCATACTCCACTCCCCACAGAAAATAACTTCTTTTCATATAGCCAACTACCTACAGGGTGACTTCTCAATCTTTTTTTGTAAATTGAGGTAGCCAAACCTCATTAATCATAGCATACACCTACTGAGCATCAACCGATAGATGAGCGGGTGTGCTTGACGTCAGAAGTGCACAACACTGTCCCTGCCCTCCAGTCTTGTTGGGGTGATGAGACACAGAGCCTTGTGGCACTTGCATCGCTATGTTACAATTCAAATCTCCAGATGGCTTCAGACTCAAGAAGCCAGACTGCTTCCCACCACAGCTGCAGAATTTGCTTCAGGTTACCCTGGCTCCATTCTCCAGCCTCACATTAATTGGATGCAAAAAAATGTCCCAGACCACCCATACCCTGTGTAGTTCAAGTCCGCTTACCAGCTAGTTTTGCCCCAGCTCTGATGATTTTGTCTGTTAAGAGATCCCAGTCTCCCAGAGTACATTCCAATTCTTTCTCAGCTCATTTCTTGTATTTTATCCATACAAATCTGAGCCCTCCAAGTTTCTCCCTCCTACAATGTCTTATTCAGATTACTCACTTATTTGTTTATTCATTCATTCATTCATGGTGGTACTGGGGCTTGAACTCACGGCTTCCATCTTGCTAAGCAAGTGCTCTACTAATTGAGCCATGCCCCCATCCCTTTTTGCTTTAGTTTACTTTTCAAATAGGACCTCAAGCTTAATGCCTGGGACCAGTCTCAGACCTCTACACTCCTACCTCTACCTCCTGTGTAGCTGGGATTATAGGTGTGTATCTTCATGCCCATATTGTTTTTTGAGATAGTGTCACTACCTTTCTTCTCCAGGATTGTCCTGGAACTGCTATCCTCCCATCTCCACCTCCTATTTCCTGAATTTCTAACTGTCCCCCAACTCAGATTCCTAGTTAACATGCTCTGCCCACAGGTGAGCCACGCATCTTATGGTATTTTAGAAATGAAAGGCAACAAAAGTGATACAGCCATCATTAACCCCAAGGACCTTCCAGTGCCACCTGTGTGAGCCTTACAAAACTGCTTGAAAGTGCAGCTGCATCAGCTGCATGTCATTACTACCGAAGTCACAACCCCCATTGAAAACAAAGCTGAGCATTGGCTTGTGTAACCAAACCCCAGGATTCCCCTCAACACCCCACTGCCCTAGAAATGGCCTATTCAGACCAAACAGCAGCATTTTGATAGATGATATGTTATTAAGGTGACCTTGGCATCTGCCAGACCATATCAGTTCACAAGGATTTTTAGAGAGCAGATGTTTTAAAATTTTATTTTGTTACCCTTGCCATATTTAAAAACACATGACATTTAATACTTGATTATAGATATCATAAAAGCTGTTTGTCTGGTGGGATTCCTGGAAAAAGTGTATGTGTGTATGTTTTGATCTAAGGTAACTCAGCAACTTCCATGTTCAAATGTATGGAGCTCAGAATTTGAACTCAGTTCAATATTTTCATGCCTCCCTTCCAGTGGGATGTCTGAACCAAGAGCCATTGCCAAGTGTGACTCACTCTGCTGAGCGGCGGTTATCTTGTCCCTGTCTTCATGAATTCATTGTACTGTTGATGGTCACTGGCTTGTGCCAGGTCCCCTCCTCTGCTTCTTCCTGGTTCCAATGTCAGTCCTTGTTGAGTGGGTCAACTCATGCTTAGGCACTTCTGAGTCCCTCTTAGAAGGGATGAAGGATTTGTATCATGTTTTCTCATGCCTCACTTATACAATCTGCCTCCTCGAAGTCCACAGGCTGGCACACTTCCTTCAGCCATTGCTATCCTCCCAGGAAGCCTCAAGATGGGACATCTGTTGATTTACACCTGGTGTTATTGGAATGTAGTCTGAAGTCCAAAAAGAAAGGATACAGTGTTCACAGTAGCTAAGAAATGGAATCAACCTAAGTATTCATCAACTGATGGATGGATTTTTATAAATGTGTTACATATGCACATTTCCTTGACTCCTTAAACAATTTACTGGAAATGAACTGTACGTTTATTTATCAGGAAATGTTTCTTTATTGAGTGTCTACCATGGACTACATACTATTCTACAAACTGGGAATGAAGTAATAAACAAGATAAAACATGGAAATTAGATTCTAATGTGTTAAGACAGACAAGAGACACGAAAGCATTTCACAATGAAATAGTCACAATGAGCTTATTTTGATTTTTACACCCCAATAACCTATGTAATATTAAACCTTATGCCAAATAGGACTTACCTGAAAGTTACACATGTTTTGATTCAATTCTCACTCAATCAGTTACAAATTCCTACAGTGTGCTACCAGTAACTTTCCAGGTGTTGAAAAGTCTAGAAATTACCTCTTTTAAAAGAGTAAGAGGAGAGTATCTGGTCCTAATCACTTGCTGTGTGCCAGGCCATGTGCTGGGGTCTTTGTATATGTCACCTCTAATTCTCAGTGAAGCCACGAGTAAATTATGATTATTATTATTAGGGCCACTATGAAAATGAGAAAACTGAAACTAGGAGAACTAAAGTAAATTACCTAAAGTCACACAGGTTTTAAGTGGCGGGTCAGATGATCTGATATCACTCTGCCTCTCTGTAAATAATGAAAAGAAAGCAAAATTATAGATAGGACTTATTGGAGCTTTTCTTTTGTCTCTTGGCATTACTAGGGATTGAACTCAGGGCCTTGAGCTTGCTAGGAAAGCTCTCTACACTTTAGCTACCACCCCTAGTCCTTTTTGTTTTCACTTTGTTTTTCAAACAGAATCTTGTGCTTTTCTCTGGGCTGGCCTTGGACCTCGATCCTTTTACCTCTGCTTCCGGAGTAGGAGTAGCTGGGACTCCAGATATGAGTCACCACATGGGGCTTGCCATCTTCACTTCCTGAGTAAGGAGTGATTCTTTAAACAACTTTGCCCTTTATGTTTCAGACTGTGTATGCGTAAGTGGAGCAATTAGGGGAGTTGGCATGAGGAGGAGAGAATGAAGTGGATAAGGTTGATTAAAGCTGAAGTTTGTACAAACACTAATCAGTGAGGACCCAAAAGAAAGGGTAAAGCCTGTCAGAAAGCAGAGCAGAGGAAGGCAGCGGGGTAGAACATCTTGCAAATGTTCAGTTCCCATATAAGCAGCTTGGCAGGGGCTCGGGGGGTGGTCCCTTCGCTGTCATCTGTCCAACTGCTGGCCTTACCCCACCCTCCTCCTCATGGGCCCTTTTCCCTGGTTCTGAATGAATGTGCCCTGAAAGTGAACAAGTGCCCCCAACCCCAGTAAGCCAGACTTCCTACAGGATTGCAAACTCTTTCTTTGTATCCCCAGGTTTGACTCTAGGGCACAAGCAGGGTGCCCCAGGTCATTCTGTCTGCCTAGGCTTCCCTGTGCACTGAGCTGCCCCAGTCCTCTGGGTGGACCCCTATAGAAATCAAATTCTCCACCCGCATCATCTTCCCTCTCTGTGCCCTCAAAGTGTGCAAAGGAAAGTTCCCTGTGAGCTGGTCACCAGTGGCTCGTGCCTATAATCCTAGCAACTTAGGAGGCTGAGGTTGAGAGGATCTCAGTTCAAGGCCAGCTCAGACAAATAGTTTTTGAGACCTCATTTCTAAATAACCAGAACAAAAAAGGACTGGAAGTGTGGTCCAAGTGGTAGAGCACCTGCTTTGCAAATGGGAGGCCCTGAGTTCAAACCCAAGTCTCAACTTGTTTGTTGGGAAAAAGAAAAGAGAGTAAAGCACCCTGCGAGCTGAGTTACAGCACTAGCTGGGTCCCAGGGAGAAAGCAGATGGGAAAGTGACAAGATTGACTGTGTACAAAGGTGCCTGGACCCTCAGATCCCATCAGCCTTCATCTTTGCATCAGCTGGGGGACATCAGCCTCTCTCCTCCATGAGTTTATAAATTCCTTGAGGACTGTGCAGAGTCTGTGCTCCACCACCCCCCTCTCTAAAGCCCATACACATGTCATTCTGTCCTCTTTAGCAGAGGAGAGAGCAGGCAGCAGCCCCTTGCAGGACAGTATTGCCCAGCAGCCCACCTACAGGCTTTCAGGAGACCTCCCTCCTCTCCTCCCCTAGCGTCACCTCCTTTTTCTCAACCAGTCTTCTCCCTTTTTGGATTTCTGTTTGTGGAACAAAAATGACACCATGGCCATGACCATATTGTGTAGAATGGAAACACAAAGAACAGAACTGATTAAGCTGTTTGGGCTTCCTGTCATGTGATCTATACAGAAACAAACCTCAGCAGATGTTCCATTCACAGCTCTTCAAGTTACCCTCTGCTTTTGTCTCAAATTAGTTGTTTCATGACTCATTTTTATTTGTCCCCTTTCTAAGCATGTATGTACCTATTTTATTTTTTTAAACAGTGCCAGGCACTATGTTCTCCATCTTTGCAAAAAAGTTTCTATAACGCGGGCAGATGTATTTGATTTTTGGAGTTAGGTCAGTAAAGCCTCAAGGTGAACAGATAAACTGAGTTAGGACATTCTAAATCTTGATTTGTGCAGGATTTATAATTTGAGGCTACTAACTGAGGAAACACATTGTGACATGGGTGAAGTTTGTTGTGAATATCCTCCCTCCTCCACCACCCTACTGTTCCTCAACTCCCCACCTCCACGTATTCCTGCCTAGAGCACATACCCCAGCCGTCATGTCTAGAATCTTCTAGAGAGTAACATGTTCAGAGCTGGACCTCTGAAGCCAGACTGGCTGGATTTAAATCCACATTGTATCCTTCACTGATTGCTGACCTTGAGCAGTGCTAGACCTTTCTGTTGCTTGCTTTATTCATCTGCAGAGCATGATAGTAAAAGGTTGCTGTGAGAAAGAAATGTCTTGCTAGATGTAAAGCGTTTACAATCATGCCTTGCACTCAAAATGCCTTGATTAATGGTCATACTTCCCTGTCCTTTCTGTTCCTGTGTCTTGTGTTAATTGCACTGTTTGACAGCTGCATGGAGCACAGTTGGAGGCAGCCTCATGGACACATTCTGACAGTCAGTCCTTCCTCTTTTGCTTCCCTGCCCACCTGCACTGCCCACTCCTTTGCCAGTGACCTTGGCTCCCTTGCCACCTTCTGTTTCTTTGCTGCCACGAAGCTCTGGGTATGGACTGTACCCTCCATATGTAGCTTGGCCTCCCCTTTCCTGCTTAGCCTGGAGCCTATACAGCTCATTATCAAAGGTGCCCACCATGGAAGGCCTTCAGCCCCAAGGGGATTTGATGAGACCTGGGCATAGGCTTCCTATCTGTAGAGAGAAGTGAAATAAGGTATAAAGCCTGATCCTCTGAGACCAAGATTGACTCTGCTTAAGAGTCTAAGATGTCCAGAACTGTCTTTCTTCTTAGGGGACCTTTCTCCAGAAGATGCTTTGTCTCCTACTGCATGTTCTCCTACCACTGATTCTTCTCCCGTTACCTTGAAGAGGGACACAGTCCAGGACATCCCTAAGGGGAATATGGTTCCTTAGCTCCTAGGCACATAGATGAGACTCACTTGGTGCCCCCCAGCAGCAGGCCAGTCACCTTTTTCCAGCATTGCTCCATCCCACTCCTTGGCACCCAGAAGTATGAGACACTGACGCTAATGACTTGGGGTGCATGCAGAGGTCCTCTGCTCACACTCTGTTCTCTCAAAGGCAGTTAATACTCACGTTATTGAGGCCTGTAGTCCCTGCACAGATGATGGCTTTGGGATCAGAACATTAACAGGACACATGAATTCACCTGAGCATTGCCACAGCAGCCAGGATCAGGAAAGCAGACCCAAGCCTGAGAATGGGGGCCAGTGTTGGGACAGGATCAGGGGCCAGAGCAGAGTCTACTTCCAGCTAAGCCAGTCAGAAGAGCCATGCTTCTAGACTTGCAGCCAAGAATGAGAGCTCACTGACCATGAGCTCTTGTCAGCTGTCCCTTCACCTCTGCTCAGTGCCGGTTGGGTAGGAACAATGTCACCAAGTACCCATCACCAGGTGTCTGATGTGTGCATTAGACTGGGAATGGCTGACTTCATACATTTATTTAATCCTCATCCAAGCTCCCACAGTAGATGGTATTACATCTCACTTTCAAAATAAGGAAACAGAGGTCCAGATAAGTAAAGCAAATCCTTGAGAGTGGAAGGGAGACTGCTAGGTTCCAAAACACACACATTTAACTACATTGGTGCTAGGCACCAGTGGCTCACACCTGTAATCCTAGCTACTTGAGAGGCAGAGATTGGAAGGATCTCAGTTGGAGGCCAGCCCAGGCAATACTTTGCAAGACCCTATCTCCAAATAACCAGAGCAAAATGGACTGGAGGTGTGGCTCACATAATAGAGTACCTGCTTTTTGAGCTCCTGCTTTGCAAGTACAAAGCCTTGAGTTCCAACAGCAGCATGCACACCTCTTTACATGCCCAGCTCTGCACTTGCCTAACTTGCCCAGCTAGTTTCTGAGCCTCCGTTTTCTCTTCATACCATGTCCTAGGTATAGATTTGTTGTGGGAAATAAAATCTGTGTATAAATTCGTCACCATGAAACCTTAAAAGTGAGTATGCAATATGCTTCACCATCATTAATATTAGTAAATGCCCAATGCCCCCAAGTGGCTTACTGTCAGCATGCCTGCCCCTCACCTTTCCTTTACCTGTTTCCCTGCACTAGGGGGAGACCCTGATGGCTCACAGTTACTCCCAAGCTGCCTACATATTTTAAAGTTCCAAAGACATGAAAGCTCTGTCCATAACAGTGAAAAACTTCACTGAATATTTATTGAGTGACTGATATGCATCATGCCCTGTGCTGGAAATGAGAAGACAAAATGGCATGGTCCCTGCTTTCAAGGCAGGTGCAGGAGGACAGTTGCACAGTAGACTTGCACACAGCCTGAGGGCCCAGAGAGGAAGGATCACTACCTGGGATAGTGGTGTCTTTCCAGACAGGCTCAGGCTGCCTGTCTGAGATGGGACCTGAAGATGAGCAGGCATTTTGAGGCAGATGGACAGTGGACTGCCCTCCAGGAGGACACAAAATTGGGCACAAAGACAGAGAAGCATAAGGGAGCCCAAGGAGACATACACACATCCCTGTCCTAGAGCTGAAAGGCCTAGGGAGAAGTGGCGGGCACAGCTGCTGTACATTCAGGCTGGGGTCAGACTAGGAATGGGCCTGCATGCCCCCCTGACTCTGTGAAGGCCACCAAAGGGGTTGGAGAGCATGCAATACAGCAGAGCTGGGGTTGTGAGGCTGGAAGAGCAATGGGGGAACTCTAAGGGGAGGCCAGATATGAGGAGCGAAGATGGGTGAAGGGCCAGGGCAATAGAGCAGAGGGGTGAGGGATGTGGGGTGGGGAGAATGGTGATGGAAAGAGACCAGGACTTGATGTGAATGAATGGGTGAAGAAGGCCAAGGGCAATGTCCAACATTTTCCCCAGATCCTGTTTGTGCCCTGCAGCCCTTACAGACACTGTGTGTTCAGTCAAAGCCACAGCTCCAGAGCTCCAGGTCCTCCTGGTGTCTTCTTCAGGCTTCTCACAGGATCATCCCCACCCGTGCTGTCTGCTCTGTGGGTTGCATTTTTACATGAAATACTCACACTCATGGATTAACACATTTCTTTTAGCAATTCTGCAATTTCCATGGACCATGTGTACTTATGTCTTAAACAGTGTTTCATTTTATCTTATGATGAAATATTTATTCAGCCCAGATCTGTTCAGGGTACAGTAAACAGATATATTGGCAGAAATGGGCCCTCTTGTTGGGGGGGAGGAACACTGGGAGGGGGTTTCTGGAGCATAAGGCTGGAGGACTTGGGCAGGGGAGAAACCACAGTGGACCTCAGATTTGACAAGGAAGCATCTTGCTTGAAATGTTTAGCAGAGTGATAGGAAATAAAATCAAATTGTAGTTCATGTTATGTTTGTTTGTTTGTTTGGTGGCACTCACACTAGGCAGGCACTCTACCACTTAAGCCACACCCCTAGTCCTTTTTGCTTTAGTTTGTTTTAAAGATAAGTCTTGTGGCTTTTGCCCCAGTTGTTGTCAGACCACTCTCTGTAGCTGAGATTCTAGACATGTATCACCATGCCTCACTTCTTTTGCTGAGATACGCGCTCGCTGTTTTTTTTTTCTTTTTTTTTTTCTTTTGCCTATACTGATCTGGAACAGCGATCCTCCTGATTTCCACCTCCCCATGGAATTACAGTGGCCCCCATGCCCTCACTACACTCATTTTTTAGAAGATAGATTAGAGACAGATAATGACAATGATAAAAACACATATGGTACAATGTTAACTTTTGGAAAGCTGGGCAAAGGGCATATGGAGTTCTTGGTAGAGTTTAACAACTGTTCTGTAAACCTAAAATTAAAATAAAAAAGGTTGATGATGGTGAAGTGTTCAGTGTGAGCCAACTGAGTAAAAAGGAAGTACAGAAGCTCTGGCCCAGCTGACTGAGAGAGGGAGATGGACACACAGAGCTTTGCACAGACTGTCTTACAAACAAGGCACCACCTTTTGATACAAAAAATCAAGAACTGTTATCAATCTGCAAAATAAACCCTACTCTTTTTGCCAAATAAGGTGCAGATTCCCCCATAGGAAAATTGTAGTGTCTGGTCACATGAGGAGAGGATACCAAGGCCCTGATATTCACAAATGATGAAAGTCCTCTTGGTAATGTTTGGATTTTGGAAGCAGAATCGGCCAAGCTGTTGTTCCTCTGCCTGGAACATGGCAGATGGAGTGTGAAGTGCACAGCCAGTAGAATGGAAGAGGCAATTCTTGGTGTTTATGCCATTTAGCACAGTCACCCAGACATGTTCCCAGTGGAACTGTCCTTTGTACAGATATAAGATTAGAATCACAGATGTGCCTGAAGCCTTTCTGTAAAATTATACTCTTCTTCATGAACTAAAGAAGGGGTCCAAATCACATTTGAAAATGAAAGGCTGCCTATCCCTGTTACTAGGAATAGTGATGTGACAAGTGCAGTTATGTCCTTCAGCTGTTCCCAACTTCATCCTCAATGTTTCCAAAAAATCAAAACTGGGGTTCAAGGAAATTAGGCATTTGCTCCAAGACCACCCAGAGCCTACATTTGAAGTCCTTCTGGTCTTCTCCACCTCATCTCCCCTTTCTGATTTTCTACCAGGAAGAATTTGCCTCAGCAGAACCTGACCCTACACTCAGCTAAGTGATAGGCCCAAATAATTCTAAAGCTAACCCTCTTTCTCTTGCATGGAAAGCCCCTTCAGGGTTGGGATTGCAACCTGGCTTGGGCAGTAAAATGCAAAGAGCAGTTTGCTTGGGCCTTCCTTAGTCATAGAGGAGTGCTTTTAGAAACAAGACCTGATGTGCTACATCCAGGACCCTGAATGAAAAATCATGGAGGAATTGCAATTGTTGACTGGCCAGTACTCCAGGACTCCAAGTGTGGCCTGCCTTCCAATGGAGAAAGCTGTGCGTGGCAGAGCAGGGCAGGCATTTCCTGGACAATTGCTTCTTCCCATGTCTTCTAGATCCTCTCTTGCTTCCCAAAGGCCCTGCTTCTCCTCTTCTTCCTAGGTCTCCTTCTCTGCCCCATCACCTCCCTCTAGTGTGGATATTCCAAACATGCCTTGGATTCTTTCATATGACACCAAAGCAAACCTTTGACTCTATTTTTTCTTTTTCTCTATTCCCCTCTTATCAAAACTTTGTTTGTACTTTCTCACTTTCCTCTCACATATTAACCCATCCTAGACTGACTCCTGAAACCCTTATTTGAACAAAACTGTTCTTGTCAATGCCACTGGTAGCCTTCATCTGGCAATGCCAGTGAGCATATCCAGTTCTCATCTCTCTTTACCAGCAGGGTTTCAGTGGTTTAAGCATTGCCTTCTTCTTGGAGCACTTTCCATCTGCCTACCACATCACCTGGTCTTCCTCATACATTACAGTGTTGCTTCCCTGTCTCCTACACACTGGCCTCTCCTCTATTTCTAAATGTTGGACTGTCTCAAAGTATAACAGGTACTTAGAAACTGCTTTTGCTAAAAAGCATTGACTCCTTACTTGGAAACCACAAGTTAACTAAAAGCAGGAGAAAACCCTGGCATCCCTGCCTCCATTTTGGATCTGTCTCCTTTGCTCTGAGTGTCTCTCCTGCAGTCACCTGGTATTCCTAGAATAACAGGAGAGATCAATAACATCTGTATGATGAGGGACTGAAACTACCCCCAAGGAATAGCATAGCCTTGCAGGACAGATCACCCTGTAAATAATGATAATTATTTGATGATGAGGCTGTACCCTGGAGCAGGAGTAATCATCTCGTAGGGACCAGATTGCTCCCCTCAAGTAATGACAGTGATAACAACTTCTTCAGAATCCCTCATAGAACCAGAGGGGGGATAATGTCCAACCAGGCCACACTTTGCCTGGGACTGCTCAATTATGCATATGTCTCTTGCCCTGCCATCATTCTTCCTCTATTTAAGTTTAAGACTTATCTCAGTTCCCTGAAGATGCGATGGTTGCCTTACCTCTTCCCACAGTGTTTCTGTGCTCTTTACCACCACTCATCTCTTCATTTGGTGTGGACGGAGGTAGCCTGTTGGAGGATCCCCCACAGATGGGCTTCTAGTTTGGGATTCTAGTTACACAAATTTGGCCTCAGGATCTCCACTCTTCTCTGTTAATTCCATCTCTTCCTATTTTCACTTAACACTCAGTTTGGGCAATATTGTTGAGTGTGTAATATATGGCAGACAGTGATTTAGACATCTGAGATACAGCAGGGAATAAGTGAACACAGTGTCCACCTTCACAAAGCCCATAACAGATTCTCAGGGAAGAGAACAAAGCAAATAATGACAACATAGTAACTTCAATATGATGTCAGGGAAAGACAGTGTCATGAAAGAAAATAAATGGATAATGATGACAGTGTCATTTTTTTGACAGCATGGCCAGTAGAGGACTTTTTGAGGAGATGGCATTCATCTCCAAAGAAAGTGGAATGTGGGAGAGGAGTCAAGTCACTCTAGACTCCACTTGACTTGAGCAGCAGGAACAATGATGGAGACCAGGAGAGAAGATGTAGGAGGGGAAACCAAGAACTCCAGTTTGCATCTATAAATACAACCTCCGACCAGGTATATGGATGCAGTCAGGGGTTGTTTAGAAAACTGATCGATTCCTCTTGTGGATGATTCCCTTTTCTTTTTTTTTTTTTTTTCTTGTCATTTTTATTTATTTTTTTTTTCATTTTTCTTTTATTATTCATATGTGCATACAAGGCTTGGTTCATTTCTCCCCCCTGCCCCCACCCCCTCCCTTACCACCCACTCCACCCCCTCCCGCTCCCCCCCCTCAATACCCAGCAGAAACTATTTTGCCCTTATCTCTAATTTTGTTGTAGAGAGAGTATAAGCAATAATAGGAAGGAACAAGGGGTTTTGCTGGTTGAGATAAGGATAGCTATACAGGGTATTGACTCACATTGATTTCCTGTGAGTGTGTGTTACCTTCTAGGTTAATTCTTTTTGATCTAACCTTTTCTCTAGTACCTGGTCCCCTTTTCCTATTGGCCTCAGTTGCTTTTAAGGTATCTGCTTTAGTTTCTCTGTGTTAAGGGCAACAAATGCTAGGTAGTTTTTTAGGTGTCTTACCTATCCTCACCCCTCCCTTGTGTGCTCTCGCTTTTATCATGTGCTCATAGTCCAATCCCCTTGTTGTGTTTGCCCTTGATCTAATGTCCACATATGAGGGAGAACATACGATTTTTGGTCTTTTGGGCCAGGCTAACCTCACTCAGAATGATGTTCTCCAATTCCATCCATTTACCAGCGAATGATAACATTTCGTTCTTCTTCATGGCTGCATAAAATTCCATTGTGTATAGATACCACATTTTCTTAATCCATTCGTCAGTGGTGGGGCATCTTGGCTGTTTCCATAACTTGGCTATTGTGAATAGTGCCGCAATAAACATGGATGTGCAGGTGCCTCTGGAGTAACAGTCTTTTGGGTATATCCCCAAGAGTGGTATTGCTGGATCAAATGGTAGATCGATGTCCAGCTTTTTAAGTAGCCTCCAAATTTTTTTCCAGAGTGGTTGTACTAGTCTACATTCCCACCAACAGTGTAAGAGGGTTCCTTTTTCCCCACATCCTCGCCAACACCTGTTGTTGGTGGTGTTGCTGATGATGGCTATTCTAACAGGGGTGAGGTGGAATCTTAGTGTGGTTTTAATTTGCATTTCCTTTATTGCTAGAGATGGTGAGCATTTTTTCATGTGTTTTCTGATCATTTGAATTTCTTCTTTTGAGAAAGTTCTGTTTAGTTCACATGCCCATTTCTTTATTGGTTCATTAGTTTTGGGAGAATTTAGTTTTTTAAGTTCCCTGTATATTCTGGTTATCAGTCCTTTGTCTGATGTATAATTGGCAAATATTTTCTCCCACTCTGTGGGTGTTCTCTTCAGTTTAGAGACCATTTCTTTTGATGAACAGAAGCTTTTTAGTTTTATGAGGTCCCATTTATCTATGCTATCTCTTAGTTGCTGTGCTGCTGGGGTTTCATTGAGAAAGTTCTTACCTATACCTACTAACTCCAGAGTATTTCCTACTCTTTCTTGTATCAACTTAAGAGTTTGGGGTCTGATATTAAGATCCTTGGATGATTCCCTTTTCAAGACTCAGGAAAACTTTTCCTCACCACTGTGTTCCAGAGAGCACCTGCCACTTCCCAGTTCAGTTGGTCTTTGTCACCTGCTTACTTTATTGTTTGTATAATGGTTACTATAATCTGTAACAATAAAATTTGACTACATTTTGGCTTATCTGTCTTGTTCATAACTGCATTCTCTGGGCTTAGTATTATCACAGAGATAGAGTTCAAATAACTAGCTGTTGAAAGAACAACACATAGGTCAGTCATCTGTAGAAGTCAGGGCAGCTTGGTTCTCATGTGAGTTCAGCTATGTGTACTAGCTACATAGCTTTGGGAAAGTAATCTCTTTCCAAATGATGTTATGCAATATTTTTGGTGGTACTGGGATTTGAATTCAGGGCTTCCTACTTGCTAGTTAGGCTCTCTACCACATGAACCATGCCCCATCTCTTTCTACTCTTATTTTTTGGAGATAGGGTCTTGCTTTTTGCCCAAGCTGACCTGGACAACAGGCCCCCTATTTTATGTCTCTTGCCATCATTAAGATAACAGGTGTATGCCACCACACTCAATTTTTTTTCTGTTGAGATGCAGTCTTGTTCAGAGAAGTGACAGGGGAAAAAAATAGATTGTATCTTTCACCCACCCCATTATACTTTCCACAGCATGTCAGAGGCATAGTCAAGGGCAAACCTTCGGTATATTTGTTGAATCAACAAATGAAAACAAATTGGATTAGGAAACTCTGTTTTACAATCCAGTATTCTAGAAAGTGACAATTTGCATTTCAACTCATCTGGGAAGTTCTATTGCAGTGCTAATTCCTTTGCAATTTAGGCACATAGCTAGGTGGAAATAGTGCTTCAGAAAATAGTGGCTTATTTACAGAGGCAGGAAAGATCTCCCAGGGCTCTTTTTGGAGAAGAGACACAAGGAGTATCAATTTCATCATGCTGTCATCCACCAGAACATCCTCCACCTCGTTTGTTTTCTGCTCCCTCATCAATTTTTGAAGACTTCACTTGGAAAAGAATCCTTAGTGGGATTCTCCTCCCACTAAGTTATCCTTGTAATAGAAGAGGGTGTCAGTTTGATGTGTGTGCACATGAATTCGAATATCAACTCTATGTAAAGTCTAGCGTTGGGGATGATTCTAGTGAATAGTTTTTGAAGCAATAAATTTAGCATTCAGATCAAGTAAAGTGGATGAAAGGACCTCCTTTCTCTTTTAATCCCAAGAGAACCCTTTCTACCTTTGAAGTAAAATTGGTCTGGAAAGAGAGATCAGGTGCTGTGACTGGGGAGGGTGTCATTACTTTTTCCTTCTGTACCAAAGGAACAGAAGTGTAGGCCATGCAACACCATAAATTAAAAAAATAAATAATATTTATTTTGTGCAAAGCAGCTGTCAGTATCCCAGAGCCACGTGCTGTCAGTTCTAGAGCCAGGCGCTGTCAACACTCCTAGAGTTAGACGCGATCATATCCCCAGCGGGAGGGACCCCGCACTCACAGGAACAGGAGGGAGCCCAGCAGCAGCTCGCCCTGGCCCAGCAGGCAGCCCCGCTCCAGGCCTTGACTCCTGAGCTCCGCCTTGATGCGCACGGCCAGGCGGCGCACCAGCTCATCGCTGAGACCATCAAAGCAGAAGTCCTGGTCCAAGGCGGCCTTGTGGCTGCACCCGATTCCCGCGCTCCGCATACGCACGGGGCCTGGCGGCTGTAGAACCAGGCTGAGGCGGCAGCCAACGGCGCGGGGCTCCAGGGCGCCTCCTGCCGGGCCTTCGACGCGTAGCAGCCGGAGGCGAAGGCGCCCACTGGCTCGATTGTACTCGGCGACCAGGCGCAGGGAGCCGCCGGCGCGGCCCAGAGTCACGGTGGCCTCGGCCTGCAGGCGCTCGCGCCACCGGCCTGGGGCTGGCGACCGGCACGCCGGGACCGGGACCGCGGGCTCCGGGGAGGCACTGCGCTCGTCCTCGTCGTCTCCGCTGGACACGGAGCGGGCGCGGGCCAGACCGCGACTTCTGCGGGATCGCAGCGCGCGGCTCAGCAGCCGGTCGGGGGCGCGCAGGAGGCGGCGGCTGCGGGACACCGGCACGATAACTTCCGGGGATGGCCTAGGGCTGGCGAGGGTCGCGCCCGGGGCTGGCGGGGATGCGAGGGGGCCGCTGCCACCTCGTCCTCCATCGCTACCATCACCATAGGTGTGAGCCCGGGGCCCGGCAGTGGAGGAGCACAGCAGCGCAGTGGCGCCAGGGTCCCCTAGGAAGAGCGACTCCTTGCGGCGCGTGTGCGGACTCTCCAGCAGCGCGCAGAAGCCGTAGGCAGTGCGGGTGCGGGGCAGATGGGGCAGCGAGAGCGCGGCCTGTGAGCGAGGGTCCCAGTCCGTGTGGCCCGCGTCCATGTCCTTGTCGGTCGCGCAGGGCCACAGGTCAGGTTCGGCTGCGCAACGCCGGGGCAGGGCAGCGGCCAGGGGGGAAGATTCGGGTGGGTAGTTCCATGACAGCCGTGGCGGGATGCAGAACGCAGGGATGCGAGCCGGGGTGAGTACATTGGAGCAGGCGGGCTCCGGAGCCGAGGAGCGTAGTTTCCCCAGGATCCGCATTCTTGGGGTCCGGGCTGGAAGTGGTGGGAAGAAAAGTTCCTGCGGGACGGAGAAATCACTGAATTTGGGCACCTGGAGCAGCTGGATCCTGCGGGACAGGATGGATCCCACCCGCAGACCCTCTGACAGTAACCACAAGTCTAGGTCCCCAGCCCCCAGCGCGTCCTCAAACCACCCTGCGGTCTACCCATCAACGCTAAATACACGAATATATAGAAATCAGACCTTCTTCTTCTCTGGTTACAGGCGCAGAGCCGGTGACGACCTCCTGTGGCGGGAGCGCTAGCTTCAGCACTGCAGCTGGGACAGTGGTGCTCCTCTCTTATACGGTGGCCAGAGTCCCGCCCCAGCTGCCAGGAGCCCAATCCCTGGAGACAGAGGACCGCCCGTCTTCCCCAGACACCCCGCCTTACAATGCTGGGAGCTTCAGCACTGGGTGCTCAGGTCTGAGCTTAGTTGTCGCGTTAGCGGGCACCTGCTGAAGATCCCCGATATCTGTCTTCCTTGTACTTAGGCTAAGCGCCAAGTACAGGCCTAGGGAAAAGCTGCAGGTGAAGAGACGGCGCCCTGTAGCCCTGCCAGAGAAGAATTGGCAGCTGAAAATGTCTGTGGCCTCTTGGAAGAAGGATAAGGAAACAGAAAGTTCCATTTGTCTAGGAGGTAAATCCTGTCCCCCACTGTGCACCTGTCCTACAGGTAGGGGCTTCTGTTGTTCTGCTCCCTCGCATTCACCCTGTGCAGATAAAGGAGTATCTATTTCCAAGTACAGATGCTCCTAAACTTAGCATTTTGTTAAGTCGAAAATGCAGTAGCCTAGCCTACATTAAACGTGCTCAGAAAGCTTACATCAGCCTACAGTTGGGCAAAATCATTAAAGCCCATTTAACAATGAAGTGTTAGTATCTCATGTAACTGATTGAATACTATACTGAAAGTTTAAAAAAAGAGAAAAGGTCGTATGGTTTTACTTTTGTACATCAAAAAAGTCAAAAACTTGTAAAGCCAAGCAGGTAAGTCCAGACTGTACCATATTAAGCATCTGTCTCTCTATTCTGGACTATGACCTCCTTGATGGCATAGGGCCTGGCTTATAGGATGCCCTAAGTATTGGCAAAGCAGGTGAATCAATGTGTGCAAAAATTTGTGGGTGATTTCAGGCCCTGCTCAATGTCTTATTGTCACAAAAGATGGGGCTTCTGGCTAGAGCTCTAAAAATAACACTTGATGTGTTCAAAGCTACCCTATCTTTCTACTCTACCAGCCAGAAGGCGCATTGCAGAAAATCTAAGTTGCCTCTTTCCACTGCCTAACCTTCATTTTTTGAGATGAGAAAGCTAAAAGCCCACAGTGGCCTGGGTCAAATTGTGTGGGGCTAAAAAGCTATCAGTTGCAAAACCTGGAACTCGTAATTTCCTGTTTATTGGCTCTGAATGCAGTAGTTCCTACGATCTGCAATGCTCTTTCTCTGTTTTTTTCCTCCTGTGGGAATTCCTGTTTATTTTTCATAATTCAGCCCACACGTCATCCCCTTCAGGAACCTTTATCTAACTCACTGCAGTTCACTGGCCCCTCCTCATTCCCTCCAGATGTACTCTACATTTAACACGCTGCTTTGGAACTTTTGGTTTACAGGTGTGTCTTCCTTAACATGCTGTGAGTTTCCTGTGAACAAGGAGTGGGACAACCCAATCATTTAGTGAATCTATTATGAATGTACATAAAATAAATAAAAGTCTTAAGATAGAGAACCTGGGCCTGCTTCTCTTCCAGTTGCTCCATCCAAGGTACAAGCCTGCTTGTCTTATTCACTTCTTATCCAATTCCAGCACCAGGATATAATCCCAAGCAAATAGTAAGGACTCAATAAATATTTGACAAATTATATTGCATTGAATTGCTACTGATCTGCAATCCAGGTCTTATGACTGTCAGGTGCTTCCAGTCACATATCTTTCTAACTGCACTATTTGATTTCTTTCTCACCATAAACCAGTGAGGCAGATGTATTTTCCACATGAGAAACAGGCTGAGATTAAGAGACTTGTCTAGGGCCATTCAAGCTATGAATTGGCCCACATATCCTATGTCTTAACGGTTTACTAACTAATTCCTTCCTTCCATCCTCCATCCATTCCCTCATAGCCATATAATTCAGGCACGGTGGGACTTGTAGCCAGCACTTGATACCCAGAATGTTAATTCTCAAAACACCTTGGTCTATCATTATGTATTTTCCACTATCGTCACTTTGGAATACACCCCAGTATCACTAAATTCTTAAACTTAAGGAGAAGCAAATGTCTTCCCTGTGTTAATAACAAATTATTTCCTATTTGATCACTGTTCTCTAGTATAAGTTTTTTTTTCTTTTTTTTTTTCTTTTATTATTCATATGTGCATACAAGGCTTGGTTCATTTCTCCCCCCTGCCCCCACCCCCTCCCTTACCACCCACTCCACCCCCTCCCGCTCCCCCCCCCTCAATACCCAGCAGAAACTATTTTCCCCTTATCTCTAATTTTGTTGTAGAGACAGTATAAGCATTAATAGGAAGGAACAAGGGGTTTTGCTGGTTGAGATAAGGATAGCTATACAGGGCATTGACTCACATTGATTTCCTGTGCGTGGGTAGTATAAGTTTTTTTAATGGGTTAAGTATCAATCTATGTGCAGCCACTGGGCCATTCCCTCTAAAGCCAAACTCTCAGGCAGAGGCATCCCTAGGAGTCTCTGATAGGCAATTTCCCTCTGATTCATCAGGCTGACCTACAGATTCATGGGAAAAAAACCTCTTCTTTTAAGCAGAACAAACCTGCATTATGTCCTAGAGTAGAACTGGCTAATTTCAAATTAAAGCTCACCACAATGCTTTTTGTCTCTCCCCAGGTCCTTTGTGAAGGATCATATTTCACCAGTGAGCAAATGTTACCAACAGCTGCACATGAGATTTGAAGGACTGTGCTGGTAGCACATCATGTGTATAAGCCATTCATAAGCATGGTTGTAAATTCAATCTCTATCTAGAGGGTTCTTCAAAGCCATCAGTTTCCTGTGAGTCAATATGCAGAAGAGAAGGTAAGACACAAGGAAACTAAATTACTTCTGGGAAACTCTTCAGTTGTCCATTCATCTGAACCCATAGCTGCAGGAAAGTCTGGTTTTCTTCAGGAGTCTTAAACCATGTTGGAAAAAAGTGAAAAAAACTCTCTATGGAGATTCTGATTTCTCCAGTTTATTATTTTGTGCCTAAATTCCACTCAAAGTACAATAAGGGCTGGAGTTGTGGCTCAAGTGGTAAGTGCCTGCCTAGCAAGCATGAGGCTCTGGGTTCAAACCCCAGTGATATGTTTTTAAAAAGAAATCAAAGTACACTATCATCTTGTATTCAAAGCTTTGAAATAACTTCAAAGGAATTGTCTCATTAATAATATTAGCATTTGCTAATTATATATTAGGTAAATATCATATTTAATGCTTCATAAAGGGCTGATGGAGGGGCTCAAGTGGTAGAGCGCCTGCCTAGCAAGTAGGAGACCCTGAGTTCAAGCCCCAGTGCCACCAAAAAAAAAATACCTCTAGTTACATAAATGCTCTGTAAACTTTATATTTTTAATTTTCTTTCTTTTTTTTTTCTTTTGGTGGTGCAGGGGATCAAATCCAGGGCCTTGCACATACTAGGCAAGTACTGTACCACTGAGCCACACCCTGGCCCACTGTTTCTTTTCTATACAGAATGTAGGAATGCAGAAACTGGGGCTTCTAAAGGAAAAATAATTTATCCAGTCTCACACCCAGTAAGAGCAGAGCTAGTATTTAAACCTACATCCATCTGGCTCAATGTCATGTATGCCTACAACCACTTTCCTAGATGGCCTCCTTTCTAGCCATTTTTCCTGAACCATTCCCTCTCTAGGTAAAAGAGAAAAGAGACACTGGATCCAAAGCCTTGGGTTGAAACTTATGTACCTTATTGATTAAACCAGAACCTAATGTTTTAAAGCATGAAACTGTCATAAGCAGGAAACTATGCAGTAGTTATGATAGTAGTGCTGTGTTATTTGTGAACAGAATCCTTGTCCTCCCAGGAAGTATATTCAGCCTCTTTATTTATACTATACCTAGTTGAAGAAAGGATGCCAGGTGGCAGGGTGACTAACATAACAAAGACTCAAGGAGGGCTGAAGGCATGGCTCAAACTGTAGAGCACCTGCTGAGCAAATACAAAACCCTGAGTTCAAACCTCAGTACTTCCAAAACAAAACAAACCAAAAAAGTCCTAGGAATTTAGCTGTCACTAGAGCCAGACATGGTGAAATGGAAAGATTTACCATTAACTGAATAAAGATCTTTTTATGAGGTCAAAAATTGTCACATATCAATAACTATGCCCCTGGAATGGGAAGAACAAGATACAATGGTAATTACAGAGTCTCTGGGGCCGTTTCCTGGTGGCTTACGCCCATAATCCTAGCTACTCAGGAGGCAGAGATCAAGAGGATTGCGGTTCAAAGCCAGCCTGGGCAAATAGTTCATAAGACCCTAACTCAAAAAACCCTTTACAAAAAAGGGCTGGCGGAGTGGCTCAAGGTGTAGGCTCCGAGTTCAAATCCCAGTACCACAAAAAAAGAGTCTCTGGTAGGCCAGGTGTGGTGAATCATGCCTGCAATCCTAAGCACATGGGAGGCAAAGGTAGGAGGATGGAGGTCTAAGACCAGCCCAGGCAAATGCAAGACCCTATCTGAAAAATAACTAAAAGCAAGAAAAGAACTGGTGGCGTTGCTTCAAGTGGTTAGAGTGGTAGAACACCTGCCTAGCAAGAACAAAGCTCTAAGTCCAACTCCAATACTGTAAAAAATGAAAAAAGCCTCTGGTGGAAAAGCTTGGAGTAGTTGGAAGTCCTACAGGAGTCTCAAAGGCTATTGGTCTCAGAAAGCCATGGAAGGATAAAGCCATTTTAATGTCCAGCCATGTGGGAATGGACATGGCCATGGCCCTTTGCAGGACAGAATACAGTCATGGAAAATTCCTCATCAAGAAGACAGAACATCAGAAAGATATTTCTGATGGATTTGTCAATGAAACCAGCAAATACAAATTATATATCTCTTAATATTATAATTGGATGATGATATGATTTGCTAAGTACCAGACCTAGGAAGGAACATTAAATGGTGTGTTGTTGGGGAGATGAATATGTGATTTTTCTCACTTATTATTTCCTTTCTGTAGTTAAAGTTTTTAATCCATTTACCCTCTGGGTCATTGAAAATTTGAGCAATCTTACAAAAATATGTGCAATGTGATCAAATTAAAATAGAATACAAAGAAGTAGGCAAAGAAATTAAAATAGAAAATAAAGGTAGGGAAGATAAGACACAACTAGAAAGGAGGTTAGAATGGAAAACACGTGGTGATGTTTCATAACTGCAGGAGGAGCCCAGGATCTGGCATCAGAAGAGGTGGTGTGGAGTCCTAGTTCTGGAATTTGCTTTTCTGTGTCCTTGAGCAAGTCACTGAACCTTGTTTGCATCTGTAAGATGGGAAAGATGATAGTGCCTTTCTGAGGAGAAAAGAGAAATTTCATGTGAAAGTACTTGGTAAGTCTTAAAGTATGATCAAGTGTTTACTTGCTGTTCTCTGAAAGCACTCTCTGCCCTCCCTTCCATCACTTTAAGTATGTCCTCTCCACTCTCACCTGCTCTCATCCCTGCCATTTGTACTTCTGAGACTATGTTTAAACATCACTTATACCCACCCTCTACAACCACCCAGGCTTGGCCATGAGACTCTCTGAGCTCCCATTTTATATGCTAAGTGAGAGTAACAGTCTGTATTAGCTCCATTTTGTGAGGATTAGAGACAGGATTTAGAAAGTACAAGGCATGTCACCATGCATGCCTGTAGTCCCTGCTATGTAGGAGGCTGAAGCAAGGGATTGCTTGAGTCCAGGATTTCAAAATCAGCTTGGGCAGCATAGCAAGAACTTATCTCAAGAAAAAAATAAGTATAAGGCACATAACAAGACTTATTAGATTTTGATAATCATTACAAATAAAATTTTATTTTTCACAACTTCCAAAATTGCATAATTTGCTAGAGCACATTGTCTATAATTACATTTGAAAAAATGGCTTTTGAAAAACAGTTGGTGAAATGTATATGACATGATTTCTTAAAAGAAAACTAAATTAAGAGATTATAGTGATGTAGGACACATCTATAATCCCAGCAGTAAGGAGGCTGAGACAGGAGGATTGTGAGTTTAAGACTGGCCTGGGTTATATGATGAGATCTGTCTCAAGAAAAAAAAAAAAAAGACAGGGTGATCTAAGAAAGATAGCAGCTGAGTGACTGAGTGACATCTCTTCTCACAGACACACCTTGTTGAACAGTTAATCCACACCAAACTCCCTGCAGAAGTGCTGAAGAAGTCAGTGTGGGCAGTACAGTAGATTTGATTCCATTAGCATCCTACGAGCTTAACAGTGCCTGCAGACAATGCAGTGTGGACCAGAATGCATGGACTCTGAAAGTGGGAGGGACAGAGCTGGACAAGAGAGACTGCAAGAGACAGAGATCGCTGGTCCATCCATGTCAGGGCCACAGTAGAAACTGAGGAGGTCACACTAGCCACATCACAGGAATACCCATGAGACAAAAGAGTCCTGGGTAAGAGCATAGTTCTGCTACTAGTCACAGGCTCCATCTAGAAACTCTAGGCAGCATGGACCTTAGTGGTGCGACCTGGGAGAGTGCCAGATGGCCCAGAGCATAGCATTCAGTTTCTGACCTAGGAACTGAAGAGTGCCTGTATAGAGAACAAGAGTTTGGCTTGGCAGGAACATGGGAGATGGAGCATAGCACACATTAAGTGGGGAGTGACTGGGAGCTATGGAATTGAGAGTGCTTTCTCCTCCCCCTCCCTGATAATCATAATTCTAAGTCTACCTTTCTGTGCTAAGGAACCAACCTAGGGCTCAGAGGAGCCACCATCCTGCTAAGCTGACCCCAAGCGAGGCTGTCCTAACTGGAAGAACCAATTCAGACTTGAAAAAAAAAAAAACCCTGCCATTAAGAGCAGAGACACAATATTGACTGATTTTTTTGTCTTTTTTTTTTGTATGTTGTTTTGTATGTATATTTATTTTGGTGAATGTATGTATGCTTCGTGTGTCATTTTATTCTTTCTCCTTACCCCTTTCTATGAACCTTAACTGCCACCCTCCCAGACTTGTAACACCATACACCTTTGTAATATTCACTAGCATAATTCTCCCCATCTCCTTCCCATCCCCACCTTTATTAAATAAGGTATTTCTTGTCCATAAAATATCATTTTCACTCCTTTATTCCTCTTAAGATATGATAATAGAATGGAATGAGTTGAAAATAGAGTATCAGGGATTGAAGATCAAGTAGAGTAGATACATCAATCAAAGACAAAGAAAATACAAATGGGACATACAAGACCTCTGGGACAAGATCATGAATCATGGGTATGAAGAAGAAATGCAAGCTAAAGCATAGATAAGACATTCAATAAAATAGTAACAGAAGATTTTTCCAGTCTTAAGAAAGAGAGGGTCGTCCAGGTACAGGAAGCTTTTGGAGCACCAAACAGGCAAGCTCAGAAAGAAGTCACCCCTGGGCATATTATGGTTAAAACACTAAATGTACAGAACAAAGAATATTGAAGTCTATAAGAGAGAAGCAACAAATCAACTATAAGGCAAACACATCAGAATAACAGCAGATTTTTCAACAGAAGTGCTAAAAGAAAGGAGAACAAGAATAATATATCCCAAGTCCTGAAAGAAAATAACTGTCAATCTAGCTTACTATCCAGAAAAACTATCCTTTGTAATTGAAGGAGAAATAAAAACCTTCCATGATAAAAAAAAAAAACTAAAGAAATTCATGACCACAAAACCAGCATTGCCAAAGATACTTAAAGAAATCTTATACACAGAACAGGAAGATAAATGTAAATAGGAAAAACATAGAAAAAAGAATAAATCTCATCAGATGAACAGATAACCAAGTGAGAATTAGGAAAGAAGCAAACATCACAACAACAACAAAATGACAGGAAATGCTACATTACTATGTAATGTTCCATATTAACACTGAATGTTAATGGTCTCAATTCTCTAGTCAAAGAACAGAATGGTGAGATGAATTAAAAGGCAAGACCCTGATGATTTGTTGCCTACAAGAAACACATCTCACTAACACAAACATCGATTGGATGGAAAAAGATTTTCCAAGCAAATGGACCCTAAAAGCAGGCAGAAATGGCTATGCTCCTAACTGCTAAAACAGACTTCAAATGAAAATTAATCAGAAGAGACAAAGAAGGTCACTTTATAGTAACAAAGGTCACAATCATCAAGAGGAGATAACAATTATTAACATATACACACCAAAAGTTGGTGTACCTCATTCCATTAAACAAACACTACTTGGACTTAGAAACACAGAGACCCCAACACAATAGTGACATATTTCAATACCCCATTCTCACCAAAATAGGCCATCCAGAAAAAAGATCAGCAAAGAAACTTCAGGATTAAATGATACTATAGACCAAATGAACTTAACAGACATCTACAGAATATTTCATCCTACAGTTGCACAATACACATTCTTCTCAGCAGCCCATGGAATTTTCTTCAATATAGGTAATATTTTAGGGCATAAAGCAAGTCTTAACAAATATGAGAAAATTGAAATAACCCCCTGGATTCTGTCAGACCGTGATGGAATAAAACTAGAAATCAACAAAAGAAGCTGCAGAAAAGATTCAGATAATTGGAGACTGAACAACATGTTGCTGATGATGTGAGTCATCAACAAAACAAGGGATGAAATCAAAAAGTTCCTAGATTCTACTGAAAATGAAAGCATAACTTACCGAAACCTTTGGGATACAGCAAAGGCAGCGCTAAGGCAAAGTGTATAGCTATAAGTGCTTCATAGCTATAAGAGATCTTATAGCTATAAGAGAGATCTCAAATAACCTCATGATGTAACTTAGCTCTTAAAAGAACAAGAACAAGCTAAACCCAAAGTTAGACAGAATGAAATAATAAAGATTGTAGCAGAAATGGAGACTACAAAAACAATTTTAAAAAGAATCAATTAAAAAGTCAGTTCTTTAAAAAGATAAATAAGATTGATAACTAACCAAAAGGAGAAAAAAGACCCAAATTAATAAAATTAGAGATCAAAAGGGGGATATCACAACAAATACTAATGAAATCCAGAGGATCATTAGGGAATACTTTGAAACTTCTATTCTAATAAACTGGAAATTTTAAGGGCTGGCAGAGTGGCTCAAGTGCTAGAGTGCCTACCTAGCAATCATGAGGCCCTGAGTTCAAGCCCCAGTACAACAAAAATAAGCAAGGTTTATAAACTTATGTGGTGGGGCAGGGGGGATAAATGAGAATGATAGAGGGGATGAATTCAACTGTGATATATTGTAAGATCTTTTGTAAACGTCACAATGTGCCCCCAGTATAATAATAATATGATAATTGTTAAAAGAAACTGGAAAACTTAAAAGAAATGGAAAAACTCTAGATGCATTTAACCTACCAAAATTGAACCAAGATGATATAAAACACTTAAACAGATCTATAATCAACATGAGATTGAAGCAGTAATAAGCATTTCCCAACAAAGAAAAGTCCAGGACTAGATGGATTCACTGCTGAATCCTATCAGACTTTTAAAGAACTAACATCAAATCCTCCTCAAACTATTCCACAAAATGGAAAGAGAAGGAACACTACCAAACTCACTCTATGAAGCCAGTATTACCCGATACCAAAACCCAATAAGGACAAATCAATACAAGAAAATTAATGGCCTATTTCCTTGGTGAGCACAGATGCAAAAATTCTCAATGAAATACTTGTAACAACAAGTATTTTTGATGTGTTTCAACAACACATCAAAAAGATCAAGTGCCATGATCAAGTTGGTTTCATTCCAAGAAGGCAAGGATAGTTCAACATATGCAAATCAGTTTATGTAATATAATACAGAAATTGAATCAATGACAAAAAAATCACATGCATCTCAAAGGTAGAAAAAACCTTTGAAAAAATTCAGCATCCTTTCATGATAACAGCTCTGAAGAAACTAAGAATAAAAGGAACTTACCTCAACATAACAAAAGCTATATATGACAAACATATAACCAACATTGCACAAAATGGAGAAAAACTGAAATCATTTCCCTTAAAGTCAGGAATGAGACAAGGGTGTCCACTTTCCCTACTCCTATTCAATATAGAACTGGAAGTCCTAGCCAGAGTAATAAGGCAAGAGAAAGAAGTAAGAGGAATTCAAATAGGTAAGGAAGAAGTCAAATTATCCCTATTTGCAGATTATATGATTCTGTAATTAACAGACCCAGACTCCACCAAAAAAGTAGATCTGATAAACATTTTTGACAATGTAACAGAATTAAAACTGAACATCCAAAAACTGGATATCTGCATGCAGAAAACTAAAACTAAATCCCTGTACAAAATACCAACTCAAAGTGGGTTAAAGACCTTAATATCAAACCTGAAACTTTGAAGCTAGTACAGGAAAGAGCAGGGAATACACTGGAAGCAAATGGCATAGGCAAGTACTTCCTCAGTAGAACACAAGTGGCTCAGCAGCTAAGAAAAAGGATTGACAAATGGGACTACATGAAACTAAAAGGCTTCAGCACAACAAAAGAAATGGTCACCAGATTGAAGAGGCAGTCCACAGAATGAGAGGAAACCTTTGTCAGCTATACATCTGACAAGGGATTAATAACCAGAATATACATGGAACTCAAAAAAAAAAACTAAATTTCCTTGCTGGTAGAGTGGTTCAAGTAGTAGAGCACCTGCCCAACAAGTGTGAAGCCCTGAGCTCAAACCCCAGTACCAAAACAACAACAAAAAAAAAACTAAATTCACAAACCATCAATGACCCAATGAAGAAATGGACAAATGAACTGGACAGAGCTTTTCCAAAGGAAGAAGTACAAATGGCCAAAAACGCATGAAGAAATGCTCAACATCCCTGGCCATAAAGGAAATGCAAATCAGAACCACATTAAGATTCCACCTCACTCTTGTTAGAATGGCTATCATCAAGAACACAAACAAAAACAAATGTTGGCCAGAATGAAGGAGAAAATGAGCCCTCATTCCCTATTGGTGGGAATATAAATTAGTACAACTACTATGGTAAACATTACAAAGATTCTTCAAAAAAACCTAAAAATAGAACTGCCATATGATACAGCAATACCATTCCTTAGGATATACCCAAAGGAATGTAAGTCAGGTTAAAGTTATACAAGAATTAATATAGAATATTTAAACCTGTTGAACTAATGTAGAAAAATGGAGGGGATGAACCAATGAACCAATTCGGGATACAATACAAATATAAATGGAAATGTCTTAATCAAACAAAAATGTCTTTTTGCACAAATGAAGGACAGGAAGGTAAAACAGGTTCTGCCTAGGGGGTGGTACCTATGGGAGGGGAAGGAGAAAAGGAGAGGGTGAATATGGTGGAAATATTATATATTCATGTATGAAAATGGAACAATGAGACCTACTGAAGCTATTCTAAGAAGTGGGGAGGGGTGATAAAGGAGAATGACGGAGGGAGTAAATCTAAGATATTGTAAGCACTTTTGTAAAAGTCACAATGTACCCCAAGTATAATAATATGTTAATAAAAATTGATATACAAAAATCAATAGCTTTTCTATATATCAACAATGAACAGGCTAAAAAGGAAATCAGGAAAATGATTCCATTCACAATAGCCTCAAAAAATATTTAGGAACAAATTTAACTAAAGAGATGAAAGACCTCTGCAGCAAAAACTATAAAAAGCTGAACAATAAGTAAGATTCAAGATGGAAAGTCCTTCCATGTTCATAGATTAGCAGAAGTAATATTGTGAAAATGACAATATTACTGGAAGCAATCTACAGATTCAATGTAATTCTCATTAAAATCCCAATGTTATTCTTCAAACAAATACAAAAACCAATCCTAAAATTTATATGGGCCAAAAAAAAAGATCCCAAATAGCAAAACTAATCCTGAACAAAAAGAGCAATGCTGATGTATCATAGTACCAGACTTCAAAGCCATTGTTAAAAACAAAAACCTAGCACAGTAGTGACATAAAAACAGACACAAAGGACAACAGAACAGAATAGAAGACACAAAAATAAGTCCACATGCTACAGTCATCTGATTTTTGACAAAGCAGCCAAAAACATGTTGAAGAAAAGAAAGGCTTCAAAAAATGGTGCTGGGAAAAAACCCTTGGTCCTTCCTATTATTGCTTATACTCTCTCGTCAACAAAATTAGAGATAAGGGCAAAATAGTCTCTGCCGGGTATCGAGGGGGTATGGGGGAGAGGGAAGGGGTAGGGGAAAGGGGGAGAAATGACCCAAACATTGTATGCACATATGAATAATAAATAAATAAATAAATAATGGTGCTGGGGAAACTGGTTTTCTACATATAGAAGATTGAAACTTGACCTCTCACCATGTACAAAAATTAAAATGGATCAAAGACCTTAATTTAAGTCCTGAAACTTTGAAACTACTAAAAGAAAATAATTGTTTATGCCTATATCACCAAGTATTTTCTGAATAGGACTTTAATTTCCCAAGAATTGATAAATAGAATTGCAGAAATCAAATGAAACAATTACCAGAATGAAGAGACAACCCACTGAACAGGAGAACAACTTTGCCAGCTATTCCTCAGATAATTAATATCCAAAATATACAAAGAGCTAAAAAAATTAAATACCAAAAGAACAAATAGTTTACTTAATAAATAGAAACTGAATAGACAGTTCTCAGAAGAAGTACAAATGACCAGTAACTATACGAAAAAATGTTCAATATCCTTAGCCATATAAGGAAATGCAAACAAAAACTACACCGGGATTTCATCTTACGCCAGTCAGAACAGGGATCATCAAGAACACAAACAACACAAATGCTGGCCATAATGTGAGGGGAAAAGGAACGCTCATACACCATTGGTGGGAATGTAAGTGGTATAGCTACTGTGGAAATCAGTATGGAGGTTCCTCAAAAAAGCTAAAAATGGACCTACCATTTAATCCTGCTATACCACTCTTGGGCATGTGTCTGAAGGAGTGTAAAGCAGCATACAAGAGAGATACCTATACTCCCATGCTTATGACAGCACTATTCACAATAGCCAAGCTGTGGGATTGGCCTAGGTGCCCAAAAACCAATTAGTGGATAAAGAAAACTTAGTATTACTTAGCCATAAAGAAGAATGAAATTGTGATGTTTGCAGGGGAATGGATGGAAATGAGCATCATCATGTTGAAATATGTCAAGTTCAAAAACCCAAATATTGCATTTTTGCTCATATGCAGAATATAGACCTACAATGATGATGGTGATGATGATGATGATAGGGCATGAGTGTAAAAGGGGAAATGTCAAGGGAAATTAGCAGGAGGGGGAGGGGGAAAGAACAGGGTATTGAAGGGGTCATAATGAAACCCACCAAATACTGTCTGAAAAGGGGGAGAGAAGGGAAATGCGTGGACAGAATAGTTCAAAGTGCACTGCTCACATGTATGAAATTATCACAATGAAACAATAATAATAAAAGCAAAACAAAAACAAATAAAATAAACCCCCCAAAATAAACTAGCTCCTATTCACATTGAAAGAGCTTCAAAGAAGGGCAAGCTATTCAGTATTATTATAATTAAATGTGCAACCAGTTAACAAATAAAGTTCCCGAGGAATGACGGGATCTTTCCTCTCATTTGTTTGTCTTTCCAGGTAACTATCTAGACTAATTCATGATTGCCCTTCTAAACTCTTAACTCGTTAGACTTTCTCCTTTGATGTCAGAAGTTTGTCTCCATATTGGTGCAGTGTACACAGAACTCTTAATCATTTTTACAAACATTGTACTTACTTAACCCTATGACAACCAGGGCAATCTAATACTCAGGTTATAGCTGAGGAAACAGAAACGCGGTGTCGTCATTCACTGTATACTGAGCCATTACTCAAACCCTGCTCTTGACTCCCAGTCTTATGTTCTTTTCCCCAAACAATGCTTTCAGTGGCTTATGAACCTGAGTGTTTATAAAATGGATCATTTGTTTCTCAGGTATAGCAGCTCAAATTCAAGCTGTCATGCTAAAGAGAAGTCACTCAGTTTTAGGCAAGCGTGCTTCTATCATCTCCTGGTTCCTCTCTTTTTTGCTCACCTTGAAATGCTGTTCAGATTTTCCTTCAGTTCCCCTTCTTTGTCCTCCTTCTCTAGGTGAAATACTCTGCATCTGTGAGTTCAACTTACACATCTGGTGTGTGCTTCTGGGCGCCTAGCTCATCAGCCCCTACCCCTACCTCCATCAGCCTGCCTTCCCCACTACTCCCAGGAGCAGAGCCAAAGGCCTGATCCTTCCATTACACTTTGCAGCCTTCCATGGCCCTGTTGCCTTCCCTACCAACATCCCCGGCCTTGTCTCATGTCACACCCCCATGGCTGCCACTTCAGCCAAAGTAATTGCTCTTCCCTGGAAATGTGTCTTCTCTCACCTCTAGGTCTGTGTGTTGCTTTCTTCCTCTTCCTGGAATGCTAGCTCTTCATCTGCTCTCTAACCCCAATTCATGCTTCACCTCTGCCTGAGTCCCTGCCCTATTCTCTGCAGACTGCAGCAGGTGCCTTTGTCCAGTGTACCACATCCTCTCATGCTGCTGTGCAGCACTGTGCACACTCTGCCAGCTGCTGATTTTCTCTGTCTCTGGACTCGTTGAGGAAGGGAAATTTTCATCTGCACCCAAGTGCCCTATGCATATAATAAATGATCACATGTCTGCTAGAACTTACCTTGTACTATTTTTCCATGTATAGGTTGATATCTCAAGTCTTTCAAATCATCCTTAGGGTAAACTGAGGTCAAGGACCATCAATGATCCTCACCCAGATCAGTGTTGTGAGCATAACAAATAAAAATGAGAATGAACAGTTTACCCACTTAAGTTTGCTTTCCTTTTGGTGAAATTCATAGTTATGGACACCTCTGTAAAGGAACTGTTTTCAATTAAGGAACAAATTTTATGTTGCAAATATTTCCATCCATATTTTAGAATGTCTCCTAGAGCACCATTGAAGGCCATGCTGGGGAACACTCAGAATGAGCTGCAACCAGTTATTAACTTAGTATCATGCTTCTCAAACTACTTTCTCTGGGACTGTGAAATTATAATTTTCTACAAGTTTCATTGGAAAATGTATTGCAATAAAGGCACTCTAAGAGAGGAGTACACAAGAAGATTCCCAAGGTGCAGTAGCAAAAAAAAAAAGAGAAAACCAAGATCAAGATTATAAAATTTGCTCCCTGGCCCCCTGAGAAGTGTAGCTATCCTTTCCATGTTTTGCAAGTTCTGCCAAAACTAAAAATGTGAAATTACATTGAAGCTATCTCCTCTGCCCCACCCCAACTTCATGGTGTCACATCAAATAGATAAGCGTTAAAACTTTGACTCATGAAGATCATAACAGAGGTATTAAATGTTAAGGTTTCCCTCAGACACTTTTGATTTTTTCATTTTTTTTATTACACAAACAAGAAATTTAATAATTGTATTCCCGGACAAATCGTATAATCCTTCAATGTTTCATTTACATCATTTACAATAATTGGGGTGGGAATACCCCACTCATAGGGATTAAGTGAATAAAAACATATATTTAGAATAATATTGCCCTGGGCATAGAAAGGGCTACATAACTGAAAGCTACTGTTGAATGATGAAAAAATACAGACAGAATAATGTGCAACAGGGCAGCTTGTTTTTCACTGATGACTAGAATGTTTAGCAAAAGAGAAGTTAATTTCCTTCCATAGAAGGGCAGGCAAACGTTTTTCTTGAGTCATATTTTTCTTGCTTCTAGTTGAGTTCACACTATTTGTTATGTTTCACACTATGGGATGAGCCAGCTTGGAGAATGACCTTCTCCACTACCTTTAGTTGGATGACAGGGATCCAGCTGGGCTCTAAGGATAAACTGCCCAAGTTAAAGAAAAGGTGGATTTTGGTAGCTGGCTCTTCCAGTTCTGATAGTAGCTTTTCATTGCTATGACAAAATATCTGAGGAAGCAAACTTAAAAGGAGGAGAGATTTACTTGGGGTCAAGCTTTCAGTTCATGGTCACTTGGCCTATCACTTAGGGCCCCCAGGAGTCAGAACATCATGATGGGGAGCATGTGGCAGAGCACAACTGTACGCATCATGGCAGCTGGAAACAAAAAGGGAGAGAAGAAAGGTCTGGGTCAAGGGCACAGCCTCAATGACCTACTTGCTCCCATTAGGCCCCACCTCCTAAAATTTCCACCATCTCCCAATAGCCTATTAAGCTATGAATCCATATGTGGATTAATCTATTCATGAGGTCAAAGCCCCCATGATCTAATTACCTCCCAAACAGCCCTACCCTCTATACACTGCTGCATTCTGCATTAGCACCCAAGCTTTCAACGCATGAACTTTGGGGGGACGTTTAAGATCCAAACCACACAGTAACTAACACTGTCACTCTACTCGCATTTGTCATGCTGAAGGCATCCCCATGGGATGGCTGTGTGCCATGCCAAGAATTTTCAAGAACAACAGTGAATTGAGTTCGAGGGGAGCCACAGGGCATTTGTCTGAATTTGAAAACATCAGGAGCAGCTGCAAAGCAACCCAATGGGCTGAATACCAAAGTTATCTATATTGCCCCTATCCTTTTCTCAGAGTTAAGACTCAGGGCCCTGGTACAGTCCAAATAGTTCAAGTCCCTCTACTGATAAATACAGAACACTGATTCTCTTTACAAGTGAACACTTCTTGGTTCTCTTTACATATGATATTTTATACTCCAAGTAGTATGAATAGATCCTTGTCTAATATAGAACTAAATATTATTTAGTTTGTATTCTCTTTGGAAGCTGTTTCATAAACGCAAGTGTTTTCTCAGGTCATATCCCATCAGAAGTATGCTTTATTATAGTGTTGAAGTATCACTTTGAAAGAAGTATATTGTGAGATGCTAGGTACATACCTCAAGAAGGTTCTTATGCAGCATTTATACACCTCAATGGTGGGCATATATTGGCACCACTTCTTTCATAAGCAGAGATCCACAATTTCAAAGAAACTTTCACTTAACAGAATCCACCTATCCCATATTGGTCCACAAGAGAGTCCGTCCCTCCCCCCATCAGTCTCTAGTTGGTGTCCACACATCTTCTACCTGAAAATCCTTCTGGAACAGGACCTGTGGACAAAGCAGATTTGTGAAATAAATTAAAGTACATCTGTATTATAGATGGCTACAAAGGCAGCTTTGTACTTACTCCAATCTCTGAAAAAATGTGTATTTTTCAAACATGAGAATATCAAACACTCAAATGGCACCAGCAAATTGACTTTAGATGATTACAGATGATAATTCATTATCTGCTTGTCTGAATTTTCTGGATTTATCAAAATGACCATGTATTACTTCTACAGTAGAACTCCCTCTCCCCTCAAGAAGTCAACACTTCTAGTGAGAGAGACTACTTTAACCAGACAAAAAAATTTGAGTCACCAATAGCTGGAGATACCAGGAATGGGACTTGTAAATGGGTTAGCATATCACAAGGTGACACTTTAGAGCCTTGGTATAAGGCTGGGAGAGTACATTTCTTGAAAGCCCAAAACAAAGTGAAAAGGCTGTAGCCTAATGATAGTGGTTCCCCAGATACGCTTATCCATTCCATACTGTCATTGCAGAAATCAGTTAGCTAGGGGCTTGATAAGAAAGTGCAGTGTTTCTACAGAGCGGGGAAGCCACGAACCTTAAGCCTCTGTGACAACTGAATCTGGCCTGGCCTAGCCCAAGACAGTGCACAGGAAGGAGTCACGGGAGTGACTTGGTGGTGGGGATTTGTGTGGAACTGAGTATTGGACAAATGAGGAATTGGGGTTCCTGGGGGGTGTGCACATGAGGAGGAATGACAGCAAGGAGGTACTGAAGGACATGTCATTTTGAGTTTGGTTATTTTGTTTATTGACCTATAAAAGTAGTTAATGTCTTGATAATACACAGCCAATGATCACACCAGAGAGGTTCATTTGAAAAAAATACAAACTGGTTAAAATTGATCCAAATGAACTAAACTAGGGAAGGTCTTTGGTTGCCTCCAAATTTCAAATTCTACATTCAGGTAACAAGAAGAGAAAAGAATGGGTACTTTATTTTCTTTCATACTTCTCATCTCTACCTCTTTCAAATATTCTGGCCCTCCTCACTCATAAGATTTTAAATTCTGGAGGAGATATTGACCTGATATTTAAATGAGGATTTGATAAAACATTGCTCTGCACCACAAATTAAAATTGAAGGGTGCTTAAAAGTGCTAGAAATGTCCATTCCCCCATTTGGCATTCCTAAAGTGCTTCTTTGGACAGAGCCAAGGTGGGAGGATCCTGTACCAAAAGGTATTGGGTCTCTTGGTGGTGAGACATGGCTCGTGCTGGTGACACAGGACTCTGTATGGCAGTGGGAACTTGACATTGGAATTGTGGAACAGCTGGACAGCCAGCCAGCACCACTCTGTGACTGCAATCTCTTTTGTCCACACCTGGATCAAATGGGCCCAGGTGCAGTGCTGAGCGCCCATGTCTCAGTTTACAGAAAAGAGAAGAAGTCATCTTCATAGGGTTCTGGGCACAGGGAAAATCTCCTATCAAGTGCCAATGTAGCTGGTGCATCCTATTAGGCACAGCAATTGCCTGCCCATGCCTGGATGCCCCATGTTGGGACTGACTAGGGGACTGGATGATCATAGCCACTTGTCCCAGCATATATCAGGTAGAGAACTTCCAAATTCACTTTAGAGGCAGAAGTGACAGCTCCCCAAAAGGGACAAGACCCTCTTGCTGTTTGCACCTGTTTAATTGTTTAAATTGCTGCTACAAGAAAGCTGGAAATTTTGTGGTTCATTAAAAAGGGTGACAAGGCTGGGTGCTGGTGGCTCATACCTGTAATCCTAGCAACTCAGGAGGCAGAGATCAGGAGGATCACAGTTCAAAGCCAGCCCTGGGCAAATAGTTTGTAAGATCCTAATCTCAAAAATACCCAACCAAAAAAGGGCTGGTGGAGTGGTTCAAGTGGTAGGGTTCCTGTCTAGCAAGCATAAGGCCCTGAGTTCAAACCCCAGTACCACCAAAAAAAAAAGGACTTTTTGGTCCCATGGTCCTATCTCACCTCTTTCAGAGGTTTTGGCAGAACTATAGGAGACTTGGAGAAGACCAGAAGGTAAAGGGAGAAAGCTGGAAAAAAGAATACGAGTACTAGAGAAACACCGTGGTACAAAGGTAGGAGCCCTGCTGCCATATATACGTTAGTCACATGGCGGGTTTAATAATGTCATTCTCATCTCCATTTTCATACCAAAGGAGACAGATCAAGAGCACAAGCAATGCCTGGAATATGAGTGTTCCTATGCAAGTGTCAGTTAAATGTGATTAAAGAAGACACTTAAAGATGCACCAAGTAACCAATACCTATTTCCCAAGACCAAAGTCTCAGCCCATGCTGTTTCCAAACCAAGGAGCCAAGTCTTCTAGTCTCTGAGAAATCAAGAGAGTCACCACCAATTAATTTCCAGACTAATAATTAAATACAGATCCACAGCTGCTTCTTCAAACTACTTTTTTTTAATAATCACACTCTTTAAAAAAAAAAAGAATCCCAGTTTTGGTGCTACTAGCATAGATGAGAACATCCCGCCATTAGTGGACTTGATTTAATTTAGTCCAACTCCTACATGGTACATGAAAATGTAATATTTCTTTCAAAGTATTTTGAAACAACATTCTAGAGCAGGGAGTTGGCAAATTTTTTGTAAAGGGTCAAATAGTGGATATCATAGTGGAAGATAATAGATATCATTCACTGACCTTAAGTGTTTCTGTTGCTACTACTGATGTTGCTTTTTACAAAAATAAAGCCAAATCTACCCAGGCATGGTACTGTATGCCTGTAATCCCAGCTACTCAGGGGATAGAGGCATGAGAATCTTGAGTTTGAGTTCAGCCTGGGCAAAAGGTAGTGAGACCTTGTCTCAAAAACAAAACATAAAAACAAATGTAGCTCAAGTGATACAGAATTTGCCTAGCAGGTATGGTAGGTCCTCATTCTTGGTTCAATTCCCTGAACCACACACACAATAAAACGCCAACTCTATAATAATGTAAAAACCATTTGTACTTCAGGTGGCCATAGAAAAACCTTTCAATGAGAGCTAAGCATGTTTTTTTAAGAATGTTAAAGAAAAAGCAAAAATTATAAGCGACAGCCACTGTATTCCTACAAAATCTATAATATTCACTATCTGAAATACTTCTTACTACAGAGGAATATTTACTACAGAAAAAATTTCATGACTCTTGCTCTCAAGAGTAGTAGATAAGGGTATTATTATAAAAAAAAATCTAACCTTGTACACATTTTCTCCAGTCTGCAGATCTAGTTTGTATTTTCAAACACCACCCTCATAATCATCTCTAAGGATAAAGAATAAATGCACTTGGTATTGCCTTGAAAACAATACCCATTCCTGATTTAAAATTCTCAGTACCACCTAATTTAATGATTCTAAAGCTGTAGCAATCAAGACTCTATGCTCATGACATGGCACAAAGACCAACAAAGATGACACTACAGCACAATTGTGCAAAATGACACAGAGCTGGCCAAACGAGCCCTAGTAAAGTTGCAACGGCAATTCAGAAGAGAAACAATACTTCTCAACACCGACTGCTGGAAGAATTAGCTATCTATATACAAAAAAAAAAGAACTTTCAGATTTTTCAAAAAATATTATACCCAAAACACAATCCATAAAAGAAGAAACTGATAAATTGAACTTTACCCAAATTTAAAAAGCTACTGTTTAAAACACTAGTGAAGACCTAAAGTTAGGTATTGGGAGAAAATATTTATGTATGGTATATTTGATAGTGGGCATATATCCAGAATATTAAAAAGAAACTCTTTTAAAAAATTCAAGAGCAAACATATTTGATCAGACACTTTGCCCGGGAAAACATGTGAATGGCAAAAATGCACAAGATGTTCAGTGTCACTAGTCATTAGAAAATTTCAAGTTTACCATAATGAAACAAGCAGTGAGCCCCAACATAAAAAAAGCAAAACAAATGCACAAACAGCAAACCCTCATATCAACTATGAACCTCGGAGGTTAAGAAACATAACTCAAGGGGGCGTGGGGCCTAGCTCAGCAGTACAGCATGTGCCTAGCATGTGCAAGCCCCTGGGTTTGGTTCCCAGTAGTGAAGGGAAAAAAAATTATGCTAAAATTGAGGGGTAGGGATTCCAATCCCCCGAGGCAGATGAGCAGTTCTCACTGCCCCAAACAACTATACCTGTCCTAGTACTTACCTGAGCCGTAGGATTTACTAGACTGCACTCTCCCAAAGTAGCCAGAGACAGACCAGTGGGAAGTGGGCAAGTTGAAAGCATTGACTCCTGTGACAGTTTTCTCTGGATGTGGGGAGGATGACATGTCTGCTCACAGAGGGACATCTTGTCTTCTGGCAGGTCAGTCCCAGAGTGGAATGTGAGTCTTTGGTCTTAAATAGCTCACCACCTCTCCTTGTGCCCTGGTCACAGGGACTCTCCACAACAGGCCACATGGCTCCCATCTTCTGTCAAGGACGATGCTCCTTGACAGCTCTGAAGCTCGGTCACCTCCTCACTCAGACACTTGTTCATTTCTGCCGCAGTAGGACTCTATCCAAGTCTAGCTTTGCTCTCACTTTCTTAGAGAATGCAAACAGGAATTTTGGAAATTGTCACAGTCACACCCTTCATTTACCAAGGAGGTAACAGACTCTGAGACACAAGGCCCATTTACTTTGTTCCCACCTACACAGAGAAAGAAATCGGATCATCAAGTGGCTACTGATGGCCATGTTCAAGATTTTCAGTCCCAGTCTCAAATGTTGTGTCCAGTCATCAGGCCACATTACAGTTCCACTTTTTAAAAAGCATTGCAATTCCTATTGCAGTCACGTTAAGAGGAATCTAAAAGCAGCCGCTCTGTTTCCAAATCCGGCTTTTCAACTCTGAAGTGCTGGTTGTCAAATGTCTAGGGCCAAGAACCCTGGTCAGGGAGATGATGACAGCCATGAGCCCTTTCTGTATACATAAATATTTATAGCAGGACATAAGATTTTTCCCCAGTGTTTTAACATGTCATGTGTGATGATAGAAATGTCAGCATATCTGCTATTGGCCCACAGCATACTTTAAAATGGCTTTTATTTTTAGGTTTTTTGACGGTACTGGGGTTTGAACTCAGAGCCTCAAGTTTGCTAGGTCTAGGCACTTTACCTCTGGAGCCACGCCCCCCCCAGCCCTTTTTGGCTTCAGTAATTTTTCAGGTATGGTCTTCTAATTTTTTCCGAGGGCCAGCCTTGGACAGTGATCCTCCTAACTACATACAACCTCCCACAAAACTGGGATTGCAGGTGTATACCACAATGTTCAGTGTGCTTGTTGAGATAGGATCTTATTAACTATTTGCCTAGACAAGCCTCAAACCTCCATCTTCCTGATGTCTGCCTCATGAGTAGTTGGGATTACAGGCATGAGCTACTGTGCCAGGCTTAAAGCTGGCTTTTAAATCACAATCATTTATACATGAAGATTACAGAGCATGTTTAGTCCTCACAACAGCCCTGTGAGGTAGGTATTGATATCCCAATTTTACCCATGAGGAAACTAAACCCAAAGAGGTCTGGAGACTTGCCACAGCTCACATGGGCAGGATGAGAACACAGGGTCTTTGTACTCAGCTCAAAACACCTTCAAATCTAACATTTTCAGTTTAGGAATTAGGATCCTTGCTAGCTCCCCAGGGGAAATGCCATGTCGAGGGAGGAGAGCCATAAATACCAGGAAAAACATGGAACACACACCCAAGGGAACATGTGAACTAGAAAACTTTACAAAACATTAAAATGCTGGGAAATTTGCAAAATTTCTAGTAGGAGAACACTAAGCAAGCCACTCACTAGAGATTTAACCTCTCCAGAAAGTTCCAGGCCTCATTCTTGACCCAGAACTCTTCCTTTGCATCTGCTCAGAGAAACAAACATAGGGAAGCCTCTGTGACTTCATGCCATTGTCTTCTGAGGTAGTGGAAATAGGCTGAATCAGTAGAAATTAAATGCTGTCCAAGAATTGGGGCAATCATATGAAAGGTTTCAATCGCCCATAGCAAATGAGAAAATATGGAGATACTGTTGTTTTAGTAAAGACAGCCGTCCCCTTAAAGCACTGTCTCTCAGTATAGGACCATGAATACCAAGCATTCTTTCAAAGGTTTGGTAAAATGGAGGTTATGGAGCCAATATTCTTTAGCTAGCTTTGTTTTCATGGGATAAAGTGTCTACCCACCTAAAGCCTTAGTTCTGGTTTCTTCTGGGCTCTGCCCAGACAACTTTAAGTTTGCTCCTTCCAGTTAGCATCAACAAGAATACCTTTGACCATGTAAGAAAGGGTTCCCAGACCCAATCCTAAACTATCAACCTTGTTACACCTATGGAAACTCACAGCTATTCCAATGCCCCAAACCTCCATACTGAATAAACCTTGACTCTCTCAGAAGTCCACATTCTGTACCGTGTCTGGATTTTTTTTAATATATATCATAGAATCTCCCCCAAAGAGGCTCTTACTCATCAAGGGGTGAAAATCAAGGAGCTTTTTGGACTGTCTTGAGACTGGGTAGCCTCAGCAAAAAACCCTGGAGCCACCCTTAAACTAGCTTCTTTTACAAGAGCAGCATTTGTTCTGTGGTTTTTAGACTTCCCAGATCACACTGACCCATAAATTGGACACCAAATTCTTTTTCTTCACTGTTTTGTTGTTTGGTTTTTTTTTTTTGTCATCTGGGGATAAGAGTGTTTCTTCTTTTTTCTATGTATTTCCCAAATTTCTTAAAACTTCCTTTTCCTACCTTTTCCACTTAGCATAGTGGCCAAGAGAGAATCTATGGTGAGTTGCTATTGAACAACCCACAGCAGCATGGCAGAGGTCACTCAGGGGAAAAAGAGAGGCACCATTATCCCTCCTACTGTGCTTTGTGGGTAGAAATACCAAGAACATGGGACATGACCCACTCCTGACTCACTTCAGATTCCTGTTCAGTACTTGTAAACCCACCCCAGTTACTGCCCAAAGGGAAGCCACGAGGAGGATCTAAATCTTTACAGCCTATACAAGTCTGCTGGTCCCTACCATTTAACTATGTATCATTCTGGGGAGTTTCAAATGTCTTCACCCTCTCCTTACCTACATCTAGGAAGGGAACTTCTTAGAAATCCACTTCTCACCCCCATACCCTACACAGTCAGCCATGACACCATCTCTCTACTATATATGTACTCTGAGAGCAGAGAAGGAGTCTGGCTTATAGCTTATCTCAGTACTTAGCTAGTACCTGGCATATAGCAGACCCTCAAGAGTTTGTAGAATGGAAAGGAGGAAGGACAGGAAGAAAGCAGAGGGGTAGGAAAGAAGGTTTGGTCTTTCCTGGTGTTGTCTCCAGGTTTCATTTAAGCTTCTGCCATCATCTTCCACTTTGCTCTTTTCTCAGCACTCATCTTTTCTCTTTTCAAAGCTATGTAACGTCTACGCATCATTTTACCTCCTAGTTTCCCTACCTCTGCTGGGATAGCCTCGTGACTCTGCCATTTTAATCTCTGTCTGTAATCTCATCTGGGCTTCTGCTTTGCTTGCCTTCCCTTTTTGTCCCTTTTCTGCCTCATCTAATTTTATTTTCTTTGTGGCAAGGATCAGTCAGACCTAAGGTTATATGAAAGAGAAGCAATAGCTAAGAGTATCCTCTAACTACCCACAAAGGCAAAGCCCACTGGTCTACTCTTGCCCATCCCAAAGGATCAGAGAAACTTCCATTCATGTGTTTTCTAACCTATTCTTTGGTTTAAAAGTTAACCTAAATGCTCTTCCAATTACCATCAACCTAGAAACTCTCAAGGGTCTATAGCCTCATGCAACACAGAGAACAACTGGTGTTTTGTCTTCCAGCATACTGTGCCAAAAAGGCACCCTTGACATCCTATTTTGAATAACAGCAAAGGACCTCAACTAGCACCACAAAGCAGAAGAAATGTGCTTGCTTAACATACTTTCACACTGCTCATGTCTCCATCCCATTTTCTGATTGTAAGCCAACCTCCCACAGAGCTGGAAGATACCTTGAGCCCTTTTTGGCTCAAACCAGAGTTCAAATGTTTCTTGGTTTCCTCATTATCTTACAGTTGAAAGAAAGGGCTACTTATACACATAAGTTCCCACTAGAATGGGAACCACTTAAGTCTAGCAGCCCTGAGGACAGACCTCCAGAAAGAGGGGACTGCTTCAGTCATTTGGGAGATGCTAAAGTGGCTAGCTAAGAAAACAAAGAGGCAAGTCACAAAAGATGGCTCTCCTATTTCAGAATGTGAATGCCTGTTGTGCAGGTAGTGTCCTGACATTAGGGAGAGGATCTAAGAAAACCATAGAGAGCAGAGGCAGCAACTGCCTATCTATGAGTATCAGGCATTCCCCACAACTCATGATTCCTGCTGCTCAACACTGCCTCCAGGACCATGACCCTGAAGGGTACTCAATCCCTACAAGATCAAATCCCAAATTCTTAAAATCCCTTAAAATGACATCTCAACTGCTGTTTTATGTCTCTGTGGTACTATTTCTATCTTCCAGGACCACTCACAGTGACAAGGTACTAATTCAGGAAAAAGGAAAAGGTTACTTTTCTTCTAAGTCCAGCCTGGTCCCTTCGAGTCAGGAGGGACTATCCAATAGTCTCCCACTTTCTTTTCCTTTGGGGGTCCCGATAACTATGGCAAGTCATCTATAAATGCTACTGCCACACATGTGCTATACGTATATAGGTCTAACCTATTTTCAAGAGGACTTTAAGAATGCTCTACCATGGCATACTAAAGGTAACCCCTTCTTATCCTTCCTGATCCCTTTTCCTGGGAACCTATCTCATTTTCCCTCTTGTATCCCAATAATGCCCAGCAACTCTGGTGAGTCCACATGCAGACTAATATCATTTCAATATCTTAGGACCACCATAAATGCTTTCCTCATTAACAAATTTCAGAGCTTTTTGCAGTCCCCACATGCAAGTTAACCTACAACCAAAGAGCCTGGATCACTTAAGAGAATAAAGGGAAATTTCCCACCCTGGAGGACAGCACTGTTTTTAATTCTTTGACTCTAACAAGGCACTTAACTGTTAAGTGACTTTCCCAATGAAATCAAAATGATTTAAAAGTTGTTTCAGTGAATTACTTTTCTTCCTTTCTAGAAAGGAGAATGGGAGAGATACATGGTTGTGTCAAAAGAGGGTATTGAGAAGGATTTGATAGGAAAACAGGCATGTAGAAACCGCTAAGCTTGGAGTTTCTGGCTTGGTAGAAATCTGTGAATCGGGTCCAGGGGCTGAGTGGGTATTGGGTGAGGCTACAGACCTTAAAAATGTCAATTAATTGGTTCTAGGCTTGACAAAATTAATGACAAGCTCTAAGAGCGTCACCTTGGCCAGGAAGCATGTCAGCGTTCTTGTCCTCAGAAGAGCCTGGCCAAAACTCCTCAGCCTTGCGCTTCAGAGGCGTGGCTGCCAGGCTAGCCACTCACTCTTATGTCTGTGACTACACATTTCACCCAGTTTCATGTCCATGGTACCCCCTTCCTCCAAAAGCCACCGTATAAGTCAGTCACACTATGTAGCAAAATTGTGTGGCTCTCTCCTAATCTCATCCTAGAAACCTGTTTCTTTTTTCCTAAGGCCACTGTCACCACAAGAATATAGGGCTCTGCTACAGTTAAGGTCTTAGCAAAGTTTAGCGTATGGGGTCTCCAAAGACGGGCCTCCCCGCCTGAGCGGCCTCTCAACGCCAGTTCTGTACCCTCCGCGGGGACCAGCCTAACTGAAGGTCACCTTGGCTAACGCCTTCCAACGGCCCTCAGTGGGTCTCCCACGCCCACCGCCCAGCGCCAGTGGCAACTGCTGACAGTAAGGGTGGGGGTGGAGGTTACAGGGCCTCCCAGCAGCTCGCGCCTGCAAGTGCTCGTTGCTTGGTGCAGTTGAGACCAAACATCTCCTTCCGCTGGGTGTTCTCCCTGGGTTGAACCAGGAGCCATATGGAGGCTCTGTCCTGCCTGGGGGATCCCTGCCCAATCACAGGGCCCCAGGTGGGCAGGGTTTTGAGAGACTGTAAGCACCGTGCACCTTGGGAGCCAGGAGATGGGTGCCAGACTGCAGTATTATTCAAAATAATCTGAAAGAGTCTAGACCTTGAAACTTAGGCTTTGAAATCAGAAAGGATTTATTTTCATCGAAGCCGGCCCACCTATTAGGTGTGTAACCCTAGACAAGTAATTAAACTCAGAGCCTCTGGTTTTCTGAGCAAAAGGCTTGCTGTAAGGATTACTAGCCGTCACAGTGCCTGCCCTAGCACCGGTCCTAGTCAATGCTCAGTTAACAAGAGTTAGCAGCGCTGTCTCTGCTTTCCCACCACTGTCCACCCCAGGAGCCTATGGCTTCCTTTAGCCTGTGTCTTATTCTCACCTGGATCCCCAGTTCTTCACGTGGACTCAAGTATGGGTCAAGATGTTTTCCTTTTTTGAAGGGCTCTTTGCAAATCCTGAGGAAGGGGTATCTCCTGACTCTCAAGGTCCCCCCAGTTGTGCTGGGGTTCAGGGTCCTGGATCTCTGGAGGAGTTTGGGAAGAGCTAGAGGCCTTCTCCAAAGGCATGAACAGCCTCACTCAGGCACTGATCTGACCTCCAAAACTTGGATTTCCATTCTGAGGCCCCCTGCACTCCCTGAGAGATGAAAACTTTTCAGCCATGGGACCCCAAAATACTGTCTCCTTTCCCCAGGCAAATCCTATCTCCTCCATGACAAGAAGGTTCCAGTCAAAAAGCCTATCCTGTCTGGGACCTCTGCCTGAAGTTCTACCTCCCAGCAGAATCCCTTCCTCCACCCTCTAGGCCCACCCTATGACCTCAAGAGACACTTTTCCCCTGTGTCTTGCCTTTACCCTTCTCCAATAAATGCTAGTACACAGCGCCCAAACAGTTTTTGGCAATGGAGGGCTCACTCTCTGCTGAAAAAGATCCCCTACAGGCAGGGTGGCCCTCAGTCAGATGTCACCTCCCTCCAGCTTCTTTGGGGCCCAGTTCCCCATTTATTATTCCCCCACACCCTGGTGCCCCGGGGACAACCTTTTTGTCTTTTCCCAATCTTTCCCTATCTGTCCTTTTATGAGGGGGCCTAATGACATATGCTTCAAATCTGAGTGAGACATCTCCAGCTTTCAAATTGGGGCTTTGAATACCAACATCTGGGAATTGTCAGATCTAGCCTGCCAGTGGAGACAGGGTATTTGATGGGCCCCTACAGTCTCACTCTCAGGTCTGTCCCCACTCTCTTGTTTGCCTGAGTATCTGGGTACAATCACCTCTCTGCAACAAGTATGGAATTTGGGAGGTGATGATGGTGATGGTGGAATATCTATTTTCACTTACTAGTGAAGACATATGCATTTGAATCATGAGTGTCAGGACCTGGGAGATAATTATAAGTGGGAATGGAAAAATACAGGAGAATTTCTAAATTAACAGGGGGGAGACTAAATAGAAAAGAAGGAAAAGCAAATTTAAAAATACAGTTGAATAAATGTAAACAAAGTAGAATGCGAGGAATAAAAACAGCACAGTCATTTTATGTGAATGGCTGAATGTTCATTTTAAAAGAGACTATGTGACTGGGTTTTGTTTTTTTCTAATATGTTTTAATAAAATGTTGTTTACAAAAAATGCACTTAAAATGCTTCCAAAACAGTGAAAATAAAGAAGGGTAGGTGGAATAAATCAAATCAAAAATGTACGCACACCAAGCAATCCAGCAGCTATGTACTAAGCAAAAACCATTAGACATGCAAGGAGAACCTTATTTTAAAAATATAATTCAGGCCAGGTACAGTCACTCACACATGTAATCCTAGCTACTTGGGCAGAGAGCAAGAGGATCAAGTTTAAAACCAGCCTACCCAAAAAGTAATCACCACCAGGAAGGAGACCAGGGCAGAGTGGAACCTTGCTGGAGGCTCTGGTTGGTAATGAAGCCAGCAACAGAAACTTGGAAATGCACAGAGCTCAGCTTTCCACAACCTGGATTTTTAAAGTGATTAGAACTGATCGGGTCCCCTCAGAACTCAGCCCCCAGCCCAAACTCAGTTTCTCAGATGCAATAAGAAATGCCAGGGTTGGGGTACTGTCTGGCATTCAGGACCCACCTTCTATCCCCATCCTGTACATGTATATGAGTGAAACCTCTCTAGGTAGCCCTGTCTGTCTCTACACCTAGATAATGTGCACATGTAGACATACACATACACATACATACACATACGTGTGCATGCATACATAAACATTTTATGAGCACTGAAGAGGAAGTTAGAGAATGGGATATATGGTGCTTCCCTTTGAGGAATGCACAGTATGGTTATGGAACAGTGTGAGAAAATTATTGACATGAGATTGAATTTGTCTACATTTCCTACCTATAAGATGGTTCTTGGAAGGACCCATGAAATCCTGCACAACCTCATACTCTTCCATGAGAAAAAAAAAAGATAAAGAAAAAAGAATCTGACCGTGAAACACCCTCAAGGGACTGAAGGCTCTTGGGACTTGGAAGAGCAAACAGATAGTATTTGGGCTTCCAGAATTTCCAGATCAGAAAGGAAACCCTTGTTTCAGAGAATGATGGGGGGAACAGTTGTTAGGGCAAGATGCAGGTTGCACTCTTTCCAGTGCATTCTGTTGAAAGGTAGGAACCTAGTCTCTACCTTCAAAGAACCAGATCTAATAGGAAACACTTTAATACGCAAATGCAATACACACAATCATTGTTTTCACAGGAGAATTATGGGGTGGAAGCACATGAGAGGCAGCTGGGTTGGGAAGCCTTCCAGGCTTGTCAGGCTTGAAGAATGAGTGGGGATCTGAAGAACAGTAGGTTTGGGGTAGTAATGTCTTTTCAGCAGAAAGAATGGTTTCTATGAAGAGTAGAACACTTCTGAGGGAAAATAAAGTTCCTATCGATGCAGCTCTATGTTAGCAAGAGAGATAAGAGAATCATTTTTTTAAAAAAAGGTCAAGAGTTGAATCTGAAGACAGATACAAACATATTTAAGCCATGCTAAGAAAAAGAACGGATTTTATCCTGGTTCAATGAGCTCCTTTTCCCCTCTAAGACCACAGAAGGAAAAAGAAAAAGGCAAAACGACTTTGGGTATAGTTTAGCAGAGTGTTTGCCTAGCATGCACTGCACAAGGCCTTGGGTTCAATCCCAAGCACTGTAAGAACAACAAAGCAAAAAACAGACACTGAACCATATTCAGGAAGATACATACAAAAAGAGTAAAAGTATTCCAGAGATAAATGTGTAGTGGAAGAAGAAAGATAAGGCAGAGAAAACTAATAGATACAGCAGAAAAAAGTGGAAATGGACAATGGAAAGAGGCCAGGATGGGGAGACAGACAGAAGGAAAGCAAATAAGGGAGCAATAAAAAACAAATGGTTAAAAGGGAGAAGCAAGGGTAGAGGGTGTCAGGGAGCCCCCAGGATGCCAGATCAGACTTGGGCAGATTCAGACACTAAGGCTTAGACCCTGCTAACCCCTCTGGGCCTCTCTGACCTTGAGGGTTGGCTCTCTAGCCACATAAGCCTTTCTGCCCCTTCATTCTCAACTCCAAGTGAAAGAAAGAAAGATGAAAAGCTTCACATTTGGGAAGGGGAAAGCAGAGTAAAGGCTAAATTGGAAGGGCTTGACTAAATGAGCCAGGGATGGAAAAGTGAGAGAGAAAATTCTTGTTCTAGGAGCTGTTCTGTGACATTGGGCAAGATAATTCAAATCTTGGCTTCTCAGTGTCCTTAGCTGTAAAATGAAAATAAAATAACAGTACTGATGTGCTGGGGATGTTGGGCAGATAAAATGAGCTCCCTATATGTGGACCATTTAGAACAGTTAGTTTTTCCCCAGCTATCAATGTATCAATGATAATTTCATTGTTTCCCTGATCAGCAGGAATCCTGGTATCCATTGTGATGTCATATACTTCCAAAGACCCCATAAGGGCCTTTCTTTTTGGAGGAAAGAGGAGTGGGAATAAATAAGGAGCAAAGAGGTGTCAGTATAGGTTTGAGAGATGATTCACTACCCCACAGAAAGCCAGCTGTGGCAATTGAACCCCTGGTCTTGCCTCTCTTCAAAACTGTGTCCCTTTGTTGTAGGTGTCACCTCTAGGGACTTGCTTAGAACTTATTTTCAGGTCTGGTCTAAGGACCAAGAATTCAACAGGGAAGTCTATTTGGGGTGATTTTGGGCCCCTTTAGCTCCCTCTTACTCTCAGTGGCCTGGGCAGTCTTGTCCTTTCTTTCCCTTACAAATATTAAAACCTGCATTTCCCTGTCTTTTTCCTGGGGGTTCTGATGGATAACTGTAGGGGTATGGAAAAGTCTGGAGTCTTTGAGGCATATCCCTTGAGCAGAGCCATGAGTGACTAGAATTTCAGCTGTGTGGAAGAGGGTCCCCTGTGGCTGTGGAAGGCTCTAGAAGATGAGAGGGATTTGGCTGTAGATCTACTCCAGGCAGGTGTCCTTAGAGAGTATATTCCTCTTCAGTTGGGGCTTGTGCACTGTTCCCAGGAAGAAAATGGAAGTATGACTACTAGGTCAAGGAAGTGGGGCTGGGTGGGGTAGATGTTCAGCTAAGAGGTCTTTGCAGACTCTTGCTCTTTGAAGATCCCTACCACTTCCTCAGAGTGCAGCCAAGCAAGTGCCTGAGGACCCAAGAGTTGTCCTTGGTTAGTGACAGAGATTGGGTCCTCTAGTGCTACTCAACAGGGGGTTTTAGTCAATGTGGGGAAAGAATTGCTATGAGAGCCTATGTAAGTAGCTGCTGCCCAGCCGTGAAATGAAAGATGAACCCAAAAAGCCAAGGTTGTGCATCTAGGAGCCTTGCAGGAGATGACAAGACAGGTGGTGGAGGTCCCAGCAGTGGGGAATCCCAGGAGCAGCTATGTCTGTGAGATTTTTGAAGTTGGTACTACATGTCCTCAGTCTAAACCAGTTCAGTACCTAGAATACAACAGGCACTCCTAAATGTTTGCTGAATGAATGAATGAAAGGAGGTGACTGAAGAAAGCACCTCTAGAAGTTTCCTGATTAATAAATGGCTTCTCCCTGAATCCCTGGAGAAGACACTTCTATGAGCTACTATCTGAAATGTCTAAAAAGCCCACAGAGTAAGCCTATGACCACTGCTCAGGAGCACAGCAACCTCTGAGCAGAGGCTTTGGAAGCCGTAGCAAGTCTTACAGTTCCTTGAAGTCTTAACGTAAACTCTTAAACCTGTAAAAGGAAGTCTCAGAGTCCCTGTAGGGCCTGGAAACTCTCTCAGAAACCCTGCCCTGGAGCCCTGTCTGGAAGTCCTGGGGACACTGTGAGGAGTGACAGACAACCTTCTAGGGCTGATAGCCATGTGTGTTAGGAGATTGGTTTCTGCCCTTGTAGCAAGCAAACTAGTAGAGTAGACAATGGGGAGGAGATCACTGTTGCTTTAAGAACTCTATCTCTTAGACATCTAGACCCAGAGGGGCCAATCAAATAGGATGGGCCTTGTGGTTTCCAAGTCAGTAATGAAGATGGTAGGACTCTGGAAGGTTGGCACTTGGTGATCAGGTATGGACCTTCCTGATCCTGGGGATTGTTGAAGGATGGAGACCTAGCCCTGTTCTGTTTGTAGGTCATTAGTGACAGAATCTAGGAGAGTTGTGGGCAGCCAGGCTAGAGCACAGATTTTGACAGATATGGGGACTACCCACTGGGACTCAGCAGGGAAAAACAAAGAGGTTGTTCTTTGTTCCGAAACAGATGATTCAAGTAATTCTACTCATACACTCCGAAGGTTTCTTTCTCTAGGCCTCCCTGGCAAAAACTTCTTTGAATGCATTTAGTTGAGAAAGAAGGCAACATATTCAAACATTCAAGCTTAAGATGTGTCAATGACAAATGCAGAAACAGATTTCAGGGATAGCTTCAGAACAAAAACTGTAGATTGATACCATAGCAGAGGAAAAGGGAAGAAATGAATTTAAAAGAGTGAGATTGAAGTAAAAGATGCCAATGAAGACTGGGAAACCAAGACTCCCAATGTTGCTGGTGAATGGAAGATAGTTTTGGGAACAAGTGATGTACTCTGGCCTCTCTGATGGTGATGGTGAGCTTCTGTAGTGTGGTATCTGAATGAAGCAGAAATGGAAGGGCAAATAATGTCCTATCCTTTTTTTCCCTTCATGTCCCTAAACTCCAAAAAAAATTGTTTTTAGGAGTTAGAACCAATAAAATGTAGGAAAAGAATTACCAGGTAATGTATTGGGCAGACCCCAGGATCACCCCAGGTTTGATGAGTGCCTAGGAGGATTCCAGGACTCAGCATATAGTTGGAGTCATGACTATGGTTTATTATTGAGAAAGAATACTGAACATAATCAGCCAAAGGAAAAGGCACATGGAACAAAGACCCAAGTCTCCTCCCAGGCTAGTCCCACAGGATGAGCCTAAGTCCTCCGGCAATGAGTTATGACAATATGTATGAAATGCTTTCTACCAGGGAAACTCCTTAGAGACCCAGTACCCAGGGCTTTTATGGGAGGCTAGTCATAGTCACCTAGTACTTTCTGCCTACTAGGTGCCAAAGTCTCAGACTTGCAGAAGGAAAGCAAGTGTTCAGTACAAACCACATAGTGGTATATACACAATTTAGGCACAGTTAGCCACTCTCATCAATTAGGATGGTGGTAAAAGTAAGTTTCTAGACCTAGCCAATAAGGGCCCACCTTGCAAGCAGGCCTTTTTAAAGAGGGCAGTCTTGGGCCTGTTGTATTAACTTTTTCCTGCACTGGTTGCTTTTGGTGAGTGCTCGCCTTTGTCCCTACAAGCCTTCCTCACTGGTCAAGCTAAAAAGCTACAACCCAGTCCTAGCCTCAGGCAACATTTAAATGACCTGAAATAGTGACTCTGTTGCAGAAGTATACTCAATCGGCCTAAAATGGAGAAAAGTTCTGGTGTTACTTCTGAAACGAACATGCCTCCACTTCATCCCTACCCTCAACCTTGCCATGACCTGATTAAGATGAGCATTGGGCTTGGGGGCCTTTAGGATGAGCTTCCTGCCTTGCATGGCTGGTGGCCTCCCCTCGGTTTTTCAGTAGGCCAGTTTGTGACACAGGAATTTTCAATACCCTCTTCCCACTACTTAGGTTCTCAGAGCCAATCTTTTCCTCTGCATCTCCATTCTCAATAAATCAGAAACTAAAATCATACTGCAGTTAGACAAGCTTGGAGACTGTGTGAATTATTTTTTTAAAGGGTGAATTAAATTCACCCATGCACTATTCTCAGAAGGGTTCCCACATAATGAACTCTGGAAGTGGCTCTCCTCCTGAGGTGCAGGGATTCAGTCACTCCCACTCCCCCACCCCAATATCACAGTTGGAAGCGGGATTACTTTTGGTTCCCCTGTCTTTCCCTGGAGGGATGAATGTTCATTCCCTTGTGGAAAGGAGGGCTGGGCAAAGATGTAGATATCATGGCAGTCCCCCTTGAAGTCTTCCTTGGGGCAGATTGTCAGTGGCTCAGACAAGCAGCACTAGAAATTAGGAGCAAGTAGCAATTTAAAATGGGAAAACTTGATTGAATATGATTCTTCTGGTATTTTCCACAGTTAATGTGTTCCTTTCTCTGCTGAGGAAACTGGGAATGTTTTTCTACAGTCTAGCCAGAACCTGGAACTGAAACTTGTCACTTGTTCTGAAGAGAGATTTTTCTAGTGTCCCTTCTGAAACTGCATCTCATGACTTGTCATAGGCAAATAAGAGTGCTCACCTTCTGAGAGGAATTTGTGTCCTAATGGCAGAGGCAGTGTCATTGTTTGCTTGGATACCTTTCTCAGAATTTGCCCCAGGCCCATTTTTCTACAATGAGGAGGTTTGTTTATAGAGCTCTCAACCTAGTCTTTTGTGCACTGTCCATCTTTTTCCCACGAACTCTTCCCTGTACCTCTGGCCTCCCTGTTCTGTCTTCCCTTCTTCTCAGAACTTGCTCCTGTATCTTTAAAAAAGACCTCATGGCTTACATGCCAGAGTGTTTGCTTCTTAAGAAAGTCCAGACCCTTAAACTAAGGAAAATAAGTTCCAATGGTGTACTCAAATGCATTATTAGCAGGGGTTAGTTTCACTGTTTAGCAGAGTGAAACTTTTTCTTCATTCTTCTAAAATTCCCAAAATGATGTCATGTAGCCATGTTTTCATTGGTCAGAGAGCCATTCAGTTGTCCATATGAAGACCCTAAAGACAGTAGCATTTCTCCCCATTCTTCTAGAGAAGGATCTTACAGGATTTCCAGGGGACCAGCATTGATCCATGGGAATTAGAAATGGGAAAGAAGGACATGTGTCCCTACCTTGACTTAGGCTGGCAGGCCCTGCTCCTGTAATTGGTTAACTGCTGCCCTCCTCCTTGCACCCTTCTACCCATCATTGCGAATTTGGTTCTAACATGCCTATGATAGTGAAAAATAAGGCAATTATTTGAGATAATAATAGCACACCATATAAACAACAAAAAAAGAGTCCGAAAAGCAACACAGAGGGACAAATTGTGGAGAAAGATGGAGGCAGGGATAGTCCAAACATATAAATAAGTAAATACATATGGTAGAAAAATTGATATGGAATAGCAAAGAATAATGAAATAATATAGAGATTTATCCCAAGAATATATGAGTGGCTCAACCCACAAAAATCAATACAACATATCACATTAATAGAAGGAAAAGGGGAAAGAAGCCATGATTATTTCAATTGATGCAGCAAAAGCACTTTATAAAAATCCAATACCCTTTAGTGATTTAAAAAAACACTCAAAAATCTATGACTACTATGAGAACTTCCTCATCAGACGTTACAGGGCACTTGTGGAAAAGCCCACAGTTCACATCATGCTCAATGATAAAAGACTGAAATCTTTTTCCTAAGATCAGAATTAAACTGCCCCTTGACTACTACTATTTAGTGTTGTATTAGAGCTCTAGCCAGAAGATTAGGCAAGAAAAAGAAAGTGAACCCAAATTGAAAAGGAAGACACATAACTGTCTATTCACAGATGACATATTCTACATATAAAAACTCCTAAAGAATCTATGAAGAAGACAGGTATGGTGGTACACATCTATAATCCCAGCACTCAGGAGGCTGAGGAAGGAAGATGCAGAGTGTGAGGCCAGTCTGGGCTGTGTAGTGAGACCCTGCTTCAAAACAAAAAAAAAAGAATCTACAGAGTAAATTCTTAAAGCTAGTAAATTAATTTAGCAGAGTTTGCCTCTGGCCCATTTTATATTGTGCTCAGATACAAGATTTTAAAAATCAGCTGTATTTCTATACACTAGCAATAAACAACTTCCAAAAAGTAAATTAAGGTAACAGTTCCATTAACAATAGCATCAAAAAGAACAAAATACTTAGGAGTAATTTTAGTCAAGGAGGCTTAAGACTTGGAAGCAATAAAAGAGTAAAGAAGTACTCAGAAAACTAAATACATTGCTCAAAGAAATCAAAGACAACAATAAATGGAAAGACATCTCAGGTTCCTGGGTTGGAAGATTTAGTATTATTAAGATTATGATAATCCTAAAAGCAAGCTACAAATTCAATGCAGTCCCTACCAAAATCCCAATGATCTTTTTTGCAAAAATGTAAATGCTCATCCTAAAATTCATATGGATTTTTGGAGAGGCCCCAAATAAGCAAAAAAAAAATCTTGAGAAAGAATCATAAAATTGAATAATAGCATTTTCTGATTCCAAACTCACTACAAAGCTACAGTAATCAAAACAGTGTGGTACTTGCACAAGACTGACATACAGACCAGTGGAATAGAATTAAATGTCCAGAAAGAAAGATACACATGTAAAAAGTCAGTTGATTTTCAACAAATATGCCAAGACCAACCAATGGGCAAACACTGGGCTTTTCACCAGATGGTGCTGGGAGAACATAACTGGATAGTCACATGCAGAAGAATGAAGTTGGACTCTTTCCTAATATACAAACTAACTCAAAATGAATCAATGATAAAAGACTTAAAATCATAAAACTTCTTGGAAATTTTATAACCTTGAATTTGGAATGATTTCTAAGGTGATACCAAAAGCACAACCAATAGAAGAAACAAATAGATAAATTGGACATTATCAAAATTACAAGTTTCTTGCATCAATGGACATTTTATGAAAGTAAAAGACAACCTACCTAATGGGGAAAACATTTTCAAATCATATATCTGTTAAAAGTCTGGTGTCCAGAATATACAAAGAACTCTTAAAAATTAATAACAAAGAGAAGAAAACAAAAAATGGGCAAAGGACTTCATTTCTCCAAAGAAATTATACAAAATGGCCAAAAAGCACAGGAAAAGGCAATCAGTATCATTAATCACTAAAGAAATGCAAATCAAAACCACAAGGAGGTACCACTGCATACCCATTAAGATGGCTATAATAAAAAAAGAAAAATAACAAATGTTGGTGAGGATGTGGAAAAATAAGAACCCTCATGCATTATTTGTACAGCCATTGTGGAAGAGAGTTTGGAAGTTTTCCAGTAAGTGAAACAACATTACCATACAACTTTACAAACTCCACTCCTATATTTGTACTAAAAAAAGAACTGAAAGCAGGTGTTCACACGAACACTTATACACAAATTTTTATAGCAGCACTATTCATGAGAGCCAAAAGGTAGAAACAACCCAAGTGTTCATCAAGTGATAAGTAGACAAACAAATGTGATCTATTCATACAATAGAATAATGACCAGCCACAAGCATATTGACAAATGCTTATAAAATGGATGGACTTTGAAAATACTAAGTGAAAAAAATCAGACACAAAAAGACACATTGCATGATTCGGTTTTGTGAAATATGTAGAATAAGCAAATCCATGGAGACAGGAAGTAGATTTGTGGTTGGCAGAAGCAAGACTAGAGGTGGGAGAGGACAAAAAGTGACTCATGACTACTGAGCTTCCTTTTAGAATAATGAAAATAGTCTGGAACTAGAGGGTGGCAGTTACACAACATTGTGAATATAGGAAATGTCACTAATGGTGACACTTTTATAACTTATTTTTATAACTTTTATGTGTATTTTACCATTGTTTTTAAAAAATGAACAATTACTCTGGGCAATTAAGCAAGATAGGGACTTAGGGTTGTTCAAAGAGTTGAAAAAAAATAGTAAGTAGACCTTGTGAACTGAGGGACAGCTTCTGGAAGCTACCTCAGTGACAGCCATTAGCACCTTCACTTTGTCCAAATCCCATGAGTGTCTTCTCTCTCCTTCTATCCTCTCACTGCCCAACCACATCCCATGAGTGCAGTGAGGGGCATACTGCAGGCCTTTGCTATCTACTGAGCTGTAAAATGAAAGAGGGAACCATTAACAGGACTAGGTCTGTCCTTGCTGAATGAATTGCCATACTCAGAACCCCGGCAGAGAAGTCCTGAGACCAGGACAACCTGGCAATATGGTTGGGGGATTTTATGGTCTCTGCCAGGAAATGTGGGGGTACTTTGTCAAGAAGCCAGGTAGCCCCTCACTTCTGACCTCTCAGACCAGAGGGAGTAGTCTCTTTTTGAAATGCATGTCTGTAACCTTAGCTACACTTGATTCAAAGGGGGTGGAGAGGACAACTGAGTTTTTAAAGGACATTCTACAGTAAAGAGAATCTCCTAGGAAATATTATCAAATTGGAAACTCAAAAGCCTTGGTCGCTGAGCACTTGAACTATATATAAGTAGGCTCACATTTTTCTAAGTAGGGTGTGGCTGGAAAGAGATTCTGACTACAGTAAGCATGGGTGTGAGGCCGATTAACAGGGTTAAATTAAGCAACCAAACTCAAACTTTGCTATGGGGAAAAGAATTATATGAGAGACATTTTAATTCTGAGGAAAAATATATATATATAAACTACATTTAATCCATGTTGAATGTGGAATAGAAAGGGTAGATGACTTTTATAATTTGATATTGAGGTCATCTTTCCCCCTAACAAGTAGTTCTCTTGACTACAGCTATTGGGGGAAGCCTACTCCTTATTCCTTTAGGGACCTCCTGGGTCTTCAGGTCACAGAGCTCTCCATTCTCAGATGCAGATTGTGGTCATCAGCATTTTTCCCTATTTCTCAACCAGTTATGCAGGGCTTGCCATGTGCTGGGCCCGTGGTGACAGCTTTAACAAAAATGGGTGGCACAGAAGCAATGATAATGCAATGTCACCTATAGGTGTTTTTTTGGGCCTTCCTTCTTTGTCTGTTTACAGCTCTTCCATTTTCTCTTTCCCTCTTCTAGCTTCAAAAGCTGCTCTGGTCTGCCTACTTGACTCTTGCTGCTTTAAGCTCAAGAGAGATCACTTAATCCTGGGGGCTGGGGATAAGGATAAAATTGCCCTTAGGGGACTAATTTCAGGGAAGGACAGAAATTTTGTTGATCCCCCTGATCACCCTTCATGGAGGCACATTTATAACCCTACTCAGTGCTCAAAGAGGACAAGATCTGAATATCCAGGGTCCAGAAAAGTTTCATATGCAACTGACCTAAAAAGAACAGTGGCTAGAAAATAGCCCCAGCATGTCTAGGTATAGAATCTTCCTATGTTAGGGATCAGGACCAAAGAGCACAATGACAGAGGAATAGAGGTGTCTTAATGCAAATGTGAAAGTACAGAAAGGCAGATGCCACTGAAGTGTCAACAAGTGACAAGGGCTAAATCACAGGGGCAGAGAGTTGAAGCTGTTGAGATAGCTATTGAATCTTTCCCTTTGTCTACAAGGCACTGGAGGAGAAGCACAAAGCACAGGCTCTGCTCAAAGAACACTTAAAGTCTGTTCATGAATTTTTTAAATATATAGTAATGGTGGCAGCATAGGTGTGGTTGTGGAGGTACTGGGGTTTGAACTCAGGGCTTTGACCTTGCAAGGCTGGGGTTCAACCACTTGTGCCACACCTGTAGTTCTAGGGGGAAACAGTCTGAGGTTACTGAAATATCCTAGGTAGGAACACTGGCAACCTGACCTGGTAATGGTAAAGGCACAGAGGGAAGCAGATTGAGAGTGCCACTCCCTCTGAGAAACATGCAGACCAAAAGAGCTCTTCCACTGAAGGTGAACAGCAGTTCTCATTCTATTTTAGCATAAAACATATTTCCAAAATGAACATCACTGTAACACATCAGTGTTCTATGGTGCAGTGCCAAGAAATGTGTGTAAATATTACTGTAATACACACGGGAAAGCCTTATTTATGCTAGAGCTTATCTTCACACTCCATTCCAAGTTGTTCTATTAGCACCAACATATTCTCAGAGTTAGGCAGTTCCCAATCCTCTGAGCTGATTCAAATGACAGTTAAGTTGTCAAGGTTATTCATGCTATTTGCTTGGTTTTGGAACTGCCAAATAATACTATTTCAAAATGTCTCCCAAATATTTATATTATATACTAAGGGCACAAAAGTGGTAAATTATCTACCTTTTTCTCTAACCAGAAGCACTAAGACTCTAGAAATAACTACTTTTTCCAAAAGCATACCTTTATCAGTCGCTACTCTGTCTTCATGCCCTTTTCAATGTAAATGACAAAAGATTCTGGTTTTTACTTTATATATTTTAATCCATCTTTATAATGTATCACATTGCCTTTTCTATGTATTTTTTCAATAAAAGGCTATTAATAATCTTTTTTTAAGTACCCATTGTTTTCTTTAGTTGTTTTGTTTATTGGTCTATAAAAACCACAAAATCATTTCATGAAAATATTAAATATGTAAAATACAAAGGAACAAAAATCTATTCCTGAAACCAGTACATGGAAATTTAAATAACAAAATTCCTCTGGCAACAAAGTCATTGAGGCTTCTTCTTAGAGGTTGGAAGAATTTGGACTGTAATGGACTCTTAATTCCTAGCCAAGGGACTCTGAATGGCAGGAGTTCTAGGTCAAGGGTAATAGGCAAAGGTAAGTGGCATTTTTTAGTGTCTGCTTCCATCCTCTTCCCAGCTAAAAATTCAGGGTTCTGAAAAGAGGGAAGTCCTCATCATGCTCTCTCCTGCTCTTCATTAGAACTCAGACACCTTGGCCTTCATAGCACTCCCCAACTGTGGTCTGAAACTTGACCTTCTAAGCCCCACGTGCGCACCACACCTTCTCTCCCACCATACAAGCTTGGCCCAAAACCTTTGTCTGCCCTCCTCTAGTTCTGCACAGGAAGCAACTGTTTTTATTTTTGTTTTTTCCTTCCTTAAACTTTCATCATAATGCCTTAGAAAATGAACTTAAACTATAATGCCTTTAGGGAAATTATTCTTTCAGATAGAATTTATGGTGGCCAAACATTACCTGAGGCTGGGTTACAAAAATGAGGGAAGTAAAGCCCATTCTCTGTGAGCTTCTTTGGAGGTGTTGGAGCTGATCTTAGGGTGAAGCTGGACCTGGGAGCTGAAAGTATAATTCACCCTGTAGTTCAGGTAGCCTCTGCATGCCTTAGAAAGTGGAAGACTCTGAACCAAGGTTAGCCATGGGCCTTTAGAGGTCTCAGGTATCAGTGTCTGGGGAAGAGAATGGAAAAGGCAGGAACTCTTCTTGTTTTTTTGTACAAAATGTGTCTTTGCTGTTGCTCAAAGATAGGGCATGGGGCTGCCTCTCCTGAGATAAGACAGAAGAGGACAGAAATCTGGATGGACCTGGAAGGGCTCGACTCCCTGTTGGTGTAGCTGGCATATCTGAAAGTTAATGAGAAAGAACCCAGAGGGAGCTGGGGAAGAAAAATAAATGGCCTCTGAATGGTTATTTCTGATCCACTGGGACAAAGCATGGAAAAGAGGGATGAAGGGGCCCTGCCCAGATGGGAAATATTAGATGATGCCATTTCTCTTAGCTACCCTTTCACCCATTAAATCTTAGATGATACTTGGGTGCAAGACTGTGTTGAATAAGGGATTCTGCGTACATATCAGAGGGAGATTGATGCTGATTACCCCAAATTTGGGTCCAAGCTTCCTGGTTGATTGAAACTGTTGTGGAGACAGGGAGCCCAGTGATGTGGGTAGTGGATAAACATTTGAACCCTTAAAGTATCTGGCTCACTGAAAGTGTTAGGTAGATATTTGAGGAAGGCTGGGCAGGTGGCTGCATCCTCCTTCATTTCACATAGATGCATATACTGTGGGAGAAAGCAGGTATTTTTTCCCACCTTTCCTGTATCAGTGTCAATTAAGGGAATTAAACACACACATGAAGGTGGACTATCATCAAAATTTTAATAAAAGACATTTCACCACCAAATTACAGGTCCTTGTTCCATCTTCGTTGGAACTTGCCCCCTCTGTGGTGGATGGCATGTCTCAGGCCTCCATTGGGAACTTCCCCCCAATAAGCTCTGGAGCCTGTAACGGTTAGCTCCTGCTTCCAGGTGCTCCACCCACTGGATTATGTCACCACTCTTCAGAGCAAGTGGCTCTTGAGGTGCCCAGTTTCTTGATCTTCACATAATCCCTCCTGACCAAATAGGCTCCCAGCCATCCCTGTCAAGAGGCTATATCTCTACAGTAAGTAAATGTAAAAAAAAAAAAAAATCTTCCCCATTTTTGCCTTCACACGCTACTGCTCAAGGGGAGAATCCAGTGACAGATTGAGCTGTAGGGTCCCCAGGATCTCTGTTTTCTCTGGTATCCACAGAGGGGTAACTGACATTACTTATAAATCTCTCTGGCTTATGGATGGGTTCTCTCCTGCTTTCGGCATCACTGGGACAGATATATAGAGGGGGGTTTCTATTGAGCTTCTGTGAAGTGTGGTTGTTTATTTCCTACTTGTCCCATTTCTCTCTGCAATGCTGAAGCATTTTCCAAGGTTTCCTTTTACTCAAGTGTCTTCACGTTTTATCTTTTCCCTTATCAAAACCAAAGTTCAGGTATCCTTTGCAAGGAGCCTGTGGGTGAAAAGACCCACAGTCCCTCATTGTGACATTCAGCCTACTGTCCAAGGAGAGCGGAGTAGCCAACAAGAATATCACGTAGGGTACCAGGGATCCTCTTTGGCCTTTTCCAGGAAGAGAGGGAATAGATTCACCTCTGAGGTCTCTGAAAGACAGATGGACTAAATATAGATTATTTCCATGCCTGATTTGAAATATGCCATATGGTACCCCTAGAGTCTGGTTAGTATTTCCCCAGGACCTCCCCTACATTTTGTTAAGAAATGTGCAATGTTGTTGCTTTATTGCTCTTTTTTATCTCCTCTTTGATCTCACTCTTCCATGCCCAGCATTTTGGGCATAAGATCTATTTGGTAAGAGGCCAGATAACTTGGCATATGGTCAGAAGGCCCCAGAAGTTTCCAAGCTTTGCTTATAATCTGCATCCCAGAAGAGAGTTCCCTGGAATGGAGAATGTTGCCTGAGGCTTATTGGAACCTACATATGTTCCCTTTCTCTGCGAGGAATAGCTGGTGAACCTTTTGATATCACTAACTTATGGTTGGATTTTGAAGTTCATCCCTTCTGGTTTGGAATATGACCCTCGTTGGGGCAGGTGGCATCTCTTAACAGCCTGAATTTGGAACATTTTCCAAGGGAGTGTGGGTATTTGTCTGCTGGCTTCAACACCTCCCTGCACTTGATCTTTTTGTGATCCTGCCAGAGTCCTAGAGCCTTCATGTTCCTCTCCTTCTCCTTTGCTCAAGCCAACCCTCAGTCATCCTTTGGGGTGTCCACCAGTGCTCACAAGAGGAAAATACAGCTGCTTCTGCTTTTGTGGAGGTGCTCTTGTTTTTGTTTTTTACTTTTTCAAGTTGCTGCCCAAGAAGGATCCAGTGACTAAGATTATGGTGAACTGACTCTTTCTACCTATCTCAGGAAAGTGTTAATGTACCATCTTTGAACTCTTTTAACTTATGGATGACTTTTAGCTGATTTGAGAGTTCAGATTTCCCAAAGATGCCCTTCACTATTTGTGTGTGTCAGAAGTAGGAAGACTATAGCTGATATGCACCCCAAAATGAAGCCCAGGTTTATCTTTGCAGATGATATAAGTGTTTTTAAATGATGTGGGTGTTAACTGCAATTCAGACCTCCTACGTGCTGACATCCCATTGGACGGGGGTTGTTTTTATGGCTTTGTATAAGAACCTGGAGTAGGGGTGGAGTTATGAGTGTCTCATGCCCTTACCCCTGGGAATAGGGGATAAAACTGCAGCCTTCCCCAGCCCTATTCTGTCCCCTGCTGCTGACTGGGCCACAAAGCTTTCCTCTAGTTCCTTCTGTTTTGACCATTCTAGTATTTCCCAAATAAAGGTGGGCAGGGAAGAAAAAGGCTGAAAACCCTGTGAATACAAAAAAGAAGAGAGTAAAAATTATAATTTTTTAAACTAAATTAGTAGAAAATATTCTAGAGAGAACAAGGAAAATAGGTGTATAGATTTGGAGTTCTTTAGTCAAGAACCCTTGTCTGTGGAGGAATATTGACAGTAATAACCTGTTAAGAGTGAATCTTGTGGTGAGGGTGGACAATCACACCTTGTGAGGAGAAGTTTGGGACGTGGGTACTATTGTGAGGGTCTTAGAGACTTCCCTGCTAGTTCATGGGTTGGGAGTGTTCAGAAGAGTCCATATTCAGAAATTGTCAAGTTTTGCATTGTATCTTTAAGAGTATAGACAAAGGTCACTGTTAGGAAGTGGGGGAGTGTCTAACGGAACCCTCTTGTGAAGTGAGATGATAGTTAGGCAGTTGGACTGGTAACTCCTTCCTTGGCAGTCTCTTGATGGCTTCCTGTTGATGGAACTGAACTACCTTAGCACCATGCGTGTCCCAAGTCCCAGCACAGCCAGAATAGTAGGCTCCCAAGATGGGGCCCTTCCAGTCCTGGAGGAGGTACAGGAGAGACACATAGGTCGGTGAGCTGCTTCTTGTGCAGCTCCTTCCTTAGCTCCTATTTCTCCTTATCTCAGGTTGTGTATCACCTCATTATCCTTGTGAGAAGAGAAAAATGTTAAACAGCATCTGTCTGCTTCTACCTATCACTGTACAAAGAAGACAGTGTCACAGGGAAGGTATGGGGGAATGATAAGGAAATAGGCAGAAGGAATGCTTCATGGCAACAAGAGCAGTGAAGAACAAAGAGCCTGTACGGGAATGGTACCTAAGAGGTCTGACAGACGAGAAGGTGCTTCCAAAACCAGTCCTGTGCTTAGAACACCCAGAGAGCTACAGGAGAAGGGAAAAAAAAGAGATACATGTTGATATGAGAGAAATTGCTGGGTCTTCCCTACTCCCTGACTCTTTTCCTGATGTCATATTAAAAGTCAGATGAGGATAGAGAGAGTTAGCACAGTGACTCCCAGACTATAGAGTTCGTGGACAAATGAAAATCTAAAAAGAAAAGAAAAATCAATGTCACATTGTACCCCTCAGTGCAACAATAATTTTTTAAAAGAGAAAAGAAAAGAACTAATTCAGGATTGGCAACTTCTTATTCAGCCTAGTAGAACATTTTAGCAAAAACTAACAAAAGTATCTTTGCATTATTGTGTCATTTTATTACAAAAAAAATTTAAAAATCATTTTGACACCAAAAAGTGTGAAAGGGTGTTAGGAAAAGCACTGAAAGGGAATGATTTGACCCTAAAATCTAGTACTAGTCTGTTCTTCCTCCTTGTGCTTGAATCAGAGAAAGCGTTTTCCTGGATCTGGGATTTGGCATCCACTTTATAACCACCTCCAGGTCCTCAGAAGCCACCTCAATTTCAGTAGCCTTCCAAGCTTCTCTGAGCAGTGTGTACAAAATAGATGTTCAAGTTCACAGGCGACTTGCATACCCTGCCCTTTTCTAGAGGTAAAGGGAGGTAATGCCACTTCAGAAACTTGTGACTTACCAAATGGATGTTTGTTTTATGTCCTCATCCTGTCTTATTGTGGGACATGACACTGTTCACTGTGGAAGGTTCTCTGGGGTGTGTGCAATCTTTCTGTCCCATGACTCTCTCTAGACTTTATTAGGAAGTCCAGGAAGAAGCTCATTTTCTTGCCTGAGCACTTTCTCTTACTACTTAGCAGCCATCTCCTAGGCCCTCATTCTGTGACTTTATTTTTTCCAGCTGAACAAAACCAGCTCCAAGTTGTCTTTTTTTTTTAATCCACTAAGGTAAATTTATAGCTCCTTTCAAGGCCTGCTGAGCTGTTTCTGATTAGTAAATCACTAGGACTGTGTGAAGCTTGGCTATCTGTGCTTGTCTCCCATTCCTTGGGAAGGTTAACAATGTCACTTCTGAAATCATTAGATCAAGAGACCTCATCCAGGAGGCTTTAAACTCCATGTTCTGCATAGACATAACTGTAGGCTCTGTGTGGAGCCTTTCCAGGGCCAACCCTCCCCTGTTTAGGCTTCTAGTTTCTAGTTTCCTTGCCTTTCATTTTGATACTGCACTGTCCTTCACAGTCCTCTTCAGAAAGGAAATCCTAGGTTTACATGGAGCCTTTATTCAGGGACTACCTTTGATCTCTTTATGAAATATAGAAGCTTTTTTTTTCAAGCTTCCAGCTAGCTCCTGATAAAGAGCTGTCTTTCATGGTTTTCACTATCTTCTATCAAGTATTCTGCGGCATTTTGGTTCTGCTTATTCTCCATGATAAATGAACTCTCAGCTGTCCTCTGGCAAAAGACCAGAATAACTCACATTCAGAAGGAAGGGGCCTTTTTTGCTTTGTCTACAGACACAGATCATTCTGTCTGCCCAAGCTGTTGTGTGGTGATGGATTATTGATTATGGGTAGTGAGACCCAGAGGAACTGAACTGGACCCTTGCCTGGGCTTCGTGGAAGCATCATTGGGAACATTTTTGAAACCTCTGCCTTATAGATGGACTCCTGTGTCATCCCACTGTCCTCATTGGGAATCCTTTTCTCTCGGGAAATACAAACAGTTTGTCTGCTTGCTCCCCTACCTCCCCTTGCAGCTCTATTCGCTAAGATTTGGGCAGATTTTCTGTCTCTGCCACACTTTTAAAACCACCTCTCCTTTTCTCTTTGGAACAGGATAAAAAGATCCTTTATTTTTTCTTCTTTTGAAACGTTTTAACAGAGTTCTAATGATTGCACACCATGCGCCATTGTTTGGGAGCGCAGTTGTGGGGTAGACCCTTCCCCATTCCCCTTTGAAGATTTGCCTGCCATAACTGTTCTGGGAACTGCCCGAGGGTCTTTGAAGGAGACCAGAGGACAACAGGCTTGGCTTGTCTCTTAGCTTGTTTCATAAGCTTCTTCTGAACAGTGCACTTGAAGACCTTTTTGTAAGATCCCAACAAGATGGGCATTGGAAAAATACTGGCATTCAGTTGTCCTCATTAGGAAGGGTCCCAAGGCAAAACTGCATGTAGCCTAGTTGAGAAAATCTGGGCTGGGACAAAGGCCTGTCACTCACTGCTCACTCTAGTTCTGCCATTCATGGAAAAGCAAAATAGTCTCCTGAACTTTCTGGTCCTTTTGTTTCCTCATGGGCAAAACTGGAACTTTGCTACTACCTACAGAGTCTCGGAGGATAGAGGGTCTTTGTTGGGTGTGTGACACAGCATTTCTTATAATTGCAATCTTCATGAAATGGGGGGGAGGGGGCAGCTTGCACCTGCACACCTTGCCTATTCTGGTTCTAACATTGTCTCCTACCAGTCCTGTTACTTCCACTTCTTTTTCGCAGTATGTCCATAAATAAAGTTTTATTGGAAGATAGCCCATTCCCGCCCCTTCATTATGCCTCTTTCAGAGCTATAATAGTCGAGTTGAGTAATGGGATAGAGAACAGAGAACTCTTTAGCTCATGAATCCTAAAATATTTGCTGTTTGGCCCTTTAGCAATAAGGTTTGCCTACCTTGGACTTGATGATGGTGAGGACTGTGGAGAACAAGGAAGCAGAGAAGTGAGGTAGGGGTGGATGAGAGCAGGAAGGCTGCAAGTGGTCATGTTGGATCTCCATGAAAAGATAGAGTTCAGGCTAGTCCTTATGAAGGCTGTCAGGTAACCACAGCCAACCTTTGGTGGAGGCCTGGTGATCTCTAACCTCTCTGCCTGAAATAGTGCCTTTGGGGAGCCCTGGACCTCCTGGTTGTGCAGGGTGTCCACCTCTTTGAGGAGGTCTCACCAGATGTGCCTGGATACCATTTGCACTTCAGGGTTGAAGTCCTTAAGAGAGAATGAGAACTTCCAGTTCTCAGAGGAGTTGGGCTGGGCTGCCTCACTGCCATTGTCATAGCATTTGGACAGAAGCTGCCATCCCCAAATGGGCTGAGAAAACTCCTTGGTGCTCCAACTAAGAGCCAACAGCTCTGCAGTTAACAGCCACAGTTCTGCTTTTAGTTCCAGGTTTCTGAACCATACTTTGTACATGATGCTGGTCACTTAACCTATAAAACCCTGGAAATTGCACAAGGATGCGAGGAGGACTTTTGTGGGAGGAAGAGTCATAGTTTTCTTTGACTTCCCAAACCAAGATCCCAAGACCTGAAGATGTTTATAACTGCAATTTGAGAGTTATTCCTTTGATTCCATCCCCAAAGGCCCCTCCTGCAGTGGATCTAAGGTTCCACAAATAGGCCAGTGTCACATGGCTGTGGGATAGAATACTCAAAGTTGGAGCTATGTGAGAGAGAATCTAAATATGCTTGCTGGTGTAAGACTCCCTGACTCCCTGCAAGCTGGAAGCAGGAAAAGTCACCACTTGGCCACTGCTCTGATCTCATTACCTCTCTCCTCACTGACCTTCAGTGACCTCAGATGCAAGATGAGGGGTTGACAGCAGGCCACAATCTTTAAGAGTGTTCTCTTAGGAAGCAGAATGAAAGCAGATCTAGGTCCCCATAGTAAATGACAAGGTTTCTAGATCCCAGGCCTTTCATCACCAATAATGTGACCAAGTCTGTTGCTCAGAAAGCTCCAGGGTAAGGAGGCAGGAGGATGGATCCAAGAGCCATGAATGGGCCAGACCCATCCACACCCTGGCCTATCCCAAGCTCCCCATTCAGATGACCAGGTTAGCAGCCTGCATAGCCTGGCCTTACCCACACAAAGTAGTCTGCATCCCACACAGCTGGTGCCTGAGTCAGAAGAAAGTCCAGCTGTTTTGAGACTTGCACAATTCGGTATTAGCTGTGCAACAGCAACACCCCTTGATAACACTGAGGCTCTATGTAAGTCTATGGGGCTAAGTACCAAAGCAAGGGAGACTAGGAAAAGCAGAGCAGGAACCCCTGACATTGAACTTCAGCCTCTTGCCTGGCCAGCCAGCACCTCCACTCCACAAGCAGGGGAAGGGATGCAGACACCCACAAGTGCATAGTCACCCTGGCTGATGACTTCTAAGACTAATAACATGATACCTAGCTTATTTCATGCTTAATTGCCTAAAAAATTCATACATCTGAAAAACGTCAAGTTAGCCTTTGGTACATGTCACCAGCCATTTTCACTTGAGACAAAAATTTAGGGGAACAGGTAAGGGTAAGTTAGTCCTGTTGTTGGGGTGAGATCTTAACATTTCTATCTTCCCTCAGGTGAGACATCATAGCAGATGATTTAGGTGAGAAGGCACAGTACATTTGTCACAACTTTTCTGCAAGGTGGCTCAAAGAAGAAATGGAGAGGCTACTGGAAAGACCAGGGTGCCCAATTCACTGCCATCCCTCCACCAGCTCAGAGCAATGGAGAACCTGCAGCCACCATCTTTGAGGCCATGCACATAGAAAAACAACAATGATAATATTTGTACAGTCCCATATAAGTGTTAAGAAATGAGGAGGAATTTGGAGTAAATGTTAAAATGTCCCATTTTTCCCCCTACCTGTCCTTCTGAGACAGCTACCATCAACCTTTTACTCATCTTTTCTGTCTTTACACACACACAGGCACATATATCTTATTCTTCACTCCTTTTTTAATGTCCGCATTTGTATAAATGGCTCTTTTCTCGAAGATGTATGCTGTTCCATAAAGTGTTAATGGATTGTCTGATTGTGACCTGATTATAGTCATATAATGACCATTCTTCTGCACAAATGTTTTTTGGGTACATATTCAAGTCCATTTTTCTTAAAAAGGAGTTATAATTTATATGAATTTAAAACAGCTATCTAATATGTGTTTTTCCTTTATAAAGTAAGAACTAAATTATTTCACTTAGCAGCTGCGTTTTGAATTAAGAACACAATTTAATTTTTAGTCTTTAAAATAATTTTTAAAACAGCTAATTTATATGTAACATATAGGGTACATAAACTGGAAGAAAAATAAAAGCAGATAAATGAGGGAAAAACATAAAACTTTCATTTTTTTCTAAAGATCTGTGAGGAAAAGATCTAATATATTATCTCTAAATACGAAAACATCTTCACAGCTTTTAAAGATTAAAATTTTTGAGAACCAGATGCAATGGCATGTCTGTAATCCCAGGAGGCAGTGATCAGGAGAATTGTGGATCAAACCCAACCTGGGCAAAAAGTTAGCAAGACCCCATCTCAACAAACAAACCAGACATAAATGATATGAATTTGTAATCCCAGCTACTTGGGAGCCATATGTAGGAAGACCACAATCTGAGACGAGCCAGGAAAAACCATGAGACCCTATCTGAAAAGTTGGTAGAATGCTTACCTAGCAAGCACAAGGACATGAGCTCAAACCCCAGTATCAACAAAAACAAAAACAAAAGATTTAAATTTTTTTAAAATTTAAAGTTGGTTAAATATTTTAATTATATGTTTTATCCCATCCATTAAAAAAAAACACTTTTTGAAGGCCTTTGAATGTTCACAAAATTAACCATTTATCATACTATGAAGAGAACCTTAATTCCCCAAAGTAGAAAAACTGAAACCATTTCTCCTAAAGTCAGGAATGAGACAAAGATGCCCATTCTCCCCACTCCTATTCAACATAGTCCTGGAATTCCTAGCCAGAGCAATAAGACAAGGAGAAGTAATAAAAAGAACACAAATAGGTAAAGAACCTGTCAAAGTATCCCAATTTGCAGACAACATGATCCTATATCTCAAAGACCCAAAAAGCTCCACTCAAAACTCTTAGACAACCATAAACAGCTTTAGCAATGTAGCAAGATACAAAATCAACTTACAAAAATCAGTAGCCTCTTTCTATACACCAACAATGAACAAATTGAGAAAGAATACAGGAAACAATTCCATTTATAATAGCCTCAAAAAAAAATCAAACACCTAGGAATAAACAAAGGATGTAAATGACCTCTACAAGGAGAACTACAAACCACTGAAGAAAGAGATCAAAGAAGATTACAGAAGGTGGAGAGATCTCCCATGCTCATCGATTGGCAGAATCAACATAGTAAAAATCTACCAAAAAGCAATCTACATGTTCAACCAACTCCCATCAAAATCCCAATGACATCACAGAGATCAAAAAATCAACCCTAAAGTTCATTTGGAAACACAAAAGACTGTGATTAGCCAAGCCAATACTGAGCAAAAAGAGCAATGCTGGAGGTATCACAATACCTGACTTCAAACTATACTGCAGAGCCATAGCAATAAAAACAGCATGGTACTGGCACAAAAACAGATATGAAGACCAGTGGAACAGAATACAGAACCCTGATATGAATCCATGCAGCTACGCCCACCTAATTTTTGACAAAGATGCCAAAAAACATACGATGGAGAAAAGACAGCCTCTTTAACAAATGTTGCTGGGAAAAGTGGTTATCTTCCTGCAGAAAACTGAAACTAGATCCATGTTTGTCACCCTGTACTAGTATCAACTCAAAGTGGATTAAGTACACTTAGTATCAGACCTGAAACCCTACAGTTAGAGTACGAAAGAGCAGGGAAGCCATAGGCATAGGCAAGGACTTCCTTAGTAGAACTCAAGCAGCCCAGCAACTAAGAGAAAGGATGGATAAATGGAATTATGAAATTAAAAAGCTTCTGCACAACAAGAGAAATGGTCTCTAAGCTGAAGAGACCATTCACAGAACGGGAGAAAATATCCGCTGGCTAGACATCAGACAAAGGACTGATAACCAGAGTATTTAGGGAGCTCAAAAAACTAAACTCCCCAAAAATCAATGAACCAATATAGAAGTGGGCAACTGAACTAAACAGAACTTTTTGAAAGGAAGAAATCCAAATGGCCAAAAAACACATGAAAAAATGTTCACCATCCCTGGGCATAAAGGAAATGCAAATCAAAACCACACTAAGATTCCACCTCACTCCTGTTAGAATAGCTATCATCAAAAACACCACCAGCAACAAATGTTGGTGAGGATGTGGGGGGGAAAAGGAACCCTCATACACTGCTGGTGGGAATGTAAGCTAGTACAATCACTTTGGGAAACAATATGGAGTCTTCTTAAAAAATTAACATAGATCTGCCATATGATCCAGCAATCCCACTCCTAGGGATATACCCAAAGGAATGTGACTCAGGTTATTCCAAAGGCACCTGCACAGCCATGTTTATTGCAGTGCTACTCACAATAGCCAAGTTATGGAAACAGCCAAGATGCCCCACTACCAATGAGTGGATTAAGAAAATGTGGTAGTTATACAGAAAGGAATTTTACTCAGCCACAAATAAGAATGAAATTTTGTCATTCACAAGTAAATGTATGGAACTGGGGAACATCATCTTAAGCAAAGTTAGCCAGGCTTAGAAGGCTAAAAATCGTATGCTCTCCATTGTATGCAGATTATAGACCTAAAACAAATGCAATAATATTATTAGACATGGGTCACACACTAAGGAGAGAATGTGCATGGGAGAAACAGGGAAAGGGAAGGAAACCTAAAACTTGAAAGTGTTTGATGTGCCCACTGTAGAGGAGTGGATAAAGTAATCTTAAACTGACAGGGCCACTATGGGAAGGTGACCAGGAAGTAGTGAAGAAGTCTGGTAGAGAGGAACCAATTTGGGTTGTAATACACATGTGCATGGAAGCAATGCTAGGAATCTCTGTATACCCATCTTTATCTCAAGCTAGCAAAAATGCTATGTCTTTCTTATTATCTCTTATGTCCTCTCTTCAACAAAATTGGAGAAGAGGGCAGAACAGGTTTTGCCTGAAAGCGAGAGGGGTGGGGAGAAGAGGGAGGAGTTGGGGAGCAGGGGAGAGAGATGGCCCAAACAATGTATACACATATGAATAAATGAATAAACAATAAAAATATAAGAAAGCAGCAATATGATAATAGTAGTATAGGAATGCTATGCAGAAATATAAATATACAAGGTTTAAAACAGTGTTAGCTTGTGTTATATCTACAAGCAAGAAAATATTATTTTCAAATAAACTAAGAATGTTTCAAGATAAAAAAAAATTGTAAGATAAAATACTACCACTTGAAAAAATTTGTTCCTTCTACCCCTTGGCTATTGTAAATAATGCTGCTAGGAAGATGTGTGTTCAAATATCCAAATATCTCTTTAAGACCCTGATTTCAGTTCTTTTGGATTCAATTCTTTTTGAGGGACTATGATAGTCATTAGTCTACATTGCTCACCAATATTACATTGTCTGGATATACTATATTTTTGTTTATAAATTTGCTATGATTTGAATTGCTTTGTCCCCACCAAAACTCATGTGGAGATTTAATGACCAATGTAATAACAGTGAGAGAGGAGGGGTCTTGGAGAGGGGTTGGTGTCATTCTTTAGAGATGGGCTTAATTGTTGATGGAATAGGTTAGTTTTCACACGAGCAGGGCATTGTAAGGAGTCAGGGCCCTTCTGTCTTCTCCTCCTTCCACAGCTCTCACCTATACCCTTGCCACACAGTGCCACCACCATGCTATCACAGCATGTGACCCTGGCTAGATGCAGCCTCCTGATCTTTAACTTCTTAGCCTTCACAACCACAAGCACAAACAAGCCTTTCTCCTGGCTAAATGACCTGCTATCAGATGATTCTGTTACCACAACAGACAATGGACTAAGACAGCATTGAATCAGCTCATGAACTGATTGTTTTCACATTTTTGGTCATCATGAGCAATGCTGCTTTGAACATTCACATACGGTCTTTGTGTATACACATGCTTTTATTTTTTCCTAGATTTACACTCATGAGTGAAATTCCTCAGTCATATGGTAAATTTACACTTTTTTTTTTCCGGTGGTACTGGGGTTTGCACTCAGGGCTTCTCATTTGCTAGGTAGGTGCTCTACCACTTGAGCCATGAACTTCATCCCTGTGCTTAACTTTTCAAGAAGTAGACATATGGTATTCAAAAGTGGCTGCATCATTTTGCAATATATAAAGTTATAGGAGGATCCCATTTCTCAAGTGTCACCCTGCCAACACTTATTCTTTTACATTGCCAGCTGAAAGTCTTCCAAGGTGTAGGCAAAAGCTCAGATGCCCCGTGCTAACTGAGTGTAAGACCAAAAGACTGAAGACATGCTTCCTGGACAAATAAACTCAGAGACTGGGCTCTTGGACCATCTTTAGATTTAACTTGCCAGTTTCTAGGACATGCAGGAGGAAAGTGGAGATGAGAGGAAACCATCAGACCAATCCAGAACGTGGGACATTCTACCAGCTGTCCCTGGCATGGTCTCTTTGAAAATCAATTTTTTTAAGGAAGGGGACACTTTTAGATGAAAAGAAGCTAGAGATATGACAACCAATGGATGAATGAATGAGTCTTAGCTGGATCCTAGTTTCAGGGAAGAAAACATCCTTAAAGGCACTTTGGGAACACACAGCTAATGCAAATATGAAATAAGTAGCACCATGCATGTTCATTGCACCAGTCTTGTGTGTTTGAAAGTTAGACTGATGAACAATTGAAATAAAAATCCCATGTGGAAAAAGACAAAAATTTTCTATAACAAATGTACCTGACTGGGCAGAAATATTTTAAAAATGTCTTCGGTCAGCCAGTATAATAGACTACACTTTGACACATCTTCTAAGTCCTCTGCTAGGCATTGACTGTGACCTTCTCATCTGCAAAGTTCTTCCTGCAACCATGATTCCTTCTTTCCCTCTCTGACTCTGAGGAACTTGTAGACTACATTAAAAAATAAATGGTGGATTGGACACAAATAATCCTCTGAGAGGTTTTAAAGGATCTCTTCTACATCAGAATGGAGTGTCCTATTTTAGGTTGAAAGTTTCATGCTCTGCATCCATCCCCGTCTTGGCAAAACTTTGGCTCAGAACTTGCTACTTTTCATGTATGTCACCCCTCCTTAACTTCCCGACAAGGGAAATGTCTCAGAATCCCCTCTGGTACTTAGTAGTGTGTGTGTCTCACACAGAGTAAGTGAAAATATTTCTGTTGAATGAATAAATAAATCCTGAAATGGGCAGAAGAAAACAGAATGAGTAACATAGCAAAAATGGGTATAAAAGAGGTTGAGAATGGATTGGATGGTTAAACATGCTTCCTTTATTAACTTGTTTTTAGAGTATAGTGACCTAGTTACCGTGTGCATTCAGCATATTCAGTTCCAAAGTATTATGTCTTGTATTCCTCACAGGGCTGTTTTTCTAGTCAACAGATTAATCTTTTGAGGAAAGTAGAATACCTGGACTGGGTGACATTGCTTATGTCTTACTGAATCTCAAGTAATGTCTTGCCTCATGCAACATTTCCCCATTAAAACAAATGAACAAAAAAACAAAAAAAAAAGAGGTTGAGAGATTTTCCTGAAGGTAATATCTAGGTGCACATAAGACACATTCTTAGAATTGAGAACCACAAGTACAAAGCCAAACCTTGAAAACCACTAACCCTTCCCGCCTACCACAGAATAGCTGGTAATAAGCTCTGTCAACACAGTGAGAAATGATCCCTTTCTTAGCCTTGAGGACTGTACTTATTTTCCCCCACTCATTAAAATTCATCCACCTGCAAAAATCAATTATTTGACCATGGTGTAATCAGGGTCGTGATATCATTGAATTGTTCTTGCTATAGCTAATTCAAACAAATTAATCGGAAATGAAGGGTAAGCCAGAGATTAGGGTGCAAAAGGACTCAGGCCAACAGCTCTAGTTTCCTGCTTCATAGCTCTTTATTTTCAAAGACTTTGAAGAAAGCTACATTTGCTTAGTTGAAAATATGGCTTTGAGGGAACAGAATTTTTCCCAGGTTACAGGTGATTCCATTCACTCTCACCTGGAAGAGTCTGTCTCAAGAACTCTAAAGAAAGAACCTCAAAATAGAAACTTGGAGGAACAAAGAAAAATCTGGGACTTACACCTGACCCAGTTAGGGCCAGGTAGCACTGGTTCACTTAGCTCAGGTAGGCAGGTAAGCCAGACTGAAGTCCCAAGAGTCTTGCCTTGCAGAGGTTAAAGAGAGGTTTTAATTTGTAAGACTCATAGCACCACCTTGTGGTAAAATTGGAAAATTGTGCTTAAGGATACAAAATTAAAGATAAATTTTGTATTTTGTAGATAAAAAATAAAAGATGGCCCCAGAGGGCAGAGACACAAATAAGAAAAGTCAGCAACATTACCAAGGAAAATTGGAAGGTTGTTTCCTCTTTTTAAGGGTGCCACTGGGGGCTGGGGTCATGGCTCAAGTGGTGGAGCATTGCTTAGCATGCTCAAGACCCTGGGTTCCATCCCCAGCACAGCAAAAAAAAAAAAAAAAAATCTGGTCATCTAAGGGTGCCATTAGCAATTAAGTTTAGGAAATGTTGAACTAAAAAGAATATCTTCTCAGGTCCTCTACTATGTTTCAATGAATTACAAATCTCTAAAAGAGTAATCTATTAGCCAGTATATTAAAAATTGATTTGATCAGGAGCCCCTTTGTATGTGAAGTAGCTTAAGAATTGGTATTTTGTGGTTTGGATTTGAGAAGCATGTCTTAGAATCACATGGTGAGTGACACAGAAATAAATCATGCCTGCCAATCTATGAAAGTTCCTCCAGTATTAGAGAAATCTAATTAGTAGAGAGCAGTATGGTTTTTTGGGGGGTGCGGGGGACAGTACTGGTTTGAACTCAGGGCCTGGTGCTTGCTAGGCAGTCACTCTACCACTTGAGCCACATCCCAAGCCTACCTGCCTTTTTTTCTGCTTTCATTATTTTTCAAACAGGGTCTCTTATTTATGACCAGGCTGACCTATGCCTGCAGTCCTTCATGTGGCTGAGATAACAAATGTGCACCACCACACTCAATTATATATTGGTTGAAATGGGGTCTTGTGAACTTTTTGCCTAGTCTGGCCTCAAACCACAATCCTCCCAATCTCCACATAACTGGGATCACAGGCATGAGCCACCACACTTGGCTAACGGTGTTCTTTGATAACAACACTAGCCCAAAAGATTAGGGTATGGAATCTCTCCATTGGACATTTGGTCTAATTGAAAGCTGGACATTCCCATCTAACCTTCCTGAAAGATGGTCACACAGGCAGTATTCAACAGCACCACGGACCTCACCAAGTTGAAGAACCTCATTCCCTCTTTCTCCAACTCTGCTAGGCAGTGTTTTCTTGTGATGATTACCTCTGTCCCTCACATGAAATTGGTCTTCGTTCTACTATTTGAAGCTCCATACAGTGACTGTTTTCTTCATAACAGTCTTTCACAAATTTAAAGATTATAATCTCATCTCAAAATCTTTCCCAAGACGGCTTGGGAAGACGCGGACCAGGTGAGCTTCGCGGTACCGTGGTTCCCCCACAGACAAGCCTGGGCCAGAGCAGTATAGCCCCCTGGACAGACTGACCTCCACCCGGGAAAAAAGAGAAACTGAGTACTAAGCAATAAGAACAGTTAAGACGCTGGAAAGAGGGTGGGGCGCCCTGAGCGCTGAAGATTGGGGGAAGGGAATCCTTCCCGGGACTGTAAATAAACGAGCCGGGCGGGCCGGAGAGGCTCTGGCGGGAGCGGGGCGCGCCCAGCAACCGGGAGCGGGGACGCTTGTGAGAGGAGGGAAGACCCACTTCCCACGTGAACTGTAAATAAACACGCAGGCCTGACAACGCGGGGCAGTGTCGCCTTTCCCAGTGCTTGGAAAGGGGAAAGCCTGTAGCAGAGGCCCCCCTCCCCCGCACAGGAGAACTCTGAGCAAACAAAGCCTGTGGGACCAGGTGAGTGCTAAGCTCACCCCAGAGATCTGCATAAATAACACCGCCAGCTACAGGCTGAGAGCAGCAGGCAGGCAAGCCACAGTTGCAGATACCACTCTCAGAACTGCCTCCAGACGCTTTTTTTTTTTTTTCTTTTCTCCCTACCTTTGATGAGAGAACAACCGAATTACACCTGCAAGCCGAAAAACTTACTGAAACTATTGCATTTGAACTGGGGACACTTGGTGGGGCTTTTTTTTTTTTTTTTTTCTTCTGTGTGTGTGTGAGTGTAGTTTTGTTCTACTTTATGCATCCCCTTTGATGAGACAACTACAGAACAACATCTGAGGCACCAACTCCAGGACTGGAGATTGAGACGGACATCCAAATTATTAAGACTGAAATTGCATTGCATATATACTTGGAAGTTTTTTGGTTTTTTTGTTTTTTTTGTTTTTTTTAATTTTCTATTTTCCATTTTATTTTAATTCATTTTATAAATAGATATTACTTTCATATACTTATTTTTTATTTTTTTTATCTTTGATTTTCAATCCTCTCTCTGTCACTCTATTGTCTGTTCAGCTTACTGTCGATTAGTACACTAACACTCCCTGTTTATACCTTTGAAACTCTCTTGTCTGATACCTTGTTCTGCTTTCTCCCTCTTGTCTGTATATATGTTTACCCCTTTTCTTTAACTTCTTGCTTTCCATCTCAGCTCACTCTTCCATTCTCAATATTACCATTGTTATTATTACAAGCTAGAAAATACTTAATTACGCACAGTACAGGGACAGTAACAACACCAAGGACAATGACAGGAAGACAGAAAAAACAAGGAAACCAGTTTCCCCACAGCAAAAAATTAGTACAGGAACCAGAGGGGAATGAAGAGAACAGAAACTCAGAGCCAGACTCCAACAAAATGAAGATAAACTATGCCAAAGGACCCAATGAAGCCTACAAGAATAATTTAAAAGAAGACATACTACAAGTACTCAATGAGAATTTTATAGAGATGATACTGGATAGGGTCAACCAAAATGTACAGGAGACACTCAAGAAATTCCAAGACAATAAAAATAGAGAATTTGAAAAAGCAAAAGAAGAAATAAAGGAAACCATAGAAGCACTGTATAAACACCAAAATGAAAGAGAGAACACAATGAATAAATGGATAAATGAACTCAGGACAAAAATAGACAACAATAAAGAAGAAAACAGCCAGGATATGGAAAACCTCAGAAAAAAGAACGAAACAGAACTGCAAAACAAAACGGAAGGCCAATCCAGCAGAATAGAACAAACAGAAGACAGAATCTCAGAACTTGAAGATGAAATGGTAATTAAAGGAAAAACTGAAGAACTACTAATTAAACAACTCAAGACCTGTGAAAAGAAAATGCAAGAACTCACCGACTCCATCAAAAGACCAAACTTGAGAATCATGGGCATCGAAGAAGGAGAAGAGGTGCAAGCGAAGGGAATGCGTAATATATTCAACAAAATAATAACGGAAAATTTCCCAAATCTAGAGAAAGATATTCCCATACAGATGCAAGAGGCCTCCAGGACACCAAACAGACCAGATCAAAATAGAACTACTCCACCACATATCATCATTAAAACAACAAGTTCAGAAACTAAGGAAAGAATATTGAAGGCTGCAAGAGAGAAAAAACAAGTAACATACAAAGGTAAACCCATCAAAATCACAGCAGACTTCTCAACAGAAACATTAAAAGCAAGAAGAGCGTGGGGTGAGATCTTCCGGGCACTGAATGAAAATAACTTCAACCCCAGGATACTCTACCCAGCAAAGCTATCATTCAAAATAGATGGAGCAATAAAAGTCTTCCATGATAAGCAGAAACTAAAACAATATGTGACCACAAAGCCACCATTACAAAAGATTCTGCAAGGGATCCTGCACACAGAAAGTGACACCCAACTTAACCATGAAAAGGCAGGCAGCACCAAACCACAGGATAAGAAAAAGCAAGACAGTAGAGAGTAACATCAAGTTAGGTACACACAATCAAACCTTCAAACAACTAAGATAACTAAATGGCAGGAATCACCACATACCTATCAGTACTAACACTTAATGTTAATGGACTTAATTCACCCATCAAAAGACACCGTTTGACAAAATGGATTAAAAAAGAAGATCCAACAATTTGTTGCTTACAGGAGACTCATCTCACCGACAGAAATAAGCATATGCTTAGGATGAAAGGCTGGAAGAAGATTTACCAAGCCAATGGCCCCCGAAAACAAGCAGGAGTAGCAATACTTATCTCTGACAAAGTAGACTTCAAACCTACATTGATCAAACGAGATAAAGAAGGACATTCCATACTAATAAAAGGGGAAATAGACCAAAAGGAAATAATAATCATCAATCTGTACGCACCCAATGTCAACGCACCCAATTTCATCAAACATACCCTGAAAGACCTAAAAGCATATATAAACGCCAACACAGTGGTTGTGGGAGACTTTAACACTCCATTATCATCAATAGATAGGTCATCCAAACAAAAACTCAATAAAGAAATCCAAGATCTAAAATATGCAATAGATCAAGTGGACCTAGTAGATGTCTACAGAACATTTCATCCAACCTCTACACAATATACATTCTTCTCAGCAGCCCATGGAACCTTCTCCAAAATAGATCATATCCTAGGGCACAAAGCAAGCCTCAGCAAATATAAGAAAATAGAAATAATACCATGCATACTATCTGACCACAATGCAGTAAAAGTAGAACTCAACAACAAAAGTAAAGACAAAAAACATGCAAACAGCTGGAAACTAAATAACTCATTACTTAATGAAGAATGGATCATCGATGCAATAAAAGAGGAAATTAAAAAGTTCCTAGAAGTCAATGAAAATGAAAACACAACCTACCGGAACCTATGGGACACAGCTAAGGCAGTCTTGAGAGGAAAGTTTATAGCCATGAGTGCATATATTAAAAAGATTGAAAGATCCCAAATCAATGACCTAATGATACATCTCAAACTCCTAGAAAAACAAGAACAAGCAAATCCCAAAACAAATAGAAGGAGAGAAATAATAAAAATAAGAGCTGAAATCAATGAAATAGAAACCAAAAAAACCATACAAAGAATTAATGAAACAAAAAGTTGCTTCTTTGAAAAAATAAACAAGATCGATAGACCCCTGGCAAACCTGACTAAAATGAGGAGAGAAAAAACCCAAATTAGTAGAATCAGGAATGCAAAAGGGGAGATAACAACAAACACCATGGAAGTCCACGAAATCATCAGAGACTACTTTGAGAACCTATATTCAAATAAATTTGAAAATCTAAAAGAAATGGACAGATTTCTAGATACATATGATCATCCAAAACTGAACCAAGAGGAAATTAATCACCTGAATAGACCTATAACACAAAATGAAATTGAAGCAGCAATCAAGAGTCTCCCCAAAAAGAAAAGTCCAGGACCTGATGGATTCTCTGCTGAATTCTATCAGACCTTTAAAGAAGAACTGATACCAACCCTCCTTAAACTGTTCCATGAAATAGAAAGGGAAGGAAAACTGCCAAACACATTTTATGAAGCCACTATTACACTTATCCCAAAACCAGGCAAAGACACCTCCAAAAAGGAGAACTATAGGCCAATCTCCTTAATAAACATTGATGCAAAAATCCTCAACAAAATAATGGCAAATCGAATTCAGCAACACATCAAAAAGATTATTCACCACGACCAGGTAGGCTTCATCCCAGGGATGCAGGGGTGGTTCAACATACGAAAATCAATAAACGTAATAAACCACATTAACAGAAGCAAAGACAAAAACCACTTGATCATCTCAATAGATGCAGAAAAAGCCTTTGATAAGATCCAACATCATTTCATGATAAAAGCTCTAAGAAAACTAGGAATAGAAGGAAAGTTCCTCAACATTATAAAAGCTATATATGACAAACCTACAGCCAGCATTATACTTAATGGAGAAAAATTAAAACCATTCCCTCTAAAATCAGGAACCAGACAAGGATGCCCACTATCTCCACTCCTATTCAACATAGTACTGGAATTCCTAGCCAGAGCAATTAGGCAAGAAGAAGGAATAAAAGGAATACAAATAGGTAAAGAAACTGTCAAAATATCCCTATTTGCAGACGACATGATCCTATACCTTAAAGACCCAAAAAACTCTACTCAGAAGCTTCTAGACATCATCAATAGCTATAGCAAGGTAGCAGGATATAAAATCAACAGAAAAATCATTAGCATTTCTATACACTAACAATGAGCAAACGGAAAAAGAATGTATGAAAACAATTCCATTTACAATAGCCTCAAAAAAAATCAAATACCTAGGTGTAAACCTAACAAAAGATGTGAAAGACCTCTACAAGGAAAACTATACACTTCTGAAGAAAGAGATTGAGGAAGACTATAGAAAGTGGAGAGATCTCCCATGCTCATGGATTGGTAGAATCAACATAGTAAAAATGTCTATACTCCCAAAAGTAATCTACATGTTTAATGCAATTCCCATCAAAATTCCAATGACATTCATCAAAGAGATTGAAAAATCTACTGTTAAATTTATATGGAAACACAAGAGGCCACGAATAGCCAAGGCAATACTCAGTCAAAAGAACAATGCAGGAGGTATCACAATACCTGACTTCAAACTATATTACAAAGCAATAATAATAAAAACAGCATGGTACTGGCACAAAAACAGACATGAAGACCAGTGGAACAGAATAGAGGATCCAGATATGAAGCCACACAACTATAAGCAACTTATCTTTGACAAAGGAGCTAAAAATATACGATGGAGAAATAGCAGCCTCTTCAACAAAAACTGCTGGGAAAACTGGTTAGCAGTCTGCAAAAAACTGAAACTAGATCCATGTATATCACCCTATACCAAGATTAACTCAAAATGGATCAAGGATCTTAATATCAGACCCCAAACTCTTAAGTTGATACAAGAAAGAGTAGGAAATACTCTGGAGTTAGTAGGTATAGGTAAGAACTTTCTCAATGAAACCCCAGCAGCACAGCAACTAAGAGATAGCATAGATAAATGGGACCTCATAAAACTAAAAAGCTTCTGTTCATCAAAAGAAATGGTCTCTAGACTGAAGAGAACACCCACAGAGTGGGAGAAAATATTTGCCAATTATACATTAGACAAAGGACTGATAACCAGAATATACAGGGAACTTAAAAAACTAAATTCTCCCAAAATTAATGAACCAATAAAGAAATGGGCAAAGTGAACTAAACAGAACTTTCTCAAAAGAAGAAATTCAAATGGCCAGAAAACACATGAAAAAATGCTCACCATCTCTAGCAATAAAGGAAATGCAAATTAAAACCACACTAAGATTCCACCTCACCCCTGTTAGAATAGCCATCATCAGCAACACCACCAACAACAGGTGTTGGCGAGTATGCGGGGAAAAAGGAACCCTCTTACACTGTTGGTGGGAATGTAGACTAGTACAACCACTCTGGAAAAAAATTTGGAGGCTACTTAAAAAGCAGGACATCGATCTACCATTTGATCCAGCAATACCACTCTTGGGGATATACCCAAAAGACTGTTACTCCAGAGGCACCTGCACATCCATGTTTATTGCGGCACTATTCACAATAGCCAAGTTATGGAAACAGCCAAGATGCCCCACCACTGACGAATGGATTAAGAAAATGTGGTATCTATACACAATGGAATTTTATGCAGCCATGAAGAAGAACGAAATGTTATCATTCGCTGGTAAATGGATGGAATTGGAGAACATCATTCTGAGTGAGGTTAGCCTGGCTCAAAAGACCAAAAATTGTATGTTCTCCCTCATATGTGGACATTAGATCAAGGGCAAACACAACAATGGAATTAGACTTTGAGCACATGATAAAAGCGAGAGCACACAAGGGAGGGGTGAGGATAGGTAAGACACCTAAAAAACTAGCTAGCATTTGTTGCCCTTAATGCAGAGAAACTAAAGCAGATACCTTAAAGCAACTGAGGCCAATAGGAAAAGGGGACCAGGAACTAGAGAAAAGGTTAGATTAAAAAGAATTAACCTAGAAGGTAACACCCACGCACAGGAAATCAATGTGAGTCAACTCCCTGTATAGCTATCCTTATCTCAACCAGCAAAACCTCTTGATCCTTCCTATTATTGCTTATACTCTCTCTACAACAAAATTAGAGATAAGGGCAAAATAGTTTCTGCTGGGTATTGAGGGGGTGGGGGGAGAGGGAGGGGGTGGAGTGGGTGGTAAGGGAGGGGGTGGGGGCAGGGGGGAGAAATAAACCAAGCCTTGTATGCACATATGAATAATAAAAGAAAAATGAAAAAAAAAAATCTTTCCCAAGAAAAGCTGCCCTGGGCTGGGATGTAGCTCGGTGGTACAGCGCTGGCCAAGCATGCGTGAGGCCCTGGGTTCAATCCCAGCACCAAAAAAGGAAAGACAAAAAAAAAAGAAAAGCTGCCCTAATACCTGCCACTGTCCATCACCTAATGTGGGTTCCAGACTCTTTGTCGTCTTGGTTATTCTAAAGGCCTTTGTTCAACATCAGTGTCCCTCTTAGAACAGGTGTGACCTGGAATTAGATGCAACACTTCAGGGGTCATCTGACCAGAGGAACAAGCCACGTGACTAACTCGATGATGCTGAATGAAGTCTAAAACTTTAACAGAGCTTTGAGCTTTTGGAGCAGCAATATCCTAAGTTGATGAATTCTCTTTTTGCTTGTTGTTAAGCCAGGATTCCCACAGTCTCTACATTTGCACATGTGTTGCAGTTTTTTTATAACACAAATATCATAATTAATTCAGCCCTAATTAATTTAATTGGCCTTAGCCCATCATTGTAGCTTGTTGAGGTAGCCTTCTCTTCCACACCCCTATTTGCTCATCCTCCCTTTCATTTAAGACATTTACTGAACAAATTCTACACATTGATCATTTGTTAGGTTCTGGGAATTCAAGGACATTGTGTCTGTTCCAAAGGAGCTCAATAACAATGAGAGAACATCAATGGTTGTTTTTGTAAGGTCATAGGGTCCCATGGAGTACTGGGGACTCAATCCTGTAATCTAGCTGCTCAGAAGGCAGAGATCAGGAAGATTAAGGTTTGAGGCCAGCCTGGGGCAAAAATTGAGACCCTATCTCAAAAATACACAACACACACTCACACACAAAGAACTAGCTGAGTGGCTCAAGTGGTAGAATGCCTGCCCACCTAGCATGAAGCCCTGAGTTCAAACCCAAGTACTTTGAGAAAAAAGAAACCTTCCTCCCAAATTAGGTTGACACCCATGCCAACATTTGTCTGATTCAGGTGGTTCTATCAGGTGAAGCTGTCTTTGAAGTTACCCTGACAAATGTATCAGGTTTTATTGCAAATAAAATTAGGTTTCCATTATTACACCAAGAAAACATATCCTGCACTCAAAAACTAAATTTAAAAAGACAAGTGAATCAAACTCTAAAATTAAATACAGACAAATCCCAATTTATTTTTATATCACATTGTTAACATCAGAGAGAAAACAATCACTCAGGTAATTTTGAAAAGCAGTGTAATCTAAAAACAGATAACATTGTAAGACCAAACATAACTGCAAAAGATCTTGAATTTACTCAGTAGGTCTGCTGTTAGTAAAGCAGTAAGAATGATGATTCAGAAAATATTTTGTGTCTAATTGTAAGATAGAACAAATAAGTAAATACATTGATATTTTGGGGAACCAAACTTCTCACTGTGGAAAAATTTGAAATGTGAGTAGGTAAGAAAGAACCTTATGGTTTGGGTTTTAATTGGAGGTATAATATAAAAATCAATGTTATTTATTAAAATAATATTTATATATTTATATTTTCTAGGTAAGGCTTAGAAACAATGGTATTCTGGTAACTGGAGCACTCAGAATTGGCTTTTTAAATAGCATTCCTCATTAAAAGGAACCAGGGCTCCTTAAAGAAACAGATAATTCCTAGAAAGAATAAGAACCCAGAAAATCTTACTGTTGAGAAGGCAGACAAAAGTTCAAAGCCTGATATCCACATGACAGAAGAACACAGGAGCTAGCTTGAAAAGGATCCTATGGTCAAAGCCAGGACAATCTGAGCATAATATTAACAATGACAGTAATGGGTCATAATAGATTACCTAAAAATAATTGGTCTGTATAAACATCATAAAACCAGGAAGTAGGAAAGGGAAATGTTTGTCTTTATAAGAGTATCAGATACAGATGTAGAAAAATATAATTTTTAAAAATCATTTTGAACCAGGAACCCATGGCTTATGCCTATAATCCTAGGTACTTGGGAGATTGAGATTGAGAGGATCACAGTTTGAGGACAACAAGAGCAAAAAGTTAGCAAGACCTGTCTCAACTAATAGATGACTGCGGAGGCATGTGCCTGTCATCCCAAGTTATGTAGCGGCTGAGATCAAGAGGATCACGGTTTCAAGATAGCTCAGCCAAAAAAGTTCATGAGAACCCCATCTCTATGGGAAAAATTTCAGTGTGGTGGCATGCACCTGTAATTCCAGCAATAGTGGGAAGTGTAAAATAGGAGGATCACAGTCCAGGTTGGCCTGGGCAAAAAAAGTGGACACTATCTCCAAAATAACCAGAGAGAAAAGGGTTTAGAGGCTTGGCTCAAGCAGTAGAGCACCCACCTAGGAAGCACAAAGCTCTGAGTTCAAACCTCAGTACTGACAAAAAAAATTCATCATTTTTCAATCACCAATGTAATAATTCAGGAAAATATGATTGATGGATACATAGATAGACAAATGGCAAAACCATTAAGATAACAATGGATAACAAAATCATTAAGTGAAATTGAACACTATGCACATGATCTCAAAGTATTGCCTATAAATGGCCATTAGCAACAAAGGTGGACACCACCACCATGCCACATGGCTTAGCAGGACCTTGCTACCAGATTCCAAAGTAGGCTAGGAAACAGGGAAAGAAGCTGTGGGACTTTTAGGCCCCATGTTGCTTTTCCCAGTGCATTGCATGTTAGACCCCTCTTCTCTGAACCCAATGCTATCCTTTCCACTTATAAACTTCTTTTCGATTGTAAATCTTTTTTGGTAAAACAGAAATCCATGAGGAAATTCCACTTTTGATTACCTCTCAGGTAAAAGCCCTTTGCTTAAAACATGAATATTGATCACACCTCAGACTTGTACCTGAGAGCTAGTGTAAGTGCTCACACAGCATGCCCAAGTTGTATGACAAGACCTTGTCAATCAAACCTGTCAATCACCCTAGCCCATTCTGCAAAGACCACCCAAATTTTTTCCCACCCTTTTCAATTTATAAAAGCCTTTTTGAAACAAAGACCAGCTCACACTTCTAGTCCACCTGGCTGAGGACTATCACTGCTTTGTCTTGCCATAACTTTTTCTCAGTTCAAATTAACTGTACTACATTTTTGCATATTATTTGAATTCTTTTCACACAGGAGGCAAGCACCTGAAATCTGACCAGAGTCTCCAGAAACCACCCATCCAGTAACAATTCTACTACATGTCTACTGGAAAGGCAAAAACAAAAATTCTGTCAATGACAAATGCTGCCGAGGATGTGATACAGTTAAAATTCTCATGTATTGCTGGTGGGAACTGCTTGGCCACTGTAGAAAGCAATTTTTGTAGATTTGTATAGTTAAGTGTATACTTCCTGTACAACCTTATATAGTCCCATTCCTGGGTATTTAATTGGGAGAAATGTAAACAAGTTCACACAAATATTCATTGCAACTTTACTTATAGAAGCTAAAAACTGGAAGCAATCCAATGAAAGCTAACTGAATAATGGCCAAACAACTTTGCTCTATACACACAAAGAAATTCAAACCAACAACAAAACATGGATACCTGGCAACAACCTGTGTACATCCCACAAGCACTATGCTACATGAAAGAGGCCAGACATGGGAGGCTACATTCCCTATCATTATTTACTTTACATTCACAAAAATGCAAAACAATAGTGACAGAAGTCAGATGTGGGGTTTTAGGATTTGGAGTGAAGGGAATTGAGAGAACTTTTGAGGATGGTGGAAATATTGTGTATCTAGATGAAAGTGATGGTTATTTAACTATATGTTTTTAGACAAAAATGATGGACCTTTACACTAGAAGGGCAAATTATAAGACACCTAAGTCACCCTTGATAAACCTGACAACATGTGACACATGGGAAACATCACCTCTGTAGTATTCTTCCCAAAAATAAGTAAATTTAGACATGAGGAAACATCAGATAAATACAGCCATTGGGACATTCTCCCAAACAACTAGCCTGGACTCAAAAGTCAACATCTAGAAAGACAAAAAACAACCAATCAAACAAATAAAAGCCAGCTGAGAGTGAAGCTGTTCTAAATAAAAGGAGACTAAAGAAACACAGCAGGAGATTCCAAGATGGCGACTAGAGGGAGGAAGCAGAAAGCATGCTTCCTAAAGTAAAATCTTGGAGAGACACTGGAGATACACCTTACAGGAAAAAGCACCAAGAAGAGGCAAAACTCTGACTCCTCCACATCCCCAGCCTGTGCATAGCATCACCACTCCATGTTAAACAGAGAAACCAGGAGGGCTCCTGCGCTGCCAGATGCCAGCTCCCAGACTCCTTGGGAAGACGCAGACCACCAGGTGAGCTAGGTGGCACACAGTACTCCCACAGACAACCCTGGGCCAGATCAGCATAGCCCCCTGGACAGACTGAGCCCCACCCAGGAGGAAAAAAAGAGAAAAAAAACAAACTGAATAATAAACAAGCAGCTGAATAAAAAAAAAAAGACACATAGCAAAGAGGGCAGGGTGCCCCGAGACCCAGAGACTGGGGGAGGGGCAATCCCTTGGGCAAACTGTAAATAAACAAGCCAGCCAGAGAAGGCAGGAGCAGCGGCACCCACCCAGCATCCTTGGAGAGGGGAAATCTTGGAACTGTGGCTGTCATGTGGAAAGCATCACCAGAGAAAGGGGGAAGGGCAATCCCTCAAGTGAACTGTAAATAAATAAGCGGGCAGGAGAAGGCAGATTGGCACCAATTCCCCCAGTGTGCTTGGAGAGAGGAATGCTTATAACTGCAGCTGTCTTATGAAAAGCTCCACTGGAGAGTGGGGGAGGGCCACTACTCACACAAAAAAGATGGCAATTACAAAAGGCAGGCAGGGCTGTATACTGGAGAAAAAAGGGACATGCATCCAGGGCTACTCTAAATAAACAAAGCCTGCAGCAGCAGATGGCTGACAATAGGAGGCAGATGAGCCACAACATCAGATAGACATTCACAAAGCTGTCTCCAGACTCCCCCTTTCTTTTTTCTCTTCCGTTGATGAGAAAACACCAGATGGTGAAGGACTAACTGAAACTGTATTGCATTTGAACTTGGGATATTTTTGTTAGTTTGTTTTTTGGTTTTTGGTTTTTTGGGTTTTTTCCCCTTGATGAGAAAACAACAGAACTCCTTCACAGACACTGAGAAGTCCAGGATTGGAGGCTGAAAGAATAACACCAAAATTATTAAGACTGAAATTTTATTGCATTTAAACTTGTGGGGTTTTTGTCTTTTTTTTTTTTTCATTATCCTCTCCCTGTTTCTCTAATGCCTGTTTAGCTCACTGTTGACTAGTACACAATCTCTCTCTGTTTATTTCTTTGGCTCTGTTTTTTGTTGTTGTTTGGTTGGGTTTTGTTTGTTTGTTTGTTTTTTCCCATTTTCTTTATCTTCTTTGCTTTCCCTGTCCTCTCACCCTTCCATTCTAGATATCACCATTGTTATTATTACAAACTAGACAACACTGAATTACACACAATACAAGAACAGTAACAATAGCAAGGGCAATGATGGGAAGACAGAAAAAAGAGGGAAATCATTTTCCCCCAATAATAAACTAGTACAGGAACCAGAGGGAAATGAAGAAATTAGTCTGGACCCAGGTCCAGACTCCAACAAAATTAAGATAAATTATGCCAAAGAAACCAATGAAGCCCACAAGAACAATCTGAAAGAAGAAATCCTGCAAGTAATCAATGAGAATTTTATAGAGATGATACTGGGTATGGTCAACCAAAATGTACAGGAGACACTCAAGAAATTCCAAGACAACAAAAATAGAGAATTTGAGAAAACACTGTATAAACACCAAAGTGAAACAAAGAACATGAAAAATAAAGAGATAAATGAACTCAGGGTGAAAATACACAATATTAAAGAGGAAGTGACTCAGTATATGGAAAACCTCAGAAAAAAGAATGAAACAGGAATGCAAAACAAAATGGAAGGCCAATTGAGCAGAAGAGAATAAGCAGAAGACAGAATCTCAGAACTCGAAGATGAAATGGTAATTAAAGGAAAAACTGAAGAACTATTAGTTCAACAACTCAACACCTGTGAAAGACCAAACCTGAGAATCATGGGCATTGAAGAAGGAGAAGAGGTGCAAGAAAAGGTACAGGAAACCTTCAGAACTCCAAACACACCTGACCAAAATAGAACTACCCCACAACATATTATCATTAAAACAAAAGGTACAGAGACTAGAGAAAAAATAAAAAAGTCTTCCATGATAAGCAGAAACTACAAAAATATGTGACCATAAAGCCATTACTACAAAAGATTCTTCAAGAGATTCTGAACACAGAAAGTGAAACCCAACATAACAGTGAAAGGACAGGCAGTACCAAACTACAGGAAAAGAAAAAGCAAGAAAGTAGAGAGTAACATCAATTTAGCTACACACAATCAAACCCTCACACAACTAAGACAACTAAATGACAGGAATCACCACATACCTGTTATTACTAATACTTAATGTTCACAGACTTAATTCCCCCATCAAAAGGCACCATCTGACGAACTGGATTACAAGGGAAGATCCAACAATTTGTTGCTTACAGGAGACCCATCTCACTGATAGAAATAAGCATAGGCTTAGGATGAAAGGTTGGAAGAAGATTTACCAACCTAATGGCCCCCAAAAACAGGTAGGAGTAGCAATACTTATCTCCAACACAGTAGACTTCAAACCTACATTGATCAAATGAGATAAAGAAGGACAGTCCATACTAATAAAAGGGGAAATAGACCAAAAGGAAATAACAATTATCGACCTATATGCACCCAATGACAACATACCCAATTTCATCAGAGATACCCTGAAGGTCCTAAAAGCATAAATTAACTCCAACACAGTGGTTGTGGGAGACTTTAACACCCCACCATCATCAATAGATAGGTCATCCAAACAAAAAATCAATAAAGAAATCCAAGACCTAAAATATACAATAGATCAAATATACGTTCTTCTCAGCAGCCCACGGAACCTTCTCCAAAATAGATCATATCCTAGGGCACAAAGCAAGCCTCAGCAAATATAAGAAAATAGTAATTATACCATGCATTCTATCTGATCACAATGCAATAAAACTAGAACTCAACAACAAAAGTAAAGACAAAAAACATGCCAACAGCTGGAAACTGAATAACTCATTGCTTAATGAAAAATGGGTCATTGACTAAATAGAAGAGGGAATTAAAAAGTTCCTTGAAGTCAATGAAAATGAAAACACAACCTACCGGAACCTATGGGACACAGCAAAGGCAGTCCTGAGAGGAAAGTTTATAGCCATAAGTGCATATATTAAAAAGACTGAAAGATCTCAAATCAATGACCTAATGATACATCTCAAACTCCTAGAAAAACAAGAGCAAGCAAATCCCAAAACAAATAGAAGGAGAGAAATAATAAAAATAAGAGCTGAAATCAATGAAATAGAAACCAAAAAAAAAAAATACAAAGAATTAATGAAACAAAAAGTTGGTTCTTTGAAAAAATAAACAAGATCAATAGAATATACGGCAAATCTGACTAATATGGGATAGAAAAAACCCAAACTAGTAGAATCAGGAATGCAGAAGGGGAGATAACAACAAGCACTATGGAAGTCCAGGAAATCATCAGAGACTACTTTGAAAACCTATATTCAAATAAATTTGACAATCTTGAAGAAATGGACAGAATTCTAGATATTTATGATCATCCAAAACTGAATCAAGAGGAAATTAATCACCTGAATAGATCTGTAACACAAAATGAAATTGAAGCAGCAATCAAGAGTCTCCCAAAAAAGAAAAGTCCAGGACCTGGTGAATTATCTCCTGAATTCGTTCAGACCATTAAAGAAGAACTAATACCAACACTCCTTAAACTCTTCCACAAAATAGAAAGGGAAGGAAAACTGCCTAACACCTTTTATGAAGCCAGTATTACACTTATCCCAAAACCAAGCAAAGATACCTCCAGAAATAACTATAGGCCAATCTCCTTAATGAACAATCATGCAAAAGTCCTCAATAAAATAATGGCAAACCGAATTCAACAACACATCAAAAAGATTATTCACCATGGCCAAGTAGGCTTCATCCCAGGTATGCAGGGGTGGATCAACATATGAAAATCAATAAACATAATAAACCACATTAACAGAAGCAAAGATAAAAACAACTTGATCATCTCAATAGATGCAGAAAAAGCCTTTGATAAGATCCAACACCATTTCATGATAAAAGTTCTAAGAAAACTAGGAATATAAGAAAAGTACCTCAACATTATAAAAGCCGTATATGACAAGCCTATAGCCAGCATTATACTTAACAGTGAAAAACTGAAATCATTCCCTCTAAAATCAGGAATGAGACAAGGATGCCCATTACCTCCACTCCTATTCAACATAGTACTGGAATTTCTAGTCAAAGCAATTAGGCAAGAAGAAGGAATAAAAGGAATACAAATAGGTAAAGAAACTGTCAAAATATCCCTATGTGCAGACAATATGATCCTATACCTGAAAGACCCAAAAAACTCTACTCAGAAGCTTCTAGACACCATCAACAGCTATAGCAAGATAGCAGGATATAAAAATCAACATAGAAAAATCATTAGCATTTCTATACAATAATAATGAACACACTGAGGTAGAATATATGAAAACAATACCATTTACAATAGCCTCAAAAAAAATCACGTCCTAGGTGTAAACAAAGGACGTGAATGACCTCTATAAGGAAAACTATTAACTTCTGAAAAAAGAGACTGAGGAAGACTATAGAAAGTGGGGAGATCTCCCATGCTCATGGATTGGTAGAATCAACATAGTAAAAATGTCTATACTCCCAAAAGTAATCTACATGTTTAATGCAATTCCCATGAAAATCCCAATAAATTCATCAAAGAGATTGAAAAATCTACCATTAAATTTATATGTAAACACATGCAGCCAAGAATAGCCAAGGCAATACTGAGCAAAAAGAACAACACTGTAGTTATCACAATACCAGACTTCACACTATATTACAAAGCAATAGCAATAAAAACAGCATGGTACTGGCATAAAAACAGACATGAAGACCAGTGGAACAGAATAGAGGACCCAGATATGAAGCCACACAACTATAACCAACTTATCTTTGACAAAGGTGCTAAAAATATACAAGGAAGAAAATACAGCCTCTTCAACAAAAACTGCTGGGAAAACTGGTTAGCAGTCTGCAAAAAACTGAAACTAGATCCATGTATATCACCCTATACCAATATTAACTCAAAATGGATCAAGGATCTTAATATCAGACCCCAAACTCTAAATTTGGTACAGGAAAGAGTAGGAAATACTTTGGAACTAATAGAAATAGGCAAAGACTTTCTCAATGGAACCCTAGAAACTCAGCAACTAAGAGATAGCATAGATAAATGGGACTTCATAAAACTAAAAAGCTTCTGCTCAACAAAAGAAATGGTCTCTAAACTGAAGAGACCACCCACAGAGTGGGAGAAAATATTTGCCAGCTACACATCAGACAAAGGACTGATAACCAGAATATATAGGGAACTCAAAAAACTAAATTCTCCCAAAACTAATGAACCAATAAAAAAATGGGCAAGTGAACTAAACAGAACTTTATCAAAAGAAGAAATTCAAATGGCAAAAAAACACATGAAAAAATGTTCACCATGTCTAGCACTAAAGGAAATGCAAATTAAAACCACACTAAGATTCCTCCTCACCCCCATTAGAATAGCCATCATTAGCAACTAACAACAGGTGTTGGCAAGGATGCAGGGGAAAAATGAACCCTTTTACACTGCTAGTGGGAATGCGAACTAGTACAACCACTCTGGAACAAAATTTGGAGGCTTCTTAAAAATCTAAACATAGATCTACCATATGGATCCAGCAATACCACTCTTGGGGATATACCCAAAAGAATGTGACACAGGTTACTCCAGAGGCACTTGCACACCCATGTTTATTGCAGCACTATTCACAAATAGCCAAGTTATGGAAACAGCCAAGATGCCCCACTACTGATGAATGAATTAAGAAAATGTGGTATTTATACACAACGGAATTTTATGCAGCCATGAGAAGAATGAAATCTTATCATTTGCAAGTAAATGGATGGAACTGGAGAACATCATTCTGAGCGAGGTTAACCTGTCCCAAAAGACCAAAAATCGTATGTTCTCCCTTATATGCGGACATTAGATCAAGGGCAAACACAACAAGGGGATTGGACTCTGATCACATGATAAAGCAAGAGCACATAAGGTAGGTATGAGGATAGGTAAGACACCTAAAAAACTAGATAGCATTTGTTGTCCTCAATGCAGAGAAACTATAGCAGATACTTTAAAGCAACTGAGGCCAATAGGAGAAGGGGACCAGGAACTAGACAAAAGGTTAGTTCAAGAAGAATTAACTTAGAAGTTAACACACATGCACAGGAAATCAATGCAAGTCAACTCCCTGTATAGCTATCCTTACCTAGGGGGGTAGCCTCTCTCATTAATTGACAGATTAGACACATGAAAGCAGTGGAAGATTGGGGAGGGCAATAATAGGAAACATGGTACTCTTAATTAAAACACAGTAGTCTTATACAGAAAAAAAAAACTTGTTTTTAAGCACACAAGGAACATTTCTGAAAATGTAATAAGCTATAAAGCAAGTCTCAAAAACCTGAGAACAGATTCTCTTGTCACAATGTAATTAATATAGGGATAAATAACAAAAATAGTAACTTTTGAGGCAGGATAGATGAGGAGACAGAGACAATATATTATTTTAATATAATTAAAAGGGCCAGACTCAGACATTGGAATGAGAAAGTAAAAACTGGAAAGCCAGAGCAGCTACTCACTCCATCTTCTTTTAGATATTAAGTTACAAGATCAGGGCGACATGAAGGGCTATCTGCATCTGCCTTCCTCTTGTGATGTTAACCAGCTGAAAGGTTCCTTAAATGGATAGAAGGACAGGAAAATTAAAGGTGTGTATGGCAAAGTAAAGTCCTAAAAACACCTAATGTCCCTGTGTTTTGGGTGGGCCTAGATCACATCTCCATGTTTTAAAAAATAAAAATAAACAGCATCCATCTTGGGCCTCCAGATCCATTGTCTAATAATTAGGGTTTTCTAGATGACATGGCCACATATATTCCCTCAGCTCAGAAAATATGAACAGTCCAGATAAAAACCACTATTTGGGGGACTAGAGCCACAGAGTGCCTGGCTAGCATGCATGAAACCCTGAGTTCAAATCCCAGTATAGCCACAAAAAATACTTCCATTTCCTATGTGAGGAGCAGGAAACATTTTTTCCCCCACTCCTCCCTACTACATCCTTGCTAAAATTCCATCTTGAAATGCTTTTCATGTTTGTGGACCTCAAGAGCTAGTAATTTCATGTGGAAACTGGGAATCTGAGGGAAACTCTGCCTCAGGTAACAATGTTGTTCTTTTCACTCTAGAGATGACCCACTTCCAGGCTGTTGAAAGTGTATTCTTCTCCCAATAAACTTTGCTATCATTTATACTACATTTTCACATTTTGCCTGAATTCTCTCACTCAATGCAAGAACTGAGATAGATAGCTGTGCTGACTTTCTGGTAATAACTTTTAAAATATACAGGATATAAAGACAGCTATAAATAAGCCATAGGTCAATGACAAAGTAATAGTGAAAATTAGAACTTCTCATCCCCCCCAAAAAAAAAATATGTGCACATCAAACATGTAGATGTCACTAGAGGAGAGACAAGGGGGTTCCTTGTTTTCCCAGTTCCCATGCAAAATTCAGGAACTTGAGATCACATGTGAAAAGCATTTCAGGGTGTCTCACAAGAAGTCTCACAAGGTGGAAGTTTTAGCAAGGATTTATTTTAGTATCACAGGACAAAGTAGGGAAATGTGGGGGAAAAGGGAAAACCACTCCCTACTCCCCTTGCAGGAAATAGAAGAAAAGACTCAAAATGGTGGCTTTTATATGTAGTCTTTATGCTTTCTGAGCTGGGAGAATACATGTGGTCATATTATCTTAACAACCCTTAATCATTAGCTAATGGTTCTGGGTGGCCAAGAGGGATGTCATTTATTATTCTAAAATGCTGAGATGTGATCTAGGCCTTCCCACAACACAGGGAAAAAACAAGCAAGAAGGGAGCACAACGGGAAGACGTCTTTGATTTTGCTACTTGAAGTGCTGGGGTTCCTTGATCACCATTTTGAAACAGGAGTTTTTGATCCCAGGCCCAAACTCCTAGGCTTCTACCTTTCAGGTCTGGTCACTTACCCCTATATTCCAAATTAAGAGACATGGTGAAGGCAGAGAAAGGAGATTTATTACACAGCCTGGGACATGCCATGGAAGAGGCAGAGTAAGCACTCAGCACATCTTCAGATATCTTCAGGGTACAGACATGAGCATTTACTTTAAGTAGACAAAGAATTAGGACAAGAGACAAAAGGTATGCATAGTCAAACAGTCCCAGTCACGAGTATGTTCTGGTTGGTTATCTCAGTCCTTGTTCTGGGAGAGGTTCCAGAGTTGTAATCCAGATTCATTGTCTCCTGGCAGGTGGTCTATCCTAAGGAGGCTCTACTGTTAGGGGTAGTCTCTGTCCCATGTCATGAAGATGTTATCAGTTCTATTCTTTTTGGAATCCAAGATTGTTGCAAAATGACTGCAGAAAGAATGGCTTAGAGCAAAGACAAATGCAAAATGAAGGAGAGATGCCAAGCTTTTCTCCTGCTTTTAGTTACTTTGTGGGTCAAAGTAAAGAGTCAATGCATTTTAGCAAAAGTAGGTTAAACACCTCATACAGACAACAGTGTGAAATGCATCTCTGGACTGCACATAATGAAGAGAAGAGCTGCTTTTATCCACAGGCTTCATTTGCCATTAGAGGCTTGCACCAACGGTGCTGACTCTTCTATAGTTCCATGTTAAGCATCCAGTGCAGTAAGTAAGAGGTTAGTGCCACAGGTCAGAGGCAAGGCACTGTCAGGTTTTACTCATAGAAAGCTAGCTGGAGAGCTGTTGGAGTGGTTCAAGTGTTAGAGTGAAGGACAGACCGGGGGAGGTCCAAGAGACACTTCTCCTCCCCAGGAAATGCCTGTCTGCATCTGAAAGGCATCTCCACCCTCAGGCAATACACAAAAAAAAAAGCTATAAAACCCAATCCCCACCCTGACCCACAGGACCACCAGTTTCTGGTTCCCCCTGCATTCCCCACTATTCAGTCTTTCTCTTCTCTTCTCTACAAATAAAATCTTTCCGACCTCTGCTGTTGGAGTCTGTCTGTGCTTTCATTCTCAGAGCAAGATCAAGAACCCTGAGTTCCTGAAATTCCTGCGCGTGTCATCCGTGCATCAAGAGTGCCTGCCTAGCAAGTATGAGGACCTGAGTTCAAACTCCAGTACCAAGAAAAGAAGGAAGGAAGTGGAGGACAGACCATAGGAAGTAAGGAGACACTTCTTCCCAGGAAATGCCCATCTGCATCTGAAAGGCATTTCTGCCCTCAGGCAATACACAAAAAAGGCTATAAAACCCAATACCCACCCTGACCCGTAGGACCACCAGTTTCCAGGTCCCCCTCTGTGCCCCACCATGCAGTCTTTCTCTTCTCTACAAATAAAATCTTTCTGACCTCTGCTGCTGGAGTCCACCTGTGCTTTCATTCTCAGAGCAGGTTCAATAACCCTGAGCACCTGAAATTCCTGCATGTGTCATCTGTGCATCAGAAGGAAGGAAGGGAGGGAGGGAGGAAGGAAGAAAACTGGACCCCACACATTGTTTATAAAGCTAAAAATGTGAAGCAAGCTAGAAATTGGAAAAATTTGAGTCTCATGTAGGTTGCCCAGGGATGGCCATCCTCACCTGGCTGGGAGCCGCCCATGCCACTCCTTACTTGTTCATTATTGAGTGGGAATCTCCTGGGTCTGCCCTTCCCATGGGTTAGTGTAGGTTTTAAAAACACTTGAAAAAGAAAAGCACGCTCTCTCTGCTGGCACACTCCATCTCACCCCACCATGTTCCCTTTGTATTTCCTTTCCTAACATCTAATAAACCCCATTTATACACACACTTTCTGCTTGGATTCTTCCACACAGAAATGCAAGGACCAAGGTGTTCTGAAAACACATTTTGCTGTTAACATTTTTTGCAAAGCCAGACAAGGAGTTAAAAAGGTAAAATGCTATGCTTATTGATTTGTTTTCTTCTAATCCATTCCTCTCTGTCCTCCGCCCTCTGCATCGGCATCTCACCCAGACTATGCTGTTGGGAAATGATGGGATGCACTTTATTAGCCCAGCCCCAGCTGGCACAAGGCATGATGGGCCTGCATGCACCCACAAGGCACTGTGGCTGCGACCTGATAGATACACAGCCAGGAGGGCAGAATTGCAGAAGTGGCCAGTGCTATAGGGCACAAGTTCACCATCTGGCCCAGGTGGAGAGGGCAGTCAGGACTGCCCCATGAGGCTTCAGGTTTTCCAACTGTGGGAACTGCTGCCTCTTTCCTGTAACTGCCATGCATCTGCACCTTACCTCTTCCTCCCCACTTCTCTCTGGTCCCTTTCCTGGGTCCAGGTAGCCACGTGGCTGGGGACTATTTGGATTGACCTGGCCATTTGGACTGAGTTTCTCTGTCCCCCTCCTTCTTTCTTGTCTTCTCTCTCTTTTTCCCCTAACTGAGAGTTTAGACTGAGATTGGAGCTGCTACCACCTGGGCTGTGGGAGCCACAGGCTGCTCCAGGCAGAGGAGGAGCATGAACTCATGGGTTCTCAGCAGGCAGGCGCTCAGTCCAGCCCAGACCAAAAGTTCCAGTCCAGATGGCTAGCAGCCACTTCCGGAGCCCGCTGCACAGACAACAGCGGGTGGCACATGGCAATATGCAGTGCCTGCAGTGGCAGGGCACGGCATGGCAGGTAGCACACACAGCCTTAGCAATGGTGTGCATAACAATGGCACACCCCAGGAACCAATACCTACAGGGCTGAGTTCCACAGCTGCCTTTCTTATAATTAAAGGTGCAGCACCCCTGAGGGACACCACGCTGGGCCCCAGGCGAGGGTCGCTCTTTCCTGTGGCTACCATGGGTCCATAGCCTTCTTCCTCTTCCCCCTCTAAACAGTTCCCTTCCCTGTTATGCCTCTGCTTCCCCTGGCCACTTGATCCCAATTCTCAACCCCATGGCATACAGGGGTTGAGAAAACACTCACCCTGAGGACACACTCCCCTGTCCCAGGGCTAACAAGACTTGTCTGCCTATTTTCTTAACCAAGGATTCTAAATTCCATTCAAAGGTAAAATCTAAATTAACATATGGGTTACATCTGTGTAGCTGTGGTGTTAATTTTACTGTCTTTAAATATTACATGCATTTAAATTCTCTTAAGTATGTTTTCTAACATTAAAACAGTGTCATTTAATTAAGGATTTGACATTGGTCACCCATAAAGTATATCTGTAATAAAAAACATTGTAACTTATTTAAAATTCATTTACTCTAAAGGCAAAATTAAAAGGGGGAATTTATTCTAGTGATAGGATTTTTTCACACTAAAGTATGTTTTAAATATATGGTTAAGATAAGGAGAACTTAATGATACTAATTAATCATTGGTTTTATTTTGTATTTTCCTTATAAAAGCTTAACTCTTCTCTGTTGGTAAAATTAGGCTTACTTACAGCAAAGAGGTTAAAAGAATGAGTCATTATGTGTGGGCATTTTAAATAGACAATCTAATTAAAGGTTTTATTCTTAATTAAGTATTTTTGTTTTAAAATTAATAAAACTTTGATCTCTGTAGCTCAATGTAGTGTGTCAGATTCTAAACTTGTTTAAGGTCCTTTCCAAACTGTAGATCATGGCTGTGTTCTACAGGATTTAAGTTCTTGGCTTTCTTGGTAAATTGCAGTATGTCTCAGATGGAGAGACAGGGCACCAAAGCTTTCTGGAAGCAAGCTTATGAAGCAGGCTAGCAGTGACTCAGCAGATTCAAGTTCAAAGGCTGAGCCCCAAGAACAAAGGGGGATTTCCTAACATACAATTTAGAGCAGCTTACAGGAATGGAGGGGGGGTATAGCTTGTCCCACACATGATCACATATTATTTCATTGGCTATTTTAACCTCTGGGGCAAGTTAACCCTTCTCTGGTCTCACCCCAGGTGCTACTTGACATTCCTCAAATCCAGTTTTTTTCACTGTTGCACTCATTATCTCTCATTATCTCTCTCATTGTCTCTCATTACTTTTCTTCCCACTCTCTGCCTTCCTGCCACAGTAATAACAAAGCCCCCTCATGAAAAAAATCCAGGATCTAATTATAAACACCTGGAGTAAACTAAATACTAACAAAGCCCCTCAAAGCTTAAAGGTTGACTGCCATTTGCCCTAGCCCTAGTAATCCTAAATTTAGATAAGCCCTTAAAACTAAAAGAACATTATATTCAAAGAGAAAAGTTCTACAACCTATGGCTGGTTCTCCAAAACTATCAAGTGATGTCACATCCAAGGAGGCAACAAAACTTTTTAAATCCCCCTTTAGCTTGCTTCAATTATTTGGTCTTGTCATTAGTATGACTAACTCATATGGACACCTGTCTCTCAGGGGAGATGTCTTTATTTCCTATGCAGATTGCTATTTTGAGCCTGTGTGTTGTGTGTAACATGTCTTTGTATCCCATTTGAGAGACCCTTTGGAGAGACCATGTGGTCACAGGAAATGGTACCACCATGATGAAACCACCATGTGTTCAACACCATCTTGCCACTCCCTAGGAATAGGAAACTCATGGGTGATGAGGAAAATTACAACTAACTTGTAATTAAAGTTCTCTAGATAAATAATTATATATATATTTTTTACTGCATTTGTCTTCTAAGGACTAGATGAAGGGTAGATTGTTTGTATTGGAGGTCTGTTGTGAACTACTTAGGAATCTAGCTGACTAATCTACTGAAGATAATGACAAAAATGGGGCCCCTTGCGAATAGCAAGAATAGGAGTAGTATAGAGGCTGGAGCAACTAATTAGTAGCCCTTTTTTTTTTTAAGGAATTTATGTTATGTAAGAGGCCTCTTTGTCCCTCAGACTTTAGGGGATACTGTTTTTGGTGTGGAAACTGTGAGGGATCCTTGAGTTTTATTTGAATTGGGGGTGCTGTTCTTGCTCACCTTACAGTCATTCCATCAGTCCACACTGTGGGATCTATTTGTTCCTGAAGAAGGGGGTAGCAGAGATAGTCACCTGGGGGAAGTAGAATTTGAGCCTTTAGTTGAGATAGTAAATCCCCTCCCAGCAGGGAGAGGCACTGGAGTTTCAGGGACTATGAGGAAAGAGTGACAGAAGTGGAAGTCTCCCCAAGAGCAGGCCAGAGACTGAGTAAAATAGTGCTCTAAAGGCTGGCCAGATATGTACCAAATGATAACCTTGTCATTGGACTGAGGACTGGGAGAGAATGGCAAGACAGAGAAATGGGTTCCATTGTCTCTACCATTATGGTTACCTGAGGTTCCTCAACATTGATGTTAAGAAGTGGAGCCTGGAAAGAGGCTCCAGAACCCATCAATCCATAGGAGGTGGTACCCCACATTCCATCTGCCACTTAGACCTCCAATGGTCACCTTTGCAGAGAGGGCAGGGTCCCAGCAGGGAACAGGACTGTCTCCCAGGCTTCCCCCTTCTGGGCATTGTCTGCAGAAGAGCCCCTCCTGTCCACAATGGTAGCAGTCTCAGGATGTAGGCCCCATTTGGGTGGGTCTTTCCCTGAGAGCTGCAATAAGGTCATGATGTCTCTTATCTTTTTCTTTTTAGTAACATCCCAGTTATAGTATAAAGACATGGCTAGCTGCTTTAATTGGTCCAATGATTTTTCCCCTTCAGCCACAGACTTTTGGAGTTTTCCATGGATATCTGGGGCTGATTGAGTTAGAAATTTATCTTTGAGGAGAACCTCTCCCACCTGTGACTCTGGGTCCACTGTGGTATGCTTTTGGATAGTGTCCTTAAGATGCTGTGGAAAGGAAAGAGGGTTTTCTTTAGGGCCTTGCTGTACTACAGTCACCTGGGAATAGTTTAGAGGTTATATTTTGGCCTTCTTTAGCCCTTACACTATAAGATAGATGAAGTGGCATCGACACCATTCATCCTCCTCACCATTTTGATTCAAATGTGGATCTGCCAAAGGGACTGCCTGTGCCCCTGTGGGTATAAACATATTTATTCCCTCATTTTCAGGTTCCATGAGTACTGGGGCTCATTGTAGATAGCAATTGCTTCTAACTTGAGTAGGCTGGGCCAGGACCTGTTGCTTTTCTAATGAGGAAAGAGTCTCGTCTAGTAGAAGCATAATATCCTTCCATGCCAATCCAAAGGTTTGTATCACAGAGATAAGGCTTGGATGTATTGGTCTGGGGCATCAGTATAGCTACCCAGATCTTTTTTAATCTCCCTTAGATCTGATAACCACAAGAGGACATAGACTCGCCCTCTTCCTACCATTGCCTGTTAAAGGGAGAAGAATCCATTATGAGGTTCTGAATATTGGGGTGGCTTAGAAGGTAGGGTGGAGCAGTAGGGGCAGGAGACTTGTCATTGGTAAGGGGTTTTTCTAGTCCTCCTTCCTTATGTTTATCCTGTAGCTTACAAAGAATGGCCAGTGTTGGAGTATCTAGATAGCAATTATGGAGCCATTCTGGGTGGTCTCAGAGATAAAAGAAAAGCTGTATATAGAGGACTTCAGTCCACTTTTTTTCCCTTTTACAGAAAAGATCTAATTGGAGTATGGTATTGAAATTTAAGGAACCCTGTGAAGGCCAATTCTCTTGGTCACCTGAGGGATACTGAGGCCAAGCCTCAGTATAAAGAAAGATGAGGGTTTTTCACTTGAGATTAGGGTCAAGATCCTTCCAAAGCTCAGTAGACAGGCCAACAGAGACCACTTAGGTACTGAGGCTAGAAGATTGGAGGGGGGCAGATCCCATCTAGAACAACAAAAACAAAGGACTGAGTCAGTTCCCCTCTTGTCAGTGTCCTGACTGGGAATTGACCTAACTAATGAGAGCGGGCATCCCCGTTTCATGACTTCCTTCTCACTATCCATGACCAGGACCGAGGGAAGTGACTGGTCAGATTAGGTCACCTGATTGACACAGTGAGAGAAAAAAGAAACTTTAGAATCCTGCATTTTAGCTAATAGCAGGCAGCCTCTTTAACAAAGAGGTACATCACCTGTAAAGTTAGAGAAGGGCATTCAGAGGGCATCCCAGGGCAATCACAGTGCCACAAGGGATGACTAGTGCAAATATTTAGAGGGAAAAATTTTTATGCTGAGGCCAAAAGTATAGGAAATTTTAAATGAGAAGTTTAGAGACCACAGTAGTGCCCATAGAAGGTTACATTAGTGCTTTTTTGGAGGGGGGACCATAACCTTGAGATAGGAATTGGCTCCAAGGGCTCAGTGGTCAGGCCCAAGGCATGAGATAGGGCTGGGAACAGAGCCTGTGCAAAGTACTGCCACCCTCCCCTGTGCCCAGGATGAGCAACCCTGTCTGCCCAGGCCCAATCCTGTGGCCCATCTCCCCTCCCCCCCAAGTATGTACACCTGTGTGCATTTATTTTTCCTCTCATCCATTTTAGGGGGAGTGGCAACAAAGTTGCAGCCAGCACCATGTGTTGCTGGCAGCTTTGGATGCATGTCAGGCCCTTTCTATGGATTATTTTAAGCTATGGCAGGCATTACTGCTGTGCCCAGAGGTCAGCATCCCTGTGCATGTGAGCACACCTGTTTTTTTTCCCTCCTTCCCTTGTGGGAGCAGAGTTAGGGCATGAATGTGGCACAGCAACAGTTTTTCTGAAGGTGCTTGCCTCCACTGGTGCCCAGCAGCTAATTTAAACCTTCTGTGGACAAACAGGCCTGACAAACTAGGTGTGGGAATAACTTAAGACATAAGGTACCATGGTATGAGTTTTCCCTGGGAGGCCAGTGTCCCAGTAAGCCCAGGGAAGGGAAGGCACACAGAGATAAAGGAAAAGGCATGGGACCAGAGAGGGAGCAGAATGGAAATCCTGACATCTTAGGTAAGGGAGGGGAAGGCAGAGCCTGGAGGCAGGACCCACGCCTGTGGGATTAATGATTAGGTGTACTTACAGGTTGCTCCCACTAGGTGGTACTGGAACACTGCCAGTGACACAAAATCTCCAGTGTCAGGTCACTGTCTCAGGCAGAAGGGGTATTTGACAGATGGGAAAAAGACAAAAAATTCATCAGTTGTCACAACCAATCAGGTCTCCTCCAATGTAGCATGAGGTGTGCCCAAATAAACTCTGGGCTCAGTCTTGGCCCTCAGGGAGGGAGCAAAATCACTCCCCAGAGCTGGATTCACCATGATGCCAAAGTTGGGGTTTGATACCATGATGGGGAAATTCCCTCAGGAAGACAGGAACAGAGAGAGAGACAGGGTGAGCAGTGCAAGAAAGTCTGCTTTTGGTTAGTCTCAGCAGGGAGTTTCCCCCAGAAGGAACATCCAGAAGGGCGCCAGATACTCATGGTTGCCCCTTAGGCATGCCCCTGTTAGATTGGTGCTCAAGTGATATTGACCTTGGTCCAGAAGAAATGTCCCTTTGTGGTCACAAAATGTTACATGCTGGTTTGAAGTGTTTCAGGCTGGTGTCGAGGGTCCTTGCCTTCACAGGCCAGAGAACTGGCTCATGAGGCAGTTGATTGACTTGTGAGCCAAAGCCAGTACATGCAGTAGGCTTTATTAGAAAGGAAAGGCTACAGCTAGAGCAGTGCAGCAGAATGTGGAAACCAGTAACTCACTGCTCAGGTGAAGGCTGGGGCTTTTATGAACATTTTAACTCTGGGTTTGGGTAAGGTTTAGGTGGGCTCTTTTCATTAGCCATGGCTTTCTTAGATGAACTGGTCTGTTTGCCCCTTATTGGGGGAGGGGAAACTATCTTGAGAGCATTTTGCTCATCAGCCCTGTGGCAGATCTATCAGAAACTGTATCTCTTCCTCAGGATGCAGGAATGCAGTGCTCTCCATGGGGGGATACTCACTCATCTGCCTTAGGTCTCCAGACCCAACAATTTGTTTAAGAGTCCACTCTAAATTAGTGAGATTGCTGTTTGCATCATTGTGGGTATGTGTTCTGCATATGTCTTTGTCTCCTGCCAATTGTGGCCACTTAATTTTTACTTTTTTGAGTCATTATGCATGCTTATGTTCTTTAGCATGCCTAGATCAAAACATCTGTGTGTGTACATGTGTGTAGATGTCTTTAGGATGGTTCTTAAGCTGCTTTTATAAAGCTAAAGTGCACAACTGTCTAAAAGGTTATCTAAATTTCTAATCACAACCAGATTTAACTATTCTCTTAGGACTAAAAAAAATGAATAAACAATAATCCATTTCATTCTATCATAAGTGTAATTTACATTTAATTCCTTTATAATTAGGTTTATTGACCCATGTGTTCTTATAGATTCCCATTATTAAAAAGATGGTTTAATTCAATTTCCTTCCTAAGTCTTTTAAGGTATAAAGTTACTAAGAGTTTTATTAAAAGCAGTGTTATCTAAATTCATGTTTTTACAAAGGTTGTTCCAAGATACAAATTAAGGTCTTCAAGCTTATAAGTTTATATATGTGATTGGGTTGGCTATAGTTTAGTTTGACTGGAGAGTTTACAAAGGTCAAATTTTAAGGTTCTAATATTCATATTTAAATATTGGATTTCTGTTTTATGAAAATAACTGTTGAAGATTTTTGGTGCTGTAAGCAGATAGAAAATTTTACCAAAATCAAACAAAAGCTCACCCTCCAAATGTAATAATAAAAGCTTAAGGTTTTAAAGGTCTACAGAAAGGTTATTAATCCTAAAATGCTAAATTATGCACATCACTAACTCTCAATAGCTGGGTCTGTTATTTTTGGGCTAGGGGATACATATAAGTCAACAACAACCTTGCTATGTGTCCCAAGTCATTTGGTTAGTTAACATTAGCAGTCTAGAATGTAATTTCTTGATTCCAAGAAGACAGCTAGAGGGAGGAAGCAGATAGCATGCCTCCTATAGTTAAATCTTGGAGAGACGCTGGAGACACACCTTGCAGGCAAAACCACCGAGAAGAGGCAAAACTTTGACCCCTCCACACCTCCACCTGGTGCAGAGCATCTCCACTTCACATTAAATGGAAAAATCAGGAGGGCCCCCGGGCCACCAGCCGCCGGCCACAACCCCCAGCTGCCAACACCCAGATGGCTTGGGAAGACGTGGACAAGTTGAACTTAGTGGTACCGCAGTACTCCCACAGACAAGCCTGGGCCAGAGCACCATAGCCCCCTGGACAGACCAACCTCCACCCAGGGAAAAAAGAGAAACTGAGTAATAAGCAATAAAAACAATAAAGACACACTGGAAAGAGGGTGGGGCGTACTGAGTGCCAAAGATTGGGGGAAGGGAATCCTTCCTGGGAATGTAAGTAAACAAGCTGGGCGGGCCGGAGAGGCTCCGGTGGGAGCGGGGGCGCATGCCCAGCAACCAGGAGCGGGAAAGATTGTGAGAGTGGTGGAGGGAGGAAAACTCCACAGGAGAGGAAGGAAGACCCACTTCCCACGTGACCTGTAAACAAACATGGCGGCTGGCAGGAGCAGCAACACCGCCCAGTAATCAGGAGCAGGAGAGCTTGTAAAAGTGGCAGTGGGAAGAAAACTCCACAGGAGAGGGGGGAAGACCCACTTCACACATGAGCTGTAAACAAACACGCAGGCCTGAGAAAGCTGGTGCAGTGTCACCTCCCCCAGTGCACTTGGAAAGAGAAAAGCATGTAGCAGATGCTCACGTACAGGAGAACTCTGAGTAAACAAAGCCTGCAGGGCCAGGTGAGTGCTAACCTCACCCCTGAGATCTGCATAAATAATGCCTCCAGGAACAGAAGGCTGACAGCAGCTGGCAGGCAAGCCACAGCCGCAGATACCATTCACAGAACTGTCTCCAGACTCTTTTTTTTCTCTCTGCCTCCCTACCTTTGATGAGAAAACAACCGAACTACACCTGCATGCTGAAAAACTTACTGAAACTGTATTTCATTTGAACTTGGGACACTTTTTGGGTTTTGTTTTTTGTTTTTTGTTTTTTGTTTTCTGCAGTTTTGTTCTACTTTATGCATCCCCTTTGATAAGACAACTACAGAACATCTGAGGCACCATCTCCAGGATTGGAGACTTAGACACCAAAATTATTAAGACTGAAACTTCATTGCATTTGAACTTGGAGAGTTTTTTCTTTCTTTTTTTATTGTTTCTATTTTTTATTTTCTATTTTTCATTTTGTTTTATTTTATTTTTATATGTATATTACTTTCATTTACTTATTTTTTATTTTTATTCTTATCTTCATACTTTTTATTTTTTATATTCAATCCTCTCTCTGGCTCTCTAATGCCTTTTCAGCTTACGGTTGATTAGTACACTGTCTCTCCCTGTTTATATCTTTGAAAATTTTTTTGTTTGTTTCTTCGTTTTGCTTTTTTCTACTTGTTTATTTGTTTTTCCCTTTGCCTTTAACTTCCTTGCTTCCATCTCCTCTCACCCTTCCATTCTAAATATCACTAGTGCTATTATTATAAGTCAGAAAATACTTAATTGCACACAGTACAGGGACAATAACAACACCAAGGGCAATGACGGGAAGACAGAAAAAACAGGGAAACCAGTTTCCCCACAGCAAAAAATTAGTACAGGAACCACAGGAAAATGAAGGAAACAGATATTTAGATCCAGACTCCAACTAAATGAAGATAAACCGTGCCAAAGAACCCAATGAAGCCCACAAGAATAATTTAAAAGAAGACATACTACAGGTACTCAATGACAATTTTACAGAGATGATACTGGATAGGGTCAACCAAAATGTACAGGAGACACTCAAGAAATTCCAAGACAACAAAAATAGAGAATTTGACAAAGCAAAAGAAGAAATAAAGGAAACAAAAGAAGCACTGTATAAACACCAAAGTGAAAGAGAGAACACAATTAATAAACAGATAAATGAACTCAGGACAAAAATAGACAACATTAAAGAGGAAACAACCCAGGATATGGAAAACTTCAGAAAAAAGAACAAAACAGAACTGCAAAACAAAACGGAAGGCCAATCCAGCAGAATAGAACAAACAGAAGACAGAATCTCAGAATTTGAAGATGAAATATTAATTAAAGGAAAAACCAAAGAACTATTAATTAAACAACACAAGACCTGTGAAAAGAAAATGCAAGAACTCACCGACTCCATCAAAAGACCAAACTTGAGAATCATGGTCATCGAAGAAGTAGAGGAGAAGCAAGTGAAGAGAATGTGTAATATATTCAACAAAATAATAATAAAAAATTTCCCAAATCTAGAGAAAGATATTCCAATACAGATGCAAGAGGCCTCCAGGACACCAAACAGACCAGATCAAAATAGAACTACTCCACAACATATCATCATTAAAACAACAAGTTCAGAAACTAAGGAAAGAATATTGAAGGCTGCAAGAGAGAAAAAACAAGTAACATACAAAGGTAAACCCATCAAAATCACAGCAGACTTCTCAACAGAAACATTAAAAGCAAGAGGAGCTTTTAATGAGATCTTCCAGGAACTGAATGAAAATAACTTCAACCCTAGGATACTCTGCCAAGCAAAACTATCATTCAAAATAGATGGAGCAATAAAAGTCTTCCATGATAAGCAGAAACTAAAACAATATGTGATCACAAAGCCGCCACTACAAAAGATTCTTCAAGGGATTCTGCACACAGAAAGTGAAACCCAACTTAACCATGAAAAGACAGGCAGCACCAAACCACAGGAAAAGAAAAAGTAAGAAAGTAGAGAGTAACCGCAACTTAGGTACACACAATCAAACCTTCAAACAACTAAGACAACTAAATGACAGGAAGCACCACATACCTATCAGTACTAACACTTAATATTAACGAACTTAATTCACCCATCAAAAGGCACTGCTTGACGAAATGGATTAAAAAGGAAGATCCAACAATTTGTTGCTTACAGGAGACCCATCTCACTGGCAGAAATAAGCATAGGCTTAGGATGAAAGGCTGGAAGAAGATTTACCAATCCAATGGTCTCCAAAAACAGGCAGGAGTAGCAATACTTATCTCCGACAGAGTACACTTAAACCTACATTGATCAAATGAGATAAAGAAGGTCATTCTATACTAATAAAAGGGGAAATAGACCAAAAGGAAATAATAATCATCAATCTGTATGCACCCAATGACAACATACCCAATTTCATCAGAGATACCCTGAAAGTCCTAAAAGCATATATTAACTCCAACACAGTGGTTGTGGGAGACTTTAACACCCCACCATCATCAATAGATAGGTCATCCAAACAAAAAATCAACAAAGACATCCAAGATCTAAAATATACAATAGATCAAATGGACCTATTTGATGTCTACAAAACATTTCATCCAACTTCTACATAATATACGTTCTTCTCAGCAGCCCACGGAACCTTCTCCAAATTAGATCATATCCTAGGGCACAAAGCAAGCCTCAGCAAATATAAGAAAATAGTAATTATACCATGCATTCTATCTGATCACAATGCAATAAAACTAGAACTCAACAACAAAAGTAAAGACAAAAAACATGCAAACAGCTGGAAACTGAATAACTCATTGCTTAACGAACAATGGGTCATTGACTAAATAGAAGAGGGAATTAAAAAGTTCCTTGAAGTCAACGAAAATGAAAACACAACCTACCGGAACCTATGGGACACAGCAAAGGCAGTCCTGAGAGGAAAGTTTATAGCCATAACTGCATATATTAAAAAGACTGAAAGATCTCAAATCAATGACCTAATGATACATCTCAAACTCCTAGAAAAACAAGAACAAGCAAATCCCAAAACAAGTAGAAGGAGAGAAATAATAAAAATAAGAGCTGAAATCAATGAGATAGAAACCAAAAAAAAATACAAAGAATTAATGAAACAAAAAGTTGCTTCTTTGAAAAAACAAACAAGATCAACAGATCCCTGGCAAACCTGACTAAAATGAGGAGAGAAAAACCCCAAATTAGTAGAATCAGGAATGCAAAAGGGGAGATAACAACAGACACCATGGAAGTCCAAGAAATCATCAGAGACTACTTTGAGAACCTATAATCAAATAAATTTGAAAATCTTAAAGAAATGGACAGATTTCTAGATACATATGATCATCCAAAACTGAACCAAGAGGAAATTAATCACCTGAATAGATCTATAAAACAAAATGAAATTGAAGCAGCAATCAAGAGTCTCCCCAAAAAGAAAAGTCCAGGACCACATGGATTCTCTGCTGAATTCTATCAGACCTTTAAAGAAGAACTGATACCAACCCTCCTTAAACTGTTCCATGAAATAGAAAGGAAAGGAAAATTGCCAAACACCTTTTATGAAGCCAGTATTACACTTATCCCAAAACCAGGCAAAGACACCTCCAAAAAGGAGAACTATAGGCCAATCTCCTTAATGAACATTGATGCAAAATCCTCAACAAAATAATGGCAAACCGAATTCAACAACACATCAAAAAGATTATTCACCACAACCAAGTAGGCTTCATCCCAGGGATGCAGGGGTGGTTCAACATACGAAAATCAATAAATGTAATAAACCACATTACAGAAAGAAAGACAAAAACCACTCGATCATCTCAATAGATACAGAAAAAGCCTTTGATAAGATCCAACACCATTTCATGATAAAAGCTCTAAGAAAACTAGGAATAGAAGGAAAGTACCTCAACATTCTAAAAGCTATATATGACAAACCTACAGCCAGCATTATACTTAATGAAGAAAAACTGAAACCATTCCCTCTAAAATCAGGAGCCAGACAAGGATGCCCACTATCTCCACTCCTATTCAACATATTACTGGAATTCCTAACCAGAGCAATTAGGCAAGAAGAAGGAATAAAAGGAATACAAATAGGTAAAGAAACTGTCAAAATATCCCTATTTGCAGACGACATGATCCTATACCTTAAAGACCCAAAAAACTCTACTCAGAAGCTTCTAGACATCATCAATAGCTACAGCAAGGTAGAAGGAGATAACATCAAAATAGAAGAATCATTAGCATTTCTATACACTAATAATGAACAAACTGAGAAAGAATATATGAAAACAATTCCATTTACAATAGCCTCAAAAAAATCAAATACCTAGGTGTAAACCTAACAAAAGATGTGAAAGACCTCTACAAGGAAAACTATAAACTTCTGAAGAAAGAGATTGAAGAAGACTATAGAAAGTGGAGAGATCTCCCATGCTCATGGATTGGTAGAATCAACATAGTAAAAATGTCGATACTCCCAAAAGTAATCTACATGTTTAATGCAATTCCCATCAAAACTCCAATGACATTCATTAAAGAGATTGAAAAATCTACTGTGAAATTTATATGGAAACACAAGAGGCCACGAATAGCCAAGGCAATACTCAGTCAAAAGAACAATGCTGGAGGTATCACGATACCTGACTTCAAACTATATTACAAAGCAATAATGATAAAAACAGCATGGTACTGGCACAAAAACAGACATGAAGACCAGTGGAACAGATTAGAGGACCGAGATATGAAGCCACACAACTATAACCAACTTGTCTTTGACAAAGGCACTAAAAATATACATTGGAGAAATAGCTGCCTCTTCAACAAAAACTGCTGGGAAAACTGGTTAGCAGTCTGCAAAAAACTGAAACTAGATCCATGTATATCACCCTATACCAATATTAACTCAAAATGGATCAAGGATCTTAATAGCAGACCACAAACTCTAAAGTTGATACAGGAAAGAGTAGGAACTACTCTGGAGTTAGTAGGTATAGGTAAGAACTTTCTCAACTAAACCCCAGCAGCACAGCAACTAAGAGATCGCATAGATAAATGGGACCTCATAAAACTAAAAAGCTTCTATTCATCAAAAGAAATGGTCTGTAAACTGAAGAGAACACCCACAGAGTGGGAGAAAATATTTGCCAGCTACACATCAGAAAAAGGACTGATAACCAGAATATATAGGGAACTTAAAAAACTAAATTCTCCCAAAACTAATGAACCAATAAAGAAATGGGCAAGTGACCTAAACAGAACTTTCTCAAAAGAAGAAATTCAAATGGCCAAAAAAACACATGAAAAAATGCTCACCATCTCTAGCAATAAAGGAAATGCAAATTAAAACCACACTAAGATTCCACCTCACCCCTGTTAGAAATGTTATCATTTGCCAGTAAATGGATGGAATTGGAGAACATCATTCTGAGTGAGGTTAGCCTGTCCCTAAAGACCAAAAATCATATGTTCTCCCTCATATGCAGACATTAGATCAAGGGCAAACACAACAAAGGGATTGGACTTTGAGCACATGATAAAAGTGAGAGCACACAAGGGAGGGGTGAGGATAGATAAGACACCTAAAAAATTAGCTAGCATTTGTTGCACATAACGCAGAGAAACTAAAAGCAGATACCTTAAAAGCAACTGGGCCCAATAGGAAAAGGGGACCAGGAACTAGAGAAAAGGTTAGATTAAAAAGAATTAACCTAGAAGGTAACACACACGTACAGGAAATTAATGTGAGTCAACTCCCTGTATAGCTATCCTTATCTCATATGCTTTTAGTTTCTCTGCATTTTTCTGGGAGTACTGCATACCACTTAGCTCACCTTGTGGTCCACGTCTTCCCAAGCTGTCTGGGCACTGGCACCTGGTGGCGTCCCGGGTGCCCTCCTGGTGTCTCCATTTAACATGAAGTGGAGATGCTCTGCACAGGCTGGAGGTGTGGAGGGGTCAAAGTCTTGCCTCTTCTTGGTGGTTTTTCCGGTAAGGTGTATCTCCAGTGTCTCTCCAATATTTTACTTTAGGAGGCACGCTTTCTGCTTCCTCCCTCTAGCCACCATCTTGGAATCCTTCAAAAGTGTAAGACTTCTGATTCTAAAAGGAAAGGTGAATGTTCTGACCTGTAATACCAGCTACTCAGGAGACAGAGACAGGAGGATAACAGTCCAAGACCAGATCTGTCAAAGTAACACCATAAAAATTCTTTTAAATGGTTCTAATACTGCTAGTAACTTATATGTGTATCTAAATGTTATAAATCACTTACAGAGCTAAAAATGTATACATGTAAATGGCTACAGTTCTTTTATCTAAGGTACATTCTACCTATAAGGTCTTTCACATTTCTGCTCTTTATAACAAATGCTGAAATTTCCACCATTTAGGCCTGACGTCTGTCTGTCATATAAACATTAGTTTACCTTACGTCTGTTCCTCAGATAAACATTGGTTTATCAGACATTGAGTAAATAATATGTATGATATACAACTGAGCATCAAAACAGGGGGTATTTAAAATTACTAACACTGCCTTCCCCTAACCATTGAAAAATTTAGGGTTTTTAGTTGTCAGTACTGTAGTGACAGTACTGATAACCACTAACTTGTTACTTTACCTATCCAAAATTCAAAGTCTAAATTGTAATTAACCATTGTTACTTTATGTTTTTTCATTACAGTTCTGAATGTAAATTTGAAACTTCTTATCTTTAAAGAACATTTATAGGTAAGCCCATGAAAAATGACTCTGACAAATATTATCTATCAACCAGGACAGACATTCCTAAGTATTGGGGTCATTTTGTATTTTCCTTGTAAAAACTTGGTAACTGTTACCTGCTAACACTTTACAGCAATTTAAATGGTGTCAGTACATTCCCTATGGGACAAACAATTAGATTTAATTAGGCCCAGCCTAAGAGCAATTTTTAAAATAAATCTCTTTGTTGCTTAATTTGGCCAAAAAGGTCACATTGGCAGTGACTTCTGATCTGTTTGATGTGTGCTTTCCCTCTTCCTTGGGACAAAATCTGACTTTCTGGGTGGACTGGGAGAAGCCACTCATGCCCTAAGGGACAAAACTGCCAAATTGGCAAAATCTTCTGAGATGACTGTTAAGAGAAACAGTTTAAGAGGATGTGACCCCCAAATGGTCAGTGTTCCCCAGCTTCTCGGAGGAACAAGTGGCATTCAGCAACCCAAGACAGCTCAAAAGCGCTGCACAAATGAGAGGACTTCTCCAGATGTACATGGAGTCAATTATGCCAGACCTCTAAAAGTAACCAAAGTTGAGAGATTTAAAAAAGGGGGACACATGTGCTCTAATATTTAAGCCTCCTAGGCTTTTGATAATAGAAACTCTTGTCTCTGGCCAAAGCCTTCTATTTAAGCAAAGGTGATAGAACTTTCAATGTTATCTAATTTCTGCTTAGGGACACTGTGAGTTTTGTTTCTATACAAAACTGACACATTGATGTTTACACTCTAATTGGACACCTGCCCCCCTGGGACACCTGTCACCTAATGTAGTCAGCCTTTAACTGCCCACTATAATAAGAGTCCAAAATAGAGGGCCATCTAAGAGTTTAAAATAACTACAGATATAAACACCTATAGGCAAAGTAACCATAAGAGTCTCTGTCAGGTTTCAAAATTACTTTATCCTTCCTGCCACACCTGGCAAAGCCCCTTTTGATGCTCCTATCATTGTTAATGTTTAAGTCATGCCTTCCAAACCAAATGTATCCCTTCCAGAATAAAAGCCTTTAGGACCCAAATCACGAGGCAACAGTGCTATTGATCTCTACAAATGAATGAGATCTCTATGTGCAACCCAGATTTCCATGAGAAACCTTAACTATGCTGAGCAATAATTGAGACACCTTATGTCCAAATGAGCCCAAGGAAAAAATAGGAGAGACAATTTCCCTTTATAGGTAGGGTCTACTGCCCCTTGTTAGCTTGAAGCAGATACTGAAGAGGAACTGCCCCCCCTCTTGGCAACCCCAAAAAAGAATTTTTTTAGAATATTGTCTCTCTGGGGTGACTTTGAGGCAGGCTAGAAGTTGGAAAGGTTTGGGGCTCATGTGGGCTGCCTAGAAATGGCCCAGACCACCCTTACCTGGCTGGGAACTGCCTATGCCCATCACCACTCACTCATTATTGGGTGGGAATCTCCTGGGTCCTCCCTCCCCATGGATTAGGGTAGGTTTTTAATAGTATCTGAAAAAGGAAAGCACACCCTTTCTGTCAGTAGACTCCACCTGTGTCCACCTTGATCCCTTTGTATTTCCTTTCCAAGCTTTTAATAAACCCTACTTACACCCACACATTCTGCTTGGATTCTTCCACATGGGAACACAAGGGCCAAGGTCTTCTGAAAACACCATTTGCCATTAACAGATGCACATGCCCTGGAACCCAGTATTTCCACTCCTGGGTGCATTCTAGAGAATATGGTGCACCAAAAGCCTGGTTGGTAATTTCACAAAACCAGAAACAAATTCTATCAAGAGTAGAATGGATGGAAAACATAATCTAATGACACAATGGAATATTGTAACAATGAAACTGAATGAATCGCAGCATGCCCATCTCAAAAGCACTGTTGAGTGAGGGAAAAAAAATGATTCCCTTTCTATAAAGGCCCATTATATCCAAAACTGGACTTAACATTATCAAAGTCTCCATACCTATAGGTAAATCTATAGAGAAAATCAAATGAATAATTGATGCAAATTTTAGGATACCTATTATGTCTTAAGATAATGAGAAGAATGTAATGGTGGTGGAAGGGGCACTCAAAGGGTGGGTCTTAGAAAGTACTATAAATACACCATATCTACTGCTGAGTGCACCACACATGAGAATATGTTTAAATTTTTTTTTAATATGTACACATGCATTCCACATTCGATGATGAAATATATTCCACAATAACAATTTTAAAAACATTTTTAAGAAGATTCATGAACTACCAATACTCTTACCAACCTTTTATTGAGTAAAAAAAAAAAGTATGAGTAATCACATTCATCTAGGACTTTAAAATTAACTTAATCCTTACATGTGGGGAGCAGATCATGAGATGCCTATGAGAACTTGACATAAGCACAGCAGTGTCAAATTGGCAGGCTGAGTTTGGTATGGCCCCAACCACAGAAGTGGCAAAGGCAAAATGCAGCATAGCTGCTTTTCCTAAGTTAGTTACATTCAGAGAGAACAGGTTTCTCTTGTTACAATGTCCTGCCCCTCCCCAAGAATGGTTGCTTCACCTCCTTGTTTACCACTGTATATAAAAGACTTGCTGAAGGAGGATTGATGGGAGTATGATTGATTGATGGGGATTTTGAATGGATTGATTGGCTGGGTGGGGTCTGCTTGTGAGAATGATGCTGTTGCTGCTGCTGAGTTATGTTAGAAATTAGAGGAAACATGGGACAGAGTGAGTCTAAGGAAAGAGACTTTAAAGAACAGAAAAGAAGAAAAACTTTAGAAGTAATTACTTAAAGAACAGAGAAGAAAAGAAGCAAATTAAAAGAAGAAAATAATAGAGAAAAGAAGTAATGGGGCTGTTGTGCATCTCTATCCAAGCGCCCAGCACACCTAGTCCCAGCTTTGTGCATGTTTGTCTATCTTTGTCCTTTCTGCATCTCCAGGAGGAATGGAGCTTGTGAGACTAAAGACAGTTACATTTTAAAAATAAGACTCTGTACTTTCAGCACTAGGTCTAGAATTTAAGTTAAATTAATACCACATTCTTTGTGGGTTGGTCCCAGACTATTTAACATAACTGAATTGAACATTTATTCAGACTTTTTACCTTCTGCCATTAACTTCTCACTGTGCTCAACCCAGGAAAAGTCTACAGGAGGCAGCTGCAGTCTGCTATTGCACAGAAACTCCAGAGAGCAACAATGCCTCAGTTAGTCCTGTGTCAAGGGAAGGAGGGTCCAGACTGGCACCCTTCACTCCTTAGCTAAGAGCTGCAGCAGTGGATACTTCCAAGCATTCCCCACTCTTCCAGTGTGTGTGGCCAAAGATTCCAAAAGTGCAGAGCAGTTCTCCAGAGAACAATCACATGCACCATGGCTGGGGAGGGCACAGATTCATCAGCTTCCCATCACTGTGACAAAATACCTAAGATAATTAAGAGAAGAAAAGCTCAGATATAGAACATGTTTGTAATAGTGAAACTCTGGAACTTTGGGGGAAAATAAAAGAGAATGATAGAGCATCAATAATATCATAAAACATAGATCTGAAAGGGTGGAGGTTATAAGGATGTGTATTTAAAGCTGTTAAAAAATGAGGGGTGGAAGGTAAAGCGGTAAGGGAGAGAGAGTAATGGAAGTATGCCAACAGGGGGAATACATTGAGAAACCCCTTTGAACATCAACTTAAATATTAATAATGAAAAACAGGACTCTAAAATAGGCACAGTGTGAGTGTGGGGGGAACTTATGGGAGGGAAAGGGTGAATAAAGGAGATTAAGGAGAGGGTATATGGTTGATGGACTTCATACACCTGACAATGGGGGCAATGCAACTCATGTACAATATAAATCTAATCAGAATTATCACTATGAATCCCCCCATTTAGCAAATATATCCTAATACAAAATTTATTGAAGAAGAAGAATAAGAAGAAAAAGAAAAAGGTTTAGTTTGGTTTCAGAGGTTTTAGTCACCGGTCACTTGGCTATCTCACTTTGGATCCATAACAGCATAGCACATTGTGACAAAGAGCATGTGGCTGGAGGGATCACTCACCTCATGGCAGCTGGGAGCACAGAGTGAAGAGGAAGAGGTCAGTGCCCCCAATATCCCCTTCAAGGACATGTCCCAAATGACCTAACAACCCTCCATCAGGCCCAACCTCCCAAAGGTTACCCTATCTCCCAGTAGCACTACAGAGTGGTGACAAAACCATTGGGAAAACATTTAAGATACAAACAGTAGCAGGGCACATAAAGTAGATCACATGGAGTGCCAGAGGTTTCCCACACTGCTCATCAGGGATTTCCTGAAAAGAATTAATGAAGTGAGAATCAGAGGCAGTTGGGCAGGCATAGATGCTCAGGGGTAAGTCTAATCAACCAGGACCCTGAGGAGCCTCATGAGCTCAGCCTGCTACCCCTAATTTATGATGCCACTTCTGCTTCCTAGTTTACTCCTTGCTCTTGGGCTCTTCCAGCCTCCTGAGAGGAAGGTTCAGCAAAACTCACCCCCAGCCTGGAGAGTGTGAATGGCCTCATTATGTTACCAGTGAGTGGTCTCAAAAGACCCTGATTGAGAAGATCTCAGGTCCAAAGAATTGGATGGAGACACAGAGATTGCAAAGCAACAGCAAGGTTTCATTTAGAGTGAAAGCAGGAAAGTACACTCTGCAAGCAAGTGGGGGGAGCAGAAGCTTAAGAGTAGCATCTGTGGCTTAAAAGAGCTGGTGTCTTGTTTGGGTGGGTATTTATACACAAGGGGTGAGTGGGTGGGGGAAGAAATTTGGGTGATACTTAGGAGTAACTGTGGCTGCAGCCCACTGTCACTTCCCCTAGAATAAATGTGCGCAGAGTACACAGGAAGCGGGGAGGGGCAACAGTCTGCAGGATCAGGCCTAGGCAGTCAGGCTCACTTGTTCGGGGCGTGTGGAGCCTTGCGCATGCCCTGCTCCTAGCCCCACCTCACACCTCAGGGTACCGGACCCAGCCCTTGTAAGCCAATTGTTAGTTCAAGTTTAAGTCCCAGAAATAGCTAAATGGACATGACTGTGGTCTCTAAACTTCTCATTTAAAATTTTCTATACTTTCGGCCTCAGGATAAAATTTTCCCTCCAAATATTAACACTAGTTGTCCCGTATGGTACCGTTATTGGCCCAGGATGCCCTCTGAATGCCCATCTCTAACTTTACAGACAATTTATTCCTTTGTTAAAAAGGTAGTCTTTATTAAAGAGGCTGACTGTTGTTAGCTGAAAGACAGGATCCTAGCATTTTGTTCTTTCTAGATGGGACCTGCACCTTCCAGTCTTCTGGCTGGTAGATGTTGGAAGCTTTGTAATGAGGCCTGGCCTCAGTATGCCTTGGGTGACCAAGAGAAGTGGCCTTCACAGGGTTCCTTAAATTACAATACCATATTCCAATTAGACCTTTTCTATAAAAGGAAAAAAGGTGAACTGAGGTCCCCTATACAAATTTTCATTCATCTCTGAGGCCACTCAGATTGGCTCCACAATTGCTATTTAGATACTGAAACACTAGCCATTCTTTGTAAGCCACAGTATAAACACCCTCTGCCCTCCTTCTAAGTGACCCCAATATTCAGAACCTCCTAATGTGTGCTTCCCCCTTCAACAGGTAATGGTAGGAAGAGGGTGAATCTATGTCCCCTTCCAGTTATCAGATCTAAGTGAAATTAAAAAACATCTGGACAGCTATACTGATGCCCAGACAAATACATTAAAGCCTTTATCTCTGTGATCCAAAACTTTCAATTGACATGAAAGGATATTATGCTTCTACTATACCAGACTCTTTTCTCATTAGAAAAGCAATGGGCTCTGGCCCGGGCCACTCAGGTTGGAAATGATTACCATTTACAATGGGCCCCAAAACCAGTGGCACTTGGAAATGAGGGAATAAATGTGCCTACCTACAGGGATACAGGCAGTCTCCTTGACAGATCCACACCAAAAGGGGCTGGTGATATGGCTCAAGCAGTAGAGTGCTGCTTTGCAGGCATAAATCCTGAGTTCAAGCCCCAGTACAGCCAAAGGAAAGAGAAAAAAAAGTGTTTGGGGACAAGGATGTAGTTCAGTGGAAGAGTGTCTGCCCAGCATGTGCAAGACCCTGGGTTCAATTCCCCAGCATTGCTAAATCAAAAAAAAAAATGGTAAGAAAGATAAGTGGTGTTAATGTCACTTCAGCCATCTCATAGTGGAAGAAAGTAGTTTAACCTAGACCAGATCCCTCATTCTTCAAGTGATGAAACTGAGGCCCAGAATGGTTCAGAGACCTGCTTTCCAGAGTATCAGTTGTCAAAGTGAAATAACAACTTTGCTTTACAGCAACAACCTGAAGAAAATACCCTTACCTTTCTGTAGCATCTTAAGGATGCTATCAGAAAGCATACCATGGTGGACCCAGAGTCACAGGTGAGAGAGGTTCTCCTCAAAGATAAATTTCTAACTCAGTCAGCCCCAGATATTTGTAAAACACTCAAAGTCTGGCTGAAAGGAAAAAGTCATTGAACCAAGTAATACAGCTAGCCATGTCTGTATGTATAGCTAAGTCTGTATGTCTGTATGTCCGGGACCTTACTAACAAGAGAGAAAAAGGTAAGAGACATCATGACCTCATTGCTGCTCTCAGAGAGGTCCCCACCTGACTGGGACCTGTATCCTGAACTTGCTGCCATGGTGGAGAGGAGGGGCACTTCTGCAGAGAATGCTTAAGAGGGACAGCCTGGGAGTTAGCCCTGCCCCCAACCAGGACCCTGCTCTCTCTGCAAAGGTAACCACTGGAGGTCTAAGTGCCCCATCTCCAGATGGAAGGCAGGGTGCCACCACCTATGGATTGATGGGTCCTGACCTCCTGTTCATGCTCCACTTCTTGGCATTGATGTTGAGGAGCATCATGATAGCCATAATGGCAGAAAAGCAAAAGATAGTGGAGCTCATTACTCTGTCTTACCTTTCTCTCCTGGTCCCCAGTCCAATGACAAAAGTTATCATTTGGGGCAAGTCTGGCCAGCCCCTAGAGTGCTATTTTACCTGGCCTCTGGCCTGCTCTTTGGGAGACCTCCTCTTCTGTTGCTCTTTCCTCATAGTTCCTGAAACTCCAGTGCCTCTGCTAGTATGGGATTTACTATCTCAACTAAAAGCTCAAATTCTCCTCCCCCCAGGCAGCTATTTCTGCTGCCCCCTCCTTCAGGAACAAATACATTCCGCAGTGTGGACTGATGAGATGAGTGTAGGGCAAGCCAGAATGGCCCTCCCTATTCAAATAACACTAAAAAATCCTTCACAGTTTCCACACCCAAAACAATAGCCTCTCAAGCCTGAGGTATGATGAGGCCTATGTCTATCATAAATTCCTTCAAACAACAAGGGCTACTAATTAGTTGCTCCAGCCCCTATAATAAATTTAAAACTCTTATAAAAGTTAATTTTAAAATACAAGTTACAAAGTAAACAATTGGAAAGGATATAGATAGGTAGTGAATGTATTTGTTGAGAAGTTAAAGGAAAAAAGAATGTTTTTTCTTTTTTGGATGAGAAAGGATTTTGTAAAGAGGGTTTGTCCTAAAGATAGTTTCAAATAGGAGGGATACGGACAAGCCATCAAAGGGTTTAGTATGTTATATAAAGGTCTGAGTAAGTTTTAAAAGTGTAATAAAAAGCCTCAGTGTGCAATAAAGATAAAGTTGAGTATAATCTAAGAGTTGCCTAAAAGATTTTTAGGGTCATGTCAAACTAAAATCAAATTCTCTGTATCTATAAAATAACAAAGTTATCTTAATATTGTTCTGCTCTGAGTAACATCTACAAAAAACTGTTACAGAGATTTTATCAAAGAAATTATTTGTGTTTTCTGCTGATCTTGTCAAGCTTTAAGTACTACTAAATCAGAGTATGTGTCTTAAATGACCACCTTGTAACAGTGTTGTGTCTATACTTTATCTAAATATGGTACAAACATTTACAAAGTTAAAAATGTAAATTTGTATAAAATAATGAGCTAAAGCTCTCTTTTATCCAAGAGTATTACATTTAACCTAAATCCTGACAGCCCCTGCCTCCCACAGGTCACCCACCTAAGTGTGGCTTTAAAGGGACAGATTCACTCCCTGAGTCATGAGGGAATCTACCAAATCCTCCATTTCCCACTCCCCTATACCATACAGCAGGTTAGAGCTTTCTTGGGCATTACAGGATTTTGAAGAATTTAGACCCCTAGATATGCAGTCCTTTAGCAGACACCTTTTATGCTCCTTCCAATAAACTTGCCTCCAACAGACCCTGCTCCTCTGGCTGACTATCTACCTTATCTTAACCTTCTCAGGGAACTTCTCAGAGAGTGTGCAGACCAGATCCTGCCCCACCCTATAACAATTTCTGTTAAACCAGGGGATCTTGTTCTCCTAAAGTATCTTCTACCATTGGGACTTCGATGGACCAGCCCTCATCTGGTCATTCTCACAACATCCCCTGCTATCAAGCACAATGGGATCCCCTAGTGGGAGCAACTCTCAAGGAACAGTTAGAAAAACAGAGAAGGGAGTTGGAGGATGCTTGGAATCCTCTAGGGAACAACATTTCACAGTGGATCTCCTGGCCAATGCCCATCCTAATGCTTGTGTTTCTTTCTCTCCTATTCTTAAGCTTCCTCCCTTGTATCATACTGCATGTCTGCTATTGCTAATCAAAAATTTAACCAGTTGTACCTCCAGGGATATCAACCTCTCCAAAACTGCCCAGAGGACTGCTATGTGGGCCCCCACCAGGACACAGGAGTCTGAGGATCTTGTGCCATACAATGCTCCCTGCCAGCAAGAAGCAGCTCAGAGGCCGACGGTTTGCCTCAATTCCTGATCTTCAGCCCCTATCCCCATCATTATTAAAGAAAAAATGGGAGAATGATAGAGTAATAATGTTGCCATTTTGTGAATCAGTGGCCAAAGTGGCAGCCCCACCCTTAAACAGAAATTCCTGCACTCCAAGACAAGCTCCACCCCTACTGGAGACTCCCGCACATGCTCTAACTTCCTTAACCTCCCTCTTCTATAAAAGCCACGCCTGGCCCAGAGTCTGTGCTGTGCCATCTTTCCCTGGCCAGCCTGGCACTACGGGCTTGCCATTAAACTTTGCTTTTGGACATGAGACCTTCCTCGTGAGCTTTCTTTGTGAGCGGCATTTTTCCTAACACCCCTATTCCCTGAGAGATGATATACAAGGAGGACACTTCTTCCCCATGACCTGGTTTGGGTACTTTCCCTGAATTTCTGTCTCATTTAAGTCCTGTCAAATCAGAAAGGTTATCAGGTTTCAATTGCTGTTTGGAACTGCAGGATCAGAAGACCTAAGGAAACAAAGTGGCTGTGCTACCAGATGAAGGGGTTCCCCCAGATTTCCAGTTTTCATGAAAAATCACAAGTCCTTGAGATCCATAAATATGAAAAGCATTAAGATGTCTCACAACAAGGAATCTTACAAGGTGGAATTTATAGCAAATATTTATTTTAGTATGTCAGGATAAAGTAGGGAGAAGAGAGGGGCAGGGGGGAAGGAGAAACATTTTCTGCATGGCAAGCAGGAGTAAAGACTCAGTGGTGGTTCTTATCTGGAGTCTTCAGATTTTCTAAGGTGGAAGAATACATGAAGTCATATCATCTAGGAACCCCTAATCGTTAGACAATGGATCTGGGTGCCCAAGATGGGTGCTGTTTATTATTTTAAAACAGGGAGACAAAATGATCTAAGCTATCCAAAGGGCAAGGACAATACGTAAGTTTCAGCACTTTCTTTTGCAAGACATACCTTTCATTTTTCTGTTCCCTCTGTCCATTCAAGGAGCCCTGCAGCTTGTTAACATCTCAAAGAAGAAGGCAGATGCAGGTAACCCTCTAAGGTTCCTGTTCTTAGAACTTAACATCTAAAAGGAGATAGGAGGGGGTTAGCTGCTCTGGCTTTTTAGTTTTTACTTTTTAGTTTTTAGTTTTACTTTCTCATCCCAATGTCTGTGTCTAGTTCTTTTAATATTTATTTAAAATAATATAATTATTTTTAATAATATAAATATTTAATATAATATATTAAAAATAATGTAATTTCTCCTCATCTATCTATCCTGCTTCAGCCATATGTTAAAAAGAGAACTATTGTCTGCCTCAACTTCTAAAGGAGCATTCTTAATTCATTGGTGCTAAATGATGCTAGAAAGTCTAGGCTGTCTCCCTTAGCCCACTGCTCTACCTCTAATTTCCATACCTATCATTTTTGCTTTCCCTCCCCCATCTTTTTGTTGTGTTTTGGACCCCACTGGCCTTCTACCTCTTCAGTGACCAGTTGTTACAGCTTGAGCCACTAAAATCAATTGTCCCCACTAGACCTTTCTGCTTGGCTTCCAGAAGCTGATAGTGTTTCGGGAACAATGTCGGACCAGCGAGTACAAGATTCAAACCAAGGCGGTTGGAGAAAAGGAAGATTTATTATGCTAGTGGGTCAGCACCTGGATCTCTCCAAAACTGGCACTGGGCTCATAGCTCAGGGCTGCAGGTTTTTATGTCTCAGAATATGGAAGCAAGCAAGCAGGAAGGACAAAAGCAGACATGGCAGCCTCTCACTGGGAGGTTACAACATATCATACTAGCACAAGGTTACAACTTATCACACTAATACATGGTTACAGCATATCACACTAGCACATCTGTGAAACCGGGGCCAGGCTGGGGAAGAGAGCTTGCCTTCAGATCTTTCCCCTGGGTTTCTTTATCATTCCCTCCTCTTACTCTTCATAATTCCTTATGACTATTTTGGGGGAGTCATGTAGGGGCAGTCTTTGATATTGTCTCACTAATTGTAGTCTAACAGTGTTCATCTGGTTGCAAGTGAACCTGGTGATGAGGTTTACCACACAAGACCCTAAGAGTGATAGCATAAGGAGCACAGTAAGTGGGCTGGCCAGGGGGGCTACCCATGGGGCCCAGCTCTTCCATCCTGTATTCCAAAATGTTTTCTTGTTTTTTCCCTTGCCTTGATTCTCTCTAGTAATTGACATGCATTTTCTCTCACTATCCCTGACTGGTTTGCATAGAAGCAACGTTCTTCCCCTAAAAACATGCAAATTCCTCCTTTTTCTGCAATAATGAGGTCTAAGCCTCCGTGGTTCTGTAAGACTACAGCTGCCAGTGAGTCCAACTGATTCTGTAGGGTGACAATGCTCTGTTGTACCAATCTTAAATCCTCACTGATTTGTTCAGACAGCTAGCTGTGTTGGAGACCAATATCGGTAGCTCCCATGGCTGTTGCTCCTGCCAGGGCAATTCCCAGAAGTACCAGGAGGAGGGTGGGTTCCCATCAGAAACACGTCTGGCTGTCAGCTTGTTGGTTTAGGTATTGAGCAATTTCAGTCCTGGGAATTATGTCCAGGTCTGGAACTAAGAAAACTAGGGCACAAGCACCCCCTCTCCCCCCATAACAGGTGTGATTCTTGCCCTGACAGGCAAAATAAGTCCCATTAGGTGCTTTGGCTCCTTTTACCAGATTGGTACAATTCTTTTTGTTACCAAAGCATTTAGTTTCTCCAATTACTTGGATAGCTGGGCCTGTGAGACAGGTATCATCATTTTGGGTTGAGTTGTCCAGGCCCAGCTCATGTACCTCAGATACGTTAGTCAGGCCCACCCTGGCATATGACACTTGGCCAGCCCTCAGGCAAATCTAACAGTCTCTGCCTAGTTCAGGGTCTGCTTGTTGTACTAGCTGGTGGCTGCTGTTTGCCAAAGCTATCATTTTAATGAGAGGGGTGTCGGGGTGTAACGGGGGATGATCAGTCCCATCTGAGGAAAGAGGGAGGATTTGCCCCTGTGCCCAGGGGTCCAAGGAGTTAACTTTACTAACTGGGAGAGAGATGTTTGCTGCTTTAATCTCAAGCTTAAGGATCTTTAAGACTGTAGGGCCTCCCTGATGATTTTTGAGGAATCCTCCCAGCCCAAAGATCCTAGATCCCCATTGCTATGGTTCATCTACCGTTAATTGAAAGGGGTCTCCTTTTCCTGTTCCCTGTGCCTTAGACCTCTCATTCATGTTGAAGAGGTTTGAAGATACACTCTGAATACTGACACCCTGGGCTTTGGGGAGGGCCCTTTCTAAGACCCAGAGAGGCAAAATCGACACATGACCAATGTCATAGAAAGGACCATGAAGTCCCCCCACAGTCTTCCCAGTTCCACGGTACTCAACCATACACATTGGATAGGTGATCTCTGGATGGGCCAGAGCAAGTCAGGGTTGAGGGCCCCAGTTGGGCCCATCTGCTGGCCTCCAGGCCTGGGCAATACCTAAAGGAGACAAGACAAGGGTCTGACAAAGCATAGATGGTGCAGTTAATTAATATAGTTCCTTCTTGTCCTTCCAAGAGTTTGACCTCCCATATCAGTTTATGAGAGACCCCAGCTGGGTCTGGAGGGCTTGTTTGTGAGTCATTTATTATTATTACAGCTGTTAGTAGAATCAGTATGTCTGTCTGGGGCCTCATCGGCACTCCCTCAGGTCAAGGTCAGTTTCAACGGCTGGTCCAGATTGGCTTGGGATTTCCATTCCTGGCTGGATCCTCTGCTGGCTTGGCATGTGTGTGCCGAATCCATGGTTTCAGTCCTGCAACCTTAAGAGCTGAAGGAATGTTTAGAATAACTAAGGTCCCTCCCATAGGGGATCTAGACTCACTCTAATTGGGGTTTTGACCCAAACCTAGTCCTCCAGTCCATGGGTGCAAAGGCCCGAGGGTCACAGAGGCCAGCTCTTGGTGTCCTAGGTGCCTAGCAATCTCCCTGGAAGCATGCACCAAGACTTTTAGGAACTTGTGGAGGCTGATCTGTCCATACTCCCGAAGGTCTCCAGCCTGTCCAGGTATTAGTGGTGGCAGCCATCCATACAGGAATTCAAAGGGAGAGAGACCACATTTTTTACATGCACACCTAATTTTGAACAGTGCTAAGGGTAATACATCTGACCAGAGTAGCCCTGTCTCTTTGTAAATGGCCCCATGGATATGTAAGTTGGCAAAGGCATAATGAGACTCATTGTAAATGTTGGCTCTCTTTCCATCTGCTAGGGTGAGGGCCCTGGTGAGGGTGTATAACTCTGCCTGTTGGTGTCCATGTACCACTACTTGTGTGATGGTAGTCACTGCATACCTGGTCCAGTATCTTCCCTCTTGTAGGCTCCGGCTTCCATCAGTGAAGAGCTCCAGGTTGGCATTGGGAATGGCTGTGTCTCTGAGGTCAGGCTGGGAAGAAAAGACTTCATCTAGAATCTCCTCGCAGGAGTGAAGAGGTTCTCCCTCCTCTTCTGGCAAATATGTGGTGGGATTGAGAGTCCTCACTGCTTCAACTTGCACCCAGGGGTTCTCGCCCAATAAAGCCTGATATCTGGCCACTTGTTCCCTGGTCATCCATTGACTGGCAGTGCTGTTGAGCAGAGAAGTTACTTGATGGGGGACCTGGAGCATGATGCTTTGTGCCAGAGTTGGTTTATCTGCTTCTTGTATTAAGAGGACCACTGCTGCCAATGCCCAGAAGCATCGGGGCCAACCTGAGGCCACGGGGTCTAATTTCTTGGACAGGTAGGCTAGTGGCCAGTTCCATGGCCCCAGTGGCTGGGTCAGGAAGCTTAATCCTATGCCTCCCTTCTCATGGATGTAGAGGTGGAAAGGGCAAGTGACGTCTGGGAGAGCCAGGGCTGGTGTCTCACTCAGGTGTTGTTTAAGTTTTTGGAATGCGTCCTCTTGGTCAGAGCCCCAGTGCAATTGTCCTATGGGGTTCCCCTTTAGTGTCACATAGTGTGGTCCAGCAGTGACTGAGAATCCTTGGATCCATAGGCGACAGAAGCCACAGCGCCCAGAAACTCCTGGAGCTGGCTCCAGGACTCTGGGAGTGGGTACTGGAGGATCACTTCTTTTTTCCCAGCCTTTTTTTCCTTGGCTCAGGTGATATTCCAAGTATATGACCTCCTCTAGACAGATTTGTGCTTTCTTTTGTGAGACTTTGTATTCTGTTCTGTTTTTGCAGGCCTCCAGGGTGGGGGTCGCTAAGAGTATGTCATCTACGTACTGGAGGATAGTGCGGTCTTTTGGTCAGCAGTTTTCAAGGTCTCTGGCCAAGGCCTCTCCAAAGATACTGAGGGAAATTTTAAAGCCCTGGGTAAACCTAGTCCAGGTTAATTGTCCTTTTGATCCAGTGTCATGGTCCTCCCCCTTGAATGCAAACAGAGGCTGGCTAGCTTCCACCAATAGCAGGCAGAAGAAGGTGTCCTTAAGGTCCAGACATGTGAACACCCTAGCAGTGGGAGGACTCAAACCCAGCAGAGTGTATGGGTTGGGGACAACAGGATGAATAGTCTCTGTTGCCTCATTCACCCGACACAGGTCATGAACTGGTCAATAATCATTGGACCCTGTCAATTTTTGACAGGGAGTAAAGGGGTGTTCCAGCCCCTCAGGATTCCCTGGTCCCATAGGCATTAAGTGTATGGCATGATTCCCTTCCAGGCCTCTGGAAGTATTGGATATTGTCTTTGGTGCACCAGGTTAGCTCCTGGTTTGATGGTGACCAATATTGGGGGATTTCCTGTTGCCAGCCCAATTCACCCATCCTGGTCCCAAATGCCTAGGAACCACTTCATGAGGTAATCTAGGAATGGTTGAGGACCAATGGGTTTATTGTCCCTGGGGGTATGTATGTGTCACTCTTCTTCAAGACTGACCTCCAAGGTTAGCACCAGCAAGGTGTTCACATCAGACAGTCCCAGATCCATAGATACTGTGGTGCCTAGTAAGTAAGTCTCTTCCCAGAAGAGGACCTGGAGCTTCTGGCACATGCAGAAACCAGTGCCTGACCCGGTGTCTGCCAACCATGCATTCTTGGGGTTCACAGAACCAGTACCTCTTGGTGTTTCCAATGGCCCCTATAGTGGTGATTGAGTTCTTGGTGAGCTGACCGGTTGGTGTGGTCATGGTAGAAATTGCTGCCCCCAGTGTCCAGAATGAAGTCAATCTGGTGGCCCTCAATGTCAGTCTTGACCATGGGCTCCAGAGGGCCAATCAAAAGGGAGTTTGGTCGCCCTCAGTCAGACTCATCTGCCCAGGCTATATTTGTCTGTAGGTTGCAGGTTTCCCTGGATTTGGCAGCAGTCACTGTCACTCTTTCTTTTTCCTTTTTTTTTTTCTTGTTAGGGAACTCATTTTTCCAATGTCCCTCCTCCTTACAGTAGGTGCACTGGTTTTTTCCCAGAGGGTTTCTCTGTTCTCTCCTGTCGGGGCTTCCCTTCTGGCCTCTGGTCTTCCCATCTCCCTCCTTGAGGGCCATAGCCAGGATCTTTGTCTTTTTTTCCAGATATTTTTCTTTCTCTCTTTTGGCCATCTCCTCTTGGTTTGCCTACCACCTTGGCTGCTATACTAATGAGTTGGTCAATATTGGCACCTGAGAAGCCCTCCATCTTTTGTAGCTTTTGGTGAACATTAGAGGCAGACTGCTGGATGAAGGCAGTGTTGATTATAGACTGGTTCTCATGGGCTTCAGGGTCAAATGGAGTATACCAATGATATGCATCACATAACTGGTCATAGAATTGGCTAGGCAGCTCATCAGGCTTCTGTGTGACTTCACTGACCCTGGTCAGGTTGGTTGCTCCTAGTGCCCCCTGGTGGGCTCCCTCCAGGATAGCTTGTCTCATATGCCGGATGGATTGGAACCTGGCAGAAGTATTTGGATCCCAGTCTGGTCTGGTGTCTGGGATCCTCTCATCTGCCCATTGCTCCAGATTTGCAGTCTGTGGTGGATCTTGGGTAACTAGCCATGCTGTGCCTGCTTGGTATACTCGCCAGCACTCATCAGAAGTGAAGAGGGTAGACATGAGCTGAAAGCAATCATCCCAGTTGGGTTGGTGGCTGTGCATGATGTTTGTCAAGAGCTCTATTACAGCCTGTGGTTCCTCTGACTATGCTGGGGTGTGCTGCAGCCAGTTCAGGAGGTCGGTGTTAGTGAAGGGCTGGTACACATATTGCATGGGTCCAGCTGTGTATGACCCATCTGCCTGGGGTAATGGTGGTCCCAGAGCCTGGTGCAGGGGGCATAGCACCACAGCCTGGGTTCCCGCCTCCTTGCTTGTTAGCCTTCCAGAGTTTGGCAACCTTCCCAAATGGCTTGTATCTTACTCCAGGGCCATCGAAGGCAAAGGGGGGTATAACAAGGGAGCCGTTGGATGCCATGGGTGGGATTTCAGCTCCAGTGCTTCCTCCTTTCTGTTTGGGTCCTCTGAATTGGACTCACATCTCAGGGAGGCCAGGGCAGTGGGGCGCAGCATTGGAACATATGGTGGAGGGTCCGGGAGCTCAGGTTCCAAGGTGTGGTGGACCTCAAATTTCTTTTCTTTTACTTTTCCATTAACCAGAACAGCTGTGTGGCTCCAGGGTGCATGAAAACATAGCCAGTCAGGTGGGCAGGCAGCCAAGATGTACCAGTAGTCAATGTTAGGAAACTGGTCTGGATGACCTGGATCCCCAACAACTATGTCTCTCACATGGATGATAGTGGCTAGATCCAGTGTGCCCTCTGTGGGCCATCCTATATTGAAGGTGGGCCATTCTACCTCACAAAAGATTCAGATGTTTGCCAGCTTCATCCAGACTCCATAGTCACCTGAGAAGCCATCCCTAAAGTTAGCAGGCATGGACTGGAATACCATCGGGCACTTTGACCCAGAGGAACCTATTTTATATGTATCTGGTGATTATCAGTGTTGCAGAACAGACAAAGGACAGGGGTGCCTCTCAGTGAGAGGCCACACAGGTGCTCATCTGGCTGCAACCCCAGGCGATGGGGTTGGGTGTGGCGTGGCCATAGGGGGTTCAGCCCGACAGGGTGACTTACAATTGGATGCTAGTCTGATCCCACCATAGACCATATGCCAATCACCGTGAAGTTGCAGATTGAGCCCACTCAGACTCTATAGCCTTTAGGGGACCTTAGAGGTGCCCAGCCATGGAGCCACAAATTCAAGCTTAAAACACAAGCAAGTCAAGATGCTCACTCACACACCATTCACTCAGAGTTTAAAACAATCAGTTCTTATTTATTTTCCCCTAAAACCCTGGCCTGCTCTAGTCCCAGTTGACCGGAATCACATCAGTCACAGAGGAAGGGATGTGTCATTTTGGATACTCTTCATGGTTTGGCTGGTCCACTGTGGAGGATCAGTTCATGCTGGCTTCTTACACTGACTACCCCACAGCTTCCTACCTGGTCTGGATGTCCACCACAGATCGCCATTTCACTCCACCAGTCCAAGGGTCCAGTCCATGGTTCTGCAGCCTCCTTCAGTCATCTGGAAGGAGACCCCAAATGACTGGGTGCACACTTTTGGTCCCAGGGGCCACTGCAGGCTGCAGAGCCAGGGAGCAGGGACCCATTACCCAATGGGGCTTGGTGGTCTGATCTCGCTAGGGCCTCCAGAAATATTGGGGGAAGAATGTCAGACCAGCAAGAACAAGACTCAAACCCAGGTGGTTGGAGGAAAGGAAGATCTATTACACCAGTGAGCCAGCACCTGGATATCTCCAAAAATGGCACTGGCCCTGTAGCTCAGGGCTGCAGGGGTTTTATGCATCAGAATGCAGAAGCAAGCAAGCAGGAAGGACAAAAGCAGATGTGGCAGTTAGCCTCTTGCTGGGAGGTTACAATATATCATACTAGCACAAGGTTACAACTTATCACACTATCCCAAGGTTACAGCATACCACACTAACACATCTGTGAAACCAGGGCCTGGCCGGAGGAGGGAACTTGCCTTCAGATCATTCCACTGGGTTTCTTTATCAATAGCTCAGGCATTTCCAAGGCCCATCCAAAGGGTGTGAAGCCAGAGCAGGGACTGAAGCAGGCTCTGCCAAGCTAGGCTTGAATGCTGGCCAACAGCCTGTCCTGAAAAACCAGATTTAGAGTTGTCAGCTGTATCCAAATCATTGCTCCTATTAAGAATCATCCACATTCCAGTGCCAAGTTGTGTTTGAATTCCTGGAGCTACTGGGTATGCAGAAGCATGTTCACGCATGAGCAAACACTTTAAAAAGATCCTCATTGTATCAGCTGACTTAACATTAAAAAAGAGCCAGGAGTGGTGGCTCATGCCTATAATCTTAGCTACTTGGGAGGCCAAGATAAGAAGAATCGTGGTTCTAGGTCATCCCCCTGGGTGTGTGTGTGTGTATGGGGGGGTGTTCATAAGATCCCATCTGGGCATAATGGTACACACCTGTCGTCCTAAAACCTGGGTTTTAGACCCCATTCTGTTGCAGATGGCTCATAGGGCACCAAAGTTTTCAGGAAGCAAGTTTATTAAGCAAGTCAGCAGTGACTCAGCGGACTTGAGCCCAAAGGCTGAGCCCCAAGAACAAAGGGGGCTTTCCTTATATACCATTTAGAGCAGGTTACAGAAATGGGGGGGTTATAGCTTGTCCCATACATGGTCACATATTATTTCATTGGCTATTTTAACCTCTGGGGCAAGGTGACCCTTCTCTGCTCTCGCTCCAGGTGCTACTTGACATTCCTCAAATCAGCTTTTTTGTTGTTGTTTCACTGTTGCACTCATTACCTCTCATTATCTCCCTCATTGTCTCTCATTATCTCCCGTCTCCCTCCCTGCCTTCCAGCCACAATGCCAGGTTTGGCCACTCACCCCTATACATAAAGAGGCATGTTGTAAGCAGAGAAAGATTTACTAGATGGCTTGGGACATTCTGTAGGAAGAGGCAAGGTAAGCACTCAGCCCATCTTCAGCCATCTTCGGGGTACAGACATAAGCTATAGGTTTAAATAGACAAAAGAACTAGAACTGGGGGTAGGGGACAAACAGCATGCATAGTTAAACAGTGCCAGTCACAGATGTGGTCTGGTTGGTCATTATCTCAGTCCTTTTTCTGGGAGAGGTTTATGTTATCTGGAGTCCAGCCCTACTGTTGGGGGTAGTTTCAGTTTCTTATCACAAAGATGTTATCATCTGTCTTTCCTGGAATCCAAAGTGATTGCAAAGAGAATGGCTAGAGAAAAGATAGATACAAAATGAAGAGAAGCCATGTGTTTCTACTGAGTTAGAGAGTTGGAACTGAGTAAGGAGTCCATGTTTTTCAGCAAAAGCAGTTTGAGTACCTCTCACAATCCTAGCTATGTTGGGAAGGATAAAATAGGAGAATTGTGGTCCAGGCTGGCCTATGCAAAAAGCATGACCCTAAAAAGGTAGGCTAGAATTAGAATAAGTCTGCATCTCATAGAACATATATGACTTGGTATTGTATTTCAGGTTGAACATTTTCTCTTTCTCTGAGCCTTCTTTTCAACTGCAAATATGTGTAGGTTATTCACACCCTGACTCAGAGACAATTCAAACCACCCTCACCTGGCCCAGGGACCACTCATTCCCCTCCTCTGTCATCAATTATTGGTTGAGAATCACTTGGTTCTTCCCTTCCCATAGGTCACCATAAGTCTTAAAAGCACCTGGAAAAGAGAAAGACTGTCTGCTTCCAGCTTCCACCTGGTCCCACCACGCCCTTTTGTAATTCCCCTCCTAACTTTTAATAAACTCCATTTATAGCCATGTGTCCTGCCCTGGATGCTTCTATGTGGGACACAAAGAATTGGAAATCTCTGATCAGAGAGACTGCACTGGCTGATAACACTATCTCCAAAATAACCAGTATAAAAAAGGATGGAGGCATAGTTCAAGTGATAGAGCACCTAGCAAGTGCGAGGCCCTGAGTTCAAGCCCTAATACCAGCAGAAAGAAAAAAAAGAAAGGAAGGAAGGAAGGAAAGCAGCTGTGCAGCCTTTTCCACACCTATATGGAGGTGAAGGTTTCCTGAGATGTGATGGAAACTGTCTGGATGCTCAGGAGGCTGTTGGCCACACAGAATATTATACTGCTCTAATTATTACTGTGCAGCTCAAAGCACAAAGACATTAGACTATGCTTTTCTTTTATTTCCTCAAGGACTTTGGTTATTTTTACTTATCACATTAAGATGAGAACTGCATTTAAATACAATGTGGAAAACACAGAAAAATTATTTACTTACACATCATCCTGTAAATTAACCCCTGGACATTTCATGAAGGAAAGCAGTTTTTGGGTAGATGCTGTCAATCATGTTGTGTTGGATACTGTTTATGCAATTTATATTGTACAAGGAAATATAATTAAAATACTAAGATGTCACAGATAGCAGAGAATGAAATGTGTAAGGAGATAAGCTTAAGATGTGATGAAATATTTATCTTTTATACTTTTAAATATTTATCTGCAATAGTTATTTAGGGATAGTGATGAAATTAGGTGTATAGTTTTTAAGGCTTGGATGAAAGGAAATAATTCTTGCAAAATGTCTGGTTCATAATAAGTTCTAATTTATGGCAATTTACTTTTGATAGTCAGAAAAAAGCCCCATCATCAATTAAATTTTGAGAAATTTTGCTTAAATAAAATTAAACAGATAACTTTCCTGCAAGCCTTCAAACAATTTTTAAGCTAATACACCTTGTGACTTACTGGAATACCCATAATTTGCTGTCATATGCTCTGAATCCAGACTTATATGAACACAGAACTCCTTCAATGTGAACAGCAGTGTTCCATGGAATACATGTTGGTAAGCACCTATTCAATACATCCAGAAGTGCAACTGTGGGAAAATGCATGAAGTAACACATTTTCAAAGCCAGTGTTGTTAATACACATTGTATGAAATACAGACTCTCACCCCCATCCACCTGTTGTCCTTCAACTACTTTTACTTTTGCTTGAACTTGTTCCTTTCATTACTTTTTGATCACTTGTATCTTTGTACAGTTTTGGCAGGGGGAGGTCTTGCCAGTGGATGTAAAACATATTTTCAAAGACAGTCTTATTTTTATTATTTCTCTCCTTCTATTTGTTTTGGGATTTGCTTGTTCTTGTTTTTCTAGGAGTTTGAGATGTATCATTAGGTCATTGATTTGGGATCTTTCAGTCTTTTTAATATATGCACTCATGGCTATAAACTTTCCTCTCAGGACTGCCTTAGCTGTGTCCCATAGGTTCCGGTAGGTTGTGTTTTCATTTTAATTTCCTCTTTTATTACATCGATGATCCATTGTTCATTAAGTAGTGAGTTATTTAGTTTCCAGCTGTTTGCATGTTTTTTGTCTTTACTTTTGTTGTTGAGTTCTACTTTTACTGCCTTGTGATCAGATAGTATGCACGGTATAATTTCTATTTTCTTATATTTGCTGAGGCTTGTTTTGTGCCCTAGGATATGATCTATTTTGGAGAAGGTTCCATGGGCTGCTGAGAAGAATGTATATTGTGTAGAAGTTGGATGAAATGTTCTGTAGACATCAACTAGGTCCATTTGATCTATTGCATATTTTAGATCTTGGATTTCTTTATTGATTTTTTGTTTGGATGACCTATCTATTGATGATAATGGGGTGTTAAAGTCTCCCACAACCACTGCGTTGGTGTTTATATATGCTTTTAGGTCTTTCAGGGTATGTTTGATGAAATCGGGTGCGTTGACATTGGGTGCATACAGGTTGATAATTATTATTTCCTTTTGGTCTATTTCCCCTTTTATTAATATGGAATGTCCTTCTTTATCTCATTTGATCAATGTAGGTTTGAAGTCTACTTTGTCAGAGATAAGTATTGCTACTCCTGCCTGTTTTGGGGGGCCATTGGCTTGGTAAATCGTCTTCCAGCCTTTCATCCTAAGCCTATGCTTATTTCTGCCAGTGAGATGGGTCTCCTGTAAGCAACAAATTGTTGGATCTTCCTTTTTAATCCATTTTGTCAAGCAGTGCCTTTTGATGGGTGAATTAAGTCCGTTAACATTAAGCATTGGTACTGATAGGTATGTGGTGATTCCTGTCATTTAGTTGTCTTAGTTGTTTGAAGGTTTGATTGTGTGTACCTAAGTTGAGGTTACTCTCTACTGTCTTGCTTTTTCTTTCCCTGTGGTTTGGTGCTGCCTGTATTTTCACGGTTAAGTTGGGTTTCACTTTCTGTGTGCAGAATCCCTTGAAGAATCTTTTGTAGTGGCAGCTTTGTGATCACATATTGTTTTAGTTTCTGCTTATCATGGAAGACTTTTATTGCTCCATCTATTTTGAATGATAGTTTTGCTTGGTAGAGTATCCTAGGGTTGAAGTTATTTTCATTCAGTTCCTGGAAGATCTCATTAAAAGCTCCTCTTGCTTTTAATGTTTCTGTTGAGAAGTCTGCTGTGATTTTGATGGGTTTACCTTTGTATGTTACTTGTTTTTTCTCTCTTACAGCCTTCAATATTCTTTCCTTAGTTTCTGAACTTGTTGTTTTAATGATGATATGTTGTGGAGTAGTTCTATTTTGATCTGGTCTGTTTGGTGTCCTGGAGGCCTCTTGCATCTGTATTGGAATATCTTTCTCTAGATTTGGGAAATTTTTTATTATTATTTTGTTGAATATATTACACATTCTCTTCACTTGCTTCTCCTCTACTTCTTCGATGACCATGATTCTCAAGTTTGGTCTTTTGATGGAGTCGGTGAGTTCTTGCATTTTCTTTTCACAGGTCTTGTGTTGTTTAATTAATAGTTCTTTGGTTTTTCCTTTAATTAATATTTCATCTTCAAATTCTGAGATTCTGTCTTCTGTTTGTTCTATTCTGCTGGATTGGCCTTCCGTTTTGTTTTGCAGTTCTGTTTTGTTCTTTTTTCTGAAGTTTTCCATATCCTGGGTTGTTTCCTCTTTAATGTTGTCTATTTTTGTCCTGAGTTCATTTATCTGTTTATTAATTGTGTTCTCTCTTTCACTTTGGTGTTTATACAGTGCTTCTTTTGTTTCCTTTATTTCTTCTTTTGCTTTGTCAAATTCTCTATTTTTGTTGTCTTGGAATTTCTTGAGTGTCTCCTGTACATTTTGGTTGACCCTATCCAGTATCATCTCTGTAAAATTGTCATTGAGTACCTGTAGTATGTCTTCTTTTAAATTATTCTTGTGGGCTTCATTGGGTTCTTTGGCATGGTTTATCCTCATTTAGTTGGAGTCTGGATCTAAATATCTGTTTCCTTCATTTTCCTGTGGTTCCTGTACTAATTTTTTGCTGTGGGGAAACTGGTTTCCCTGTTTTTTCTGTCTTCCTGTCATTGCCCTTGCTGTTGTTATTGTCCCTGTACTGTGTGGAATTAAGTATTTTCTGGCTTGTAATAATAGCACTAGTGATATTTAGAATGGAAGGGTGAGAGGGGATGGAAAGCAAAGAAGTTAAAGGAAAAGGGAAAAACAAATAATCAAGTAGAAAAAAAACAAAACAAAGAAACAAACAAAAAAATTTTCAAAGATATAAACAGGGAGATCAATGTCCTGATCAACCATAAGCTGAAAAGGCATTAGAGAGACAGAGAGTGGATTGAAAATAAAAAATAAAAAGAATAAAGATAATAAAAATAAAAAATAAGTAAATGAAAGAAAAAATATATTAAAAAAATAAAATAAAACAAAAACAAAAACAAAAAAACAACCTCCATGTTCAAATGCAATGAAGTTTCAGTCTTAATAATCTTGATGTTTGTCCCTCAGCTTCCAATGCTGGAGATGGTGCCTCAGATGTTGTTCTGTAGTTGTCTCATCAAAGGGGAAACATAAAATAGAACAAAACTGCACAAAACAAAACAAAACCCCTCCACAAACTGTCCCAAGTTCAAATGCAATACAATTTCACTCAGTTTTTCAGCATGCAAGTGTACTTTGGTTGTTTTCTCCTCAAAGGTAGGGAGAGAGAAAAAAAGGATTCTGGAGACAGTTCTGTGAATGGCTATCTGTGGCTAGGGCTTGCTTGCCTGCTGCTGTCAGTCTGCTGTTGCTGGCACCGTTATTTATACAGATCTCTGGGGTGAGCTTAACATTCACCTGGCCCCACAGGCTTTGTTTACTCAGAGTCCTGTGTGCGAGCCACTGCTACAGGCTTTCCCCTTTCCAAGCACACTGGGGGAGGTGACACAGCACCTGGTTTCTCAGGCCTGCGTGTTGTTTACAGTTCACATGGGAAGTGGGTCTTCCCCCCTCTCCTGTGGAGTTTTCCTCCCACCACCACTTTTACAAGCTTTCCCACTTCTGATTGGTGGGCATGTGCTGCTGCTCCTGCTGGCCAGTGTGTTTATTTACAGCTCACATGGGAAGTAGGTCTTGCCCCCCTCCTGTGGAGTTTTCCTCCCTCTGCCACTCTCACAAGCTTTCCTGCTCCTGGTTGCTGGGCATGTGCTGCCACTCCTGCCCTTTCCGGCCAGGCCCGGCTTGTTTATTTACAGTTCCAGGAGGGATTCCCCTCCCTCCCCCTTCAGCTCAGGGTGCCCCACCCTCTTTGCTACATGTCTTTATTGTTCTTATTGCTTATTACTCAGTTTCTCTTTTTTCCCCGGGTGGGGGTCGGTCTGTCCGGAGGCTATGCTGATTAGGCCCAGGGTTGTCTGTGGGAGTACTACATACTGCTTAGCTCACCTTCTCCATGTCTTCCCAAGCCATCTGGGTGCGGCCATCTGGCAGCCCATGGTCCCTCCTGGTTTCTCCATTTAACGTGAAGTGGAGATGCTCTGCGCAGGCTGGAGGTGTGGAGGGGTCAAAGTTTTGCCTCTTCTCGGTGGCCTTGCCTGCAAGGTGTGTCTCCAGCATCTCTACAAGATTTCACTTTAGGAGGCACGCTTTCTACTTCCTCCCTCTAGCCACCATCTTGGAATCTTCTTGCATTTTCTTTTCACTGATCTTGTGTTGTTTAACTAATAGTTCTTCTGTTTTTCCTTTAATTGCCATTTCATCTTCAAGTTCTGAGGTTCTGCCTTCTGTTTGTTCTATTCTGCTGGAATGGCCTTCCATTTTGTTTTGTATTTCTGTTTCATTATTTTTTCTGAGGTTTTCCATATCGTGGGTTACTTCCTCTTTAATATTGTCAATTTTTGTCCTTAATTCATTTATCTCTTTGTTTATGGTGATCTCAGTTTCAGTGTGGTGTTTATTTAGGGCTTGTATGATTTCATTTATTTGTTTCTGGGTTTTCTCATATTCCTTGTTTTTATTGTCTTCGAATTTCTTGAATGCCTCCTGTATGTTTTGGTTGACCATGTCTAGTAACATGTCTATGAAATTCTTATTAATTACTTATAGATTTTTTCTTTCAGGGTGTTCTTGTGGGCTCCTTGGTATAGTTTACTTTTGCTTTGTTGGAGTCTGGATCTAGGCATCCATTTTCTTCTAAATCCTGAAGTACTTTTTTGGGGGGGAGAATGGTTTCTATCCCTTTTTCTTCTTCCCATATTTCCACTAGGTACTGTTTCTGTCCCTGGAGTATGTGTAATTTAGTATTAGCTGTGTTGCAATATTAATACTAACAAAACCAAGAGAGAATGATAAAAAAGAAAAAGAGAAGGATAGATAAAAGGAAGAGAGAAGAGGGGAAAAAAGAAAGAAAAAAATGGGAGAGATGGTGGGTGATCAAACAGCAAACCAGGCAGCCACATCCTTAAAGAAGGAGAAAAAAAATGGGAGACATGGTGAGTAATCAAATAGCAAACCAGGCAGCCAAACCCTTAAAGAAGGGAGGAAAGAAAAGGAAAAAAAAAATCACCAGTTCTGGAACAGTAGAATTGCAGGCAGTCTTAGTTGTTCTGTTTCTCCTTTATCATCCAGTCCTGTCTGTGTGTCTCTTAGGCACGTTTGGAGCCCTCTAGTGGCAGCCTGAGTGGGAGCTGGTGGAGCAATTATTGGAAAGCCTGTAGAGCTGGGGCCTGGCTTCACCTGAGGGGCAGGGATCCCGGCAGACTGGGGTATGTCATTGTCTCACGCCAAGCTGGTATCTGGCCCCAAGGGGTGGGGATTCTGGTGGGACATGGCTCCAGTCATCCCATGCAGAGCTGGGGCCCAGTAGAGCCTGAGGTCTGGGGGGCCAAGGGATGGGACCCAGTGGGGCATGGATCTGGTGCAGGGCTAGGGCCTAGCACAGCCTGAGGGGTTGGGATCCTGGTGGTGGTGGTGCATGGATCCAGCATGGAGCTGTGGCCTGGTGCAGCCCATGGGGCAGAGGGCCCAGTGGAGCAGAGCTGTGGCTCTGGAGGGCTATGGGGTGGAGATTTGGCAGGCCGGCTGTCCTTTTATTAGATCATGGCATGGAGAAGCCTTTCATGATCTAAGGGTTTAGAGTACCATATTTTTGGCTCTCTCTGGTGTTTTACCTCAGCCAAATGTGTCTCCCATGTCTCCACAGGGTCCCCCTGGTTCAGGAGCTCACGAGGTCTGCAGCTCTGTCTTAGTCACCATCTTAAAGATCCATAAAGATGATTCTTGATGGAACCACTTGTACATTTGCCTGAAATCCATTAATTCAATCGTGAATTATTCATTTAATTAATCAGGTATAAAATAGGCCTGCCAGTTTATGTAGTTTAGATACATATATAATTATTATATTTGCCCTAGGCATTATTTCTTTATTTAGTATTACAAAATTATATTCTAGAAACAGCTGTTGCAGTCATCTGGTTTTATTTCATAGAGAAAGAATTGTGGTCTAGAGAGGGCCACTTATCAGAGGAGATTGAATGTTGAGGCTATGTTGGAACCCAGAACTATCAGCCCAAGGCCTCTGGCTCAGGCACTGGGGCCTGGTGCCCTGCACCAATTGACAATCCAAGGAACTCCAGATCTCTGGGTCCTTAAACACTTCCTATGAGAAACCTTTCATGTTCCCACCTCCACCTGTGTGCCTCTGACAACCCAGTGCCTGTTTTGTGGTGATCTCAGCACTGCCACCTCCAGCTCACTTGTAGCAAAGTCAGAAGCAGGGATGGTAAAGACACCCACACTGTGGGAGGAAAGTATAAAGCAGACTGGAGGCTGGCATGCAGCTGCTTCTACATTTCTGTGAACTTCAGAGCCTAGGAATTAGTCTCTGGGCTTCCACATTCCTGATACTGGTAGGGCAGCCCCTTTCAGGAGAACATAGGCATGATATGCTGGTAGGTTCTGTGGTAAACACTAAGTGCCTTTGTTGAAGTTGCTGATGATTCTGATGAGAAGGTTTTGGTTCTTGCACTGTGGCGAGGAAGAATTCAAGCAGAACATGTGACTGTAGTGAGGGCAATAAGAGTTTTATTATAGGAAATGGGGAAGGGGATTACCTGTGGGGTCTCTGCCAGGTAGTATGGAGGTGCCCCATACAGGAAAACGGAGAGAATTTTATTTTAGATCATTTTTATATCATCCTTAAGTTGGAGGTGGGGAGAAAACCTCCAATAGCCTTGGTGGGTGGTGTGGGCGGACTTATGCATGCATCTATGCTAATTCTCAGGTACCCTAAATCCAAGCCTCTAATTTAACCTAACAAAGGATTTACAGTTGGAATAGAGCGCTTGGGCTCAGAAGGGATGGGTCAAGGAGTGCTGTAGGTATTTTTTAAAAGTCCTAAACTATCCCTAACTCCTAGCCTGCCTCACCTGGATATCTGGCAACTACTGTTCAGAAGTTTAAAAAGAAGCACTTGTGAAGGGGAATCAGTTTATGACAAAGCAACTTTCAGAGAGTTTTTATCTCTCCAACTACTTTTCTCTTTATCAATTACATAAACTCTTAAGTGCCTGCTTATTATGAAAGATTAATTCTAGGGCTTCTTCCCTCCCTCCCTCCCTCCCTTCCTTCCTTCATTCCTTATCTCCCTCCCTCCCTTCCTTATCTCCCTGCCTCCGTTCCTTATCTCCCTCCCTTTCTTCCTTCCATCCCTCTCCCTCCTCTTCCTCCTCTTCTTGTTCCTCCTCCTCCTTCTTCTTCTTCTCTCTCTCTCTCTTTCTTTCTCTCTTTTGTGTCAGGAAGCAAAGGTTAACTTATATGACATGCATGGTGCTGCAGGTCTCAGAGAATTAGAGTTTAACAAAACAAAAAAGGGTTTCTCAAAATATGTTCCACGGAACACATCTCAGAATATGCTAGTAAAACTAATCAACCAAAGTCAGAGGTTCTGCTCTCTTTATTGATTGAGGAAATGTCTTGAATGTTACCTCTTAGACTTACAATGTCTATTAGCATATTAAAATCCTTAAATGTTACATATGGTATCTACATCTTATAGACTTACAGTGTCCATTAGCATATTAATATCTGAGAAGAACTCCAGTAATGAACCATTAACATGTTGTTTAAACTTAGTGTTTTCTGTGAACACAGTGGAATGTTTAAATTTTCTTATTGGTTTATAATGAGAAAAGCTGTAAAATTAACTGAGCAAGCATTTTGCAGTACTAGGGACTGAACCCAGGGCCTCACATTTTCCAAGCAAGCTTCTAAGTTATGCAACCAGTCCTTTTGTTTATATTTTGTTTTGAGACAGGGTTTCCCTAACTTTGTAGGGCTGGCCTTGAACTCACCACTCTTGTCTCTGCCTCCAGAGTAGCTGAGCCACAATACCTGGCAACTTCAGGAAATTTAACAGAGTAATTTAATGTTTTCTGATCTCAAGAAGAAATACTTGGCAAAACTAGTCTTTTAAATCTTCATTTATATGATAATTTTGTTTTCATTCTATGTTATAAGAAATCAGTTTAACACAAACTGGAAATGAAAAAAAAAAAAAAAAGCTCTTCACCACAGGGAATTTGAGAAGTGCTGGCTTAAGCCATTATCCCCAGACCTACTGGACCAAAGAAACCCCATTAAGCTGCCCTGTTAATAGCCTAGGGAACTTGACTTTTGCAGACTGTATTGGGGAAACAGAATGCAAAAATGTAATCAGACTCAATCTACTTTTTTAAAGCATTTCAGGTTCAAATTTTAGAATCACCATTTTCATCATGGAAAGCTGGGTTGTGACCTTAGTTAACAAACTCAAGTAGGAGACAGGTCAGTCAGACTATACGGTCTGCCATGACAAGAGCCATGAAATCTGCTCAAGGAGTGACATTTATGAAAACAGTTTAAAAAGCAGAAATAAGAGATGATGTCCTGAGTGCTATTTAAAATTCTCTGCTTAGCCTCATACTTTAAAGAAACTTAAGACTGTAATGTATGTTATGAAAATTTTATTTCATCTTATAATTTCTCCAAATCTGAGTTGAAAGAATTTTCCTTTTTAAAAAGTCCCTACTTTTCCCAAATTACCTTAGTTCAGTGCTAATTTAACCTCTTCATTATTAATTTAGATTTGCAAAGTTAGAAGAAACCAGTTCCCTTGATCATGAGAAGAAATAGAAATGGCTTTACATTGACATAATCAGCAGAGTGAAGAGGCAACTTACAGAATGGGAGAAAACACTCACAAACTACATCTGACAAGGGCTTGATATCAAGAATGTATAAAAACTTAATACTCAATAGCAAAAAACCTGATTGAAAAACAGGCAAGAGACCCAAACAGACATTTCTCAAAAGAGGACATACACATTGCCAACAGGAATGTAAAGACAATCAACAGGGAAATGCAAATCAAATGCACAGGGAGACATCACCTCCCTCTAGTAAGAATGGCTACTATCAAAAAGACAAAAGATGAGGAGTGCTTGGGGAGGATGTGGAGAAAAGGAAACCCTTGCAGACTGTTGGTGGGAACATAAGTTAGTAGAAACAATATGGAGGTTCCTGAAAAAAAAATTAAAAATACAACTACCATATGATCCAATAATCCCATCATTGACCCAAGTCTGATAGCTGCACTCCTATTTTATAGGAGTCTGTCAACTGAAGACTAGATAAAGAAAACTTGGTACCTAAACACTGAATCTTCTTGTGAGATTGGGGTCCCTGAGCTGGCTAGGCCACAGTTCTTTTTAGCTCAGCAAAAAAGAACCGGGAACTCAGAGGGTCCCTGTTCATGTCAAATTCTTTGTCTCATGAACACGAAGGATGCAATCCATGGCCAAAGGAGGGTGAGCATATAGGCATGAAGTTTATTAAGAGAAAGGACAAGGACAAAACTCCCATGTGAGACAAGGAGGGATCCCAAATGAGTTGCCAGTGAAGTGACTGGGTCTAGGGGTTTTAATCCGTCTGCTCCTGGGTATTATCCAATCTCTATGCTAATTAGGTGTGGAGAAAGCAGTGAAGGATGGACTGCAGGAGGTCCCAAAAGGTGATAAGTGGTCAAGGAGACACCTCTCCTTCCCAGAAAATCTCTGTCTGCATCTGAGAGACATCTCTGCCCTCAGGCAATGCAAAAAGGCTATAAAAACCCAATCTCCAACCTGACCCATGGGACCACCAGTTTCCAGGTCCCCCTGCATTCCCCACCATGCAGTCTTTCTCTTCTCTTCTCTACAAATAAAATCTTTCCAACCTCTGCTGCTGGAGTCCACCTGTGCTTTCATTCCCAGAGTGGGCTCAAGAACCCTGAGCACCTGAAATTCCTGTGCGTGTCATCTGTGCATCATATTTGGCGGCCCAGATGGGACCACGCTTGTCATCAGCAGCATTCTGATTGGTTGTGCCCTTTCAACTGTGGAAGTTTGAAATTCCTACTAGTCCTCATAGGGTCCTCATTCTGCTCAATCCTGCTTTTCCTTCTTTCCACCCTCTAAGGTCACAGGGAGGTTATAATGGAGTTTTCCAGGGGCCTTTCTGTCCCAGCTGTACTTTCTAATTTTAGCTAACGGCCTAGCCTACTTACTCAACACCATGAAAGACTATGTGGCCTTCAAAGGAAATGTACTCTTGTTATTTCAGACACAGGTGGAAGTGCAGAACATTATGTTAAGTGAAATACGCTGGCCACAGAAAGTCAAGTATCCCAAGATCTGCAGAGGGAAGGGGTGAGTGATCGTAGTTCCACACCAGCCAGACAATGCGTTCTTCACCTGCCCAGGACTGACTTGGCACATCCAACAAGAGCTTCAGAGCCCCATGCTGGTGGTCCTGAGACCCTGTAGGACACTCCAGCAATGTAGCAGGGGGGTTGCACTTGGGAACCCTTCCTCCTCCCTTTTATTCCCTAGTCCAAGAATGAGAGTGTTACCAGAGGAGTGAGGGGAGTTCCCACAGCTTCTCAGTTTCCATGTAAAATCACAGGCACTTGAGATTCACTTGTGAAAAGCATTTCAAGGTATCTCACAACAAGGAGTCTCAAAAAGTGCAGATTTTAGCAAGGATTTGTTTTAATATAGCAGGATAAATTAGGGAAAAGTAGGGGGAGGTAGAGAAATATTTTCTATTTCCCACACAAGAAATGGGAGTAAAGACTCAAAGATGGTAGTTTGTATATGTGTTCTTGTTCTTTCTGAGTTTGGGGAATATAGAATAGCATCATCAAGTGAAAGTTTAGCACCCTAATAATTAGACATTAGATCTGAGTGACTAAGATGGGTGCTAAAGCATGGAGATGTCATTTAGGCTCACCCAAAACACAAGGACAATGAGTGAGTTTTAGGACTCCCTTTGCCTGACCTGCCTTTCATATTTTCTGTCCCTCTACCCATTTAAGGAACCTTGCAGCTTGTTAACATCTCAAAAGGAAGGCAGATGCAGATAGATCCTTCATGTCTCCCTGCTCTTGTAACTTAACACCTAAAAGGAGATGGGAGGGGGCTAGCTGCTCTGGTTTTTGAGTTTTTACTTCTTAGTTCCAATATCTGAGTCTGGACCTTTTAGTATTTATTAAAAATAATATAATTTTTCTGTCTCTTCATCCATCTATCCTGCCTCAAGAGCTTGACATCAAATTTCTGATACAGTCTCTGATTTAGGATGGCTCCACTTACAATTTTTTTGACTTCATGGTGCTGTGGAAGCCATACTCATGTAATAGAATCTGTATTTTGAATTTTGACCTTTTCCATAGCAACATGCCATAGGATGTTGCCATAGGATCTTGTAGTGTTGGCCAACTTCTGGTCAGCAGTGTGAATTGTGGGGGGAGGCAACATACCCTCTACAGTGTACTGTGTTGCTAAGCTACACCCTGTAGATTAGGTATATTAAAGATGTTTTTCACTTAGATATTTCCAACTTGCTACAAGGTTTTCAGGATGTAACTCCACCTTTATACAAGGACCATGTACATTGAATCAGCTCATCTCCTGTTCTTTTAACCCTTTCAGTATCTTAATCACTGGGGGCTCATATTAAGTCTTCTCTTCTTGAAAACCATACTGAGAAAAAGCTGGCATTAGCACTCTGTTTAAATATGGAGATAGGATTCCAAGATGGTGGCTAGAGGGAGGAAGCAGAAAGCGAGCCTCCTGTAGTGAAATCTTGGAGAGATGCTGGAGACACACTTTCAGGCATAATCACTGAGAAGAGGCATAATTTTGACCCCTCCACACCTCCAGCCAGCGCAGAGCATCTCCACTTCACATTAAATGGAGAAACCAGGAGGACCCCCAGGCCGCCAGTCACCGGCACCCAGATGGCTTGGGAAGACATGGACCAGGTGAGCTTCATGGTACCACAGTACTCCCACAGACAAGCCTGGGCCAGAGCAGCATAGCCCCCTGAACAGACCAACCTCCACCTGGGGAAAAAAGAGAAACTGAGTAATAAGCAATAAGAGCAATAAAGACACGCGGGAAAGAGGGTGGGGCACACTGAGCGCCAAAGATTGGGGGAAGGGAATCCTTCCCGGGACTGTAAATAAACAAGCCAGGCGGGCAGGGGAGGCACTGGCAGGAGCAGGGGCACGCACCCACCAACCAGGAGCGGGAAAGCTGGTGAGAGTGGTGGAGGGAGGAAAACTCCACAGGAGAGGAGAGAAGACCCACTTCTCACGTGAACTGTAAACAAACATGGCGGCTGGCAGGAGCAGCAGCACCACCCAGTAATCAGGAGCAGGAAAGCTTGTGAAAGTGGAGGTGGGAGGAGAACTGCACAGGAGAGGGGGGAAGACCCACCTCCCACATGAACTGAAAATAAACACGCAGGCCCGAGAATGCAGGTGCAGTGTCAACTTTCCCAATGTGCTCGGAAAGGGGAAAGCTTGTAGCAGAGGCTCCCGCACAGGAGAACTCTGAGCAAACAAAGTCTGCTGGGCCAGGTGAGTGCTAAGCTCACCCCTGAGATCTGCATAAATAATGCCTCCAGCAACAGCAGGCTGACAGCAGTGGGCAGGCAAGCCACAGCTGCAGATACCATTCTCAGAACTGTCTCCAGACTCTTTTTTTTCTTTGTCTCCCTACCTTTGATGAGAGAACAACTGAATTACACCTGCAAGCTGAAAAACTTACTGAAACTGTATTGCATTTGAACTTGGGACACTTGTGGGGTTTTTTTTGTGCATGTGTGTGTAGTTTTGTTCTACTTTATGCATCCCCTTTGATGAGACAACTACAGAACAACATCTGAGGCACCATCTCCAGGATTGGAGACTGAGATGGACACCCAAATTATTAAGACTGAAACTTCATTGCATTGGAACATTGAGGGTTTTTTGGTTTTTTTGTTTTTTGGTTTTATTAAATTTTCTATTTTTTCATTTTATTTTAATACATTTTTATATATAGATTTTTCTTTCATTTACTTATTTTTTTATTTTTATTCTTATCTTTATTTTTTTAGTTTTGATTTTCAACCCTCTCTCTCTCTAATGTCTGTTCAGCTTACTGTAAATTAGTACACTAAAGCTCCCTGTTTATACCTTTGAAACCTTCTTGTCTGATACCTTGTTCTGTTTTCTCCTTCCAGTCTGTGTATTTTTTTCCCATTTCTTTAACTTCTTGCTTTCTATCTCAGCTCAAGACAAAAACCACTTGATCATCTCAATAGATGCAGAAAAAGCCTTTGATAAGATCCAACACCATTTCATGATAAAAGCTCTAAGAAAACTAGGAATAGAAGGAAAGTACCTCAACATTATAAAAGCTATATATGACAAACCTACAGCCAGCATTATACTTAATGAAGAAAAACTGAAACCATTCCCTCTAAAATCAGGAGCCAGACAAGGATGCCCACTATCTCCACTCCTATTCAACATAGTACTGGAATTCCTAGCCAGAGCAATTAGGCAAGAAGAAGGAATAAAAGGAATACAAATAGGTAAAGAAACTGTCAAAATATCCCTATTTGCAGATGACATGATCCTATACCTTAAAAACCCAAAAAACTCCACTCAGAAGCTTCTAGACATCATCAATAGCTATAGCAAGGTAGCAGGATATAAAATCAACATAGAAAAGTCATTAGCATTTCTCTACACTAATAATGAACAAACTGAAAAAAGAATATATGAAAACAATTCCATTTACAATAGCCTCAAAAAAAATCAAATACCTAGGTTTAAACCTAACAAAAGATGTGAACAACCTCTACAAGGAAAACTATAAACTTCTGAAGAAAGAGATTGAAGAAGACTATAGAAGGTGGAGAGATCTCCCATGCTTATGGATTGGTAAAAATGTCTACACTCCCAAAAGTAATCTACATGTTTAATGCAATTCCCATCAAAATTCCAATGACATTCATTAAAGAGATTGAAAAATCTACTGTGAAATTTATATGGAAACACAAGAGGCCACGAATACCCAAGGCAATACTCAGTCAAAAGAACAATGCTGGAGGTACCTGACTTCAAACTATATTACAAAGCAATAACAATAAAAACAGCATGTTACTGGCACAAAAACAGACATGAAGACCAGTGGAACAGAATAGAGGACCCAGATATGAAGCCACACAACTGTAACCAATTTGTCTTTGACAAAGGAGCTAAAAATATACGATGGAGAAATAGCAGACTCTTCAACAAAAACTGCTGGGAAAACTAGTTAGCAGTCTCCAAAAAACTGAAACTAGATCCATGTATATCACACTATACCAATATTAACTCAAAATGGATCAAGGATCTTACTATCAGACTATAAACTCTGAAGTTGATAGAGGAAAGAGTAGGAAATACTCTGGAGTTAGTAGGTATAGGTAAGAACTTTCTCAATGGAACCCCAGCAGCACAGCAACTAAGAGATAGCATAGATAAATGGGACCTCATAAAACTAAAAAGCTTCTATTCATCAAAAGAAATGGTCTGTAAACTGAAGAGAACACCCACAGAGTGGGAGAAAATATTTGCCAGCTACACATCAAAGGACTGATAACCAGAATATATAGGGAACTTTAAAAACTAAATTCTCCCAAAACTAATGAACCAATAAAGAAATGGGCAAGTGAACTAAACAGAACTTTCTCAAAAGAAGAAATTCCAATGGCCAAAAAACACATGAAAAAATGCTCACCATCCCTAGCAATAAAGGAAATGCAAATTAAAACCACACTAAGATTCCACCTCACCCCTGTTAGAATAGCCATCATTAGCAACACCACCACCGACAGGTGTTGGCAAGGATGCAGTTAAAAGGAACCCTCTTACACTGTTGGTGGGAATGTAAACTAATACAACCACTCTGGAAAAAAATTTGGAGGCTACTTAAAAAGCTAAACATTGATCTATCATTTGATCCAGCAATACCACTCTTGGGGATAAATCCAAAAGACTGTGACACAGGTTACTCCAGAGGCACTTGCACACCCATGTTTATTGAGGCACTATTCACAATAGCCAAGTTATGGAAACAACCAAGATGCCCCACTACTGACGAATGGATCAAGAAAATGTGGTATCTATACACAATGGAATTTTATGCAGCCATGAAGAAGAATGAAATGTTATTATTTGCTGGTAAATGGATGGAATTGGAGAACATTCTGAGTGAGGTTAGCCTGGCCCAAAAGACCAAAAATCGTATGTTCTCCCTCATATGCGGACATTAGATCAAGGGCAAACACAACAAGGGATTTGGACTTTGAGCACATGATAAAAGCGAGAGCACACAAGGGAGGGGTGAGGATAGGTAAGACACCTAAAAAACTAGATAGCATTTGTTGCCCTCAACGCAGAGAAACTAAAGCATATACCTTAAAAGAAACTGAGGCCAATAGGAGAAGTGGACCAGGAACTAGAGAAAAGGTTAGATGAAAAAGAATTAACCTAGAAGTTAACACACATGCACAGGAAATTAATGTGAGTCAACTTCCTGCATAGCTAACTTTATCTCAACCATCAAAAATCCTTGTTCCTACCTATTATTGCTTATACTCTCTTTTCAACAAAATTAGAGATAAGTGCAAAATAGTTTCTGCTGGGTATCAAGGGGGAGTGAGAGGGAGGGAGCAGAGTGGGTGGTAAATGAGGGGGTGGGGGCAGGAGGGAGAATTGTCCCAAGCATTCTATGCACATATGAATAATTTTTAAAAATTTAAAAGAAAAAGAAAATGCAAGAACTCACTGACTCCATCAAAAGATCAAACCTGAGAATCATGGGCACTGAAGAAGGAGAAGAAAAGGCAAGAAAGTAAAGAGTAACATTGATTCAGCTACACACAATCAAACTCTTAATCAAAAAGACAACTGCATGACAGGGGTCACCACGTACTTATCAATACTAACACTGAATGTTAATGGACTAAATTCCCCCATCAAATGACAGTGATTGGCAAACTGCATTAAAAAGGAAGAGCTAACAATCTGCTGCCTACAGGAGACCCACCTCACCAACAGAAATAAGCCCTGGCTGAAAGTGAAAGGCTGGAAGAAGATATACCAAGACAATGGTCCCTGAAAAGAGGCAGGGGTGGCAATACTTATCATGCACAAAGTAGACTTCAAACCTACATTGATCAAATGAGACAAAGAAGGAAACTCCATACTAATAAAAGGGGAAATACACCAAAAGGAAATGACAATTATCATCCTGTATACATCCAATGTCAATGCACCCAATTTCAACAAACATACTCTGAAGGACCTAAAAACATATATAAACTCCAACACAGTGATAGTGGGAGACCTTAATACTCCCCTATCACCAATGGGTAGGTCATCCAAACAAAAAATCAATAAAGAAACCCAAGAACTAAATCTCACTAGATCAAATGGACCTAGCTGATGTCTACAGAATATTTCATCCAACTTCTGCACAATACACATTCTTCTCAGCAGCCCTTGGAACCTTTTCCAAAACTGATCATATCTTAGGGCACAAAGCAAGCCTCAGCAAATATAAGAAAATAGAAATAATCCCATGCATTCTATCTGACCACAATGCATTAAAACTAGAAATCAACAAAAACAGCAGTAAAAAACATGCAAACAATTGGAAGCTGAACAATACGTTGCTCAATGATGAATGTGTCATCGATGAAATAAAAGAAGAAATGAAAAGGTTCCTGGAAGATAATGAAAATGAAAACATGACTTACCAGAACCTATGGGACAGAACAAAGACAGTCCTAAGAAGAAAGTTTATAGCTATGAGTGCATATATTAAAAGGACAGAAAGATCTCAAATCAGTAACCTAATACTACAGCTCAAACTCCTAGAAAAACAAGAACAAGGAAACCCCAAAACAAGCAGATAATTAAAATAAGGGCTGAAATCAATGAAATGGAAACAAAAAAAAACATACAAAAAAATCAATGAAAAAGCTGTTTCTTTGAAAAAATAAATAAGATTGACAGACCCCTGGCAAACCTGACTAAAATGAGGAGAGAAAAAACCCAAATCAGTAAAATCATAAACGCAAAAGGGGAGATAACAACAAACACCACAGAAATCCAGGAAATCATCAGAGACAACTTCGAGAGCCTATACTCTAACAAATTCAAAAATGTTGAACAAATGGAAGATGTCTAGAAACTTACAACCACCCAAAACTAAACCAAGAAGATATTAATCACCTGAATAGATCTATAACACAAAAGGAAATTGAAGCAGCAATAAAGAGTCTCCCAAAAAAGAAAAGTCTAGGACCTGATGGATTCACTGCTGAATTCTATCAGACATTTTAAGAAGAACTAATACCAACTCTCCTTAAACTGTTCCATGAAATAGAAAATGAAGGAACACTGCCTAACTCATTTTATGAAGCCAATATTACTCTCATCCCAAAACCAGACAAAGACACCTCCAAAAAGCAGAACTACAGGCCAATTTCATTAATGAATATTGATGCAAAAATCCTTAATAAAATAGTGGCAAACTGAATCCAACAACACATCAGAAAGATAATACACCATGACCAAGTCGGCTTCATCCCAGGGATGCAAGGGTGGTTCAACATATGCAAATCTATAAATGTAATACAGCATATTAATCAAAGCAAAGACAAATCCACTTGATCATCTCAATAGATGCAGAAAAAGCCTTCGACAAGATCCAATACCACTTCATGATAAAAGCTCTAAGAAAACTAGGAATAGAAGGAATGTACCTCTACATTGTAAAGGCTATATATGAAAAACCTATAGCCAACATCATACTTAATGGTGAAAAACTGAAACCATTCCCTCTAAAATCAGGAACAAGACAAGGGTGCCTATCATCCCCACTCTTATTCAACATAGTACTGGAATTTCTAGCCAGAGCAATTAGGCAAGAAGAAGAAATAAAAGGAATACAAACAGGTAAAGAAAGTGTTAAAATATCCCTATTTGCAGATGATATGATACTATACCTTAAAGACCCAAAAAACTCTACCCAAAAACTCTTAGACACCATAAACAGCTACAGTAAGGTGGCAGGATACAAAATCAACCTACAAAAATCATTAGCTTTTCTACACACCAACAACAAACAAACTGAGAAGGAATATATGGAAACAATTCCATTCACGATAGCCCCCCCAAAAAAATCAAATACCTAAGAGTACATTTAACAAAGGATGTGAATGACCTCTACAAGGAGAATTACAAACCCCCAAAGAAAGAGAGCGAGGAAGAGTACAGAAGATGGAAAGATCTCCCGTGCTCACGGATTGATAGAATCAACATAGTAAAAATGGCTATACTACCGAAAGCAATCTGCATGTTTAATGCAATTCCATCAAAACACCAATGACATTCATCACAGAGATTGAAAAATCTACCCTAAAGTTCATTTGGAAACACAAGAGACCACAAATAGCCAAGGCAATACTCAGCAAAAAGAGCAATGCGGAGGTATCACAATACCTGACTTCAAACTGTATTACAAAGCAACAGCAATAAAAAACAGCATGGTACTGGCACAAAAACAGACATGAAGACCAGTGGAACAGAATAGAGGACCCAGATATGAATCCACACAACTATACTCACCTTATTTTTGACAAAGGCATCAAAAATATATGATAGAGAAAAGACAGCCTCTTCAACAAATGTTGCTGGGAAAAGTGGTTAACCGTCTGCAAGAAACTGAAACTAGATCCATGTCTATCACCCTGTAATAGTATCAAGTCAAAATGGATCAAGGACCTAAATATTAGACCTAAAACTCTGAAGTTACTACAGGAAGGAGCAGGAAACACTCTGGAACTAATAGGTATAGACAAGGACTTCCTCAATCGAACCCCAGCATCCCAGCAACTAAGAGAAAGGATGGACAAATGGGACTTCATAAAACTTAAAAGCTTCTGTTCAACAAAAGAAATGGTCTCTAAACTGAAGAGACCACCCACAGAGTGGAAGAAAATATTTGCCAGCTATACTTCAGACAAGGGATTGATAACCAGAATATACTGGGAACTTAAGAAACTAAACTCTCCTAAAATCAATGAACCAATTAAAAAATGGGCAACTGAACTAAACAGAACTTTCTCAAAAGAAGAAACTCAAATTTCAAAAAAGCACATTAAAAAAATGCTCACCATCTCTAGCCATAAAGGAAATGCAAATCAAAACCACACTAAGATTCCACCCTACCCCGGTTAGAATAGCCATAATCAAAAACACCATCAACAATATGTGTTGGCGAGGATGTGGGGAAAAAGTAACCCTCATACATTGCTGGTGGGAATGCAAGCTGGTGCAACCACTCTGAAAAAAAATTTGGAGACTTCTTAAAAATCTAAACATAGACCTGCCATATGATCCAGCAATCCCACTCCTGGGGATATACCCAAAGGAATGCGACACAGGTTACTCCAGAGGCACCTGCACACCCATGTTTATTGAAGTGCTATTCACAATAGCCAAGTTATGAAAACAACCAAGATGCCCCACTATTGATGAATGGATCAAGAAAGTGTGGTATTTATACACAATGGAATTCTACTCAGCCATGAAAAAGAATGAAATCTTATCATTTGCAGGTAAATGGATGGAACTGGAGAACATCATTGTGAGTGAGGTCAGCCAGGCTCAGAAGACCAAAAATCGTATATTCTCCCTCATATGTGGACTTTAGATCTAGGGAAAATGCAGCAGTGTGGTTGGACTTGGATCACATGACAAGGGGAGAGCACATATGGGAGACTTAGGAACAGGCAGAAAACCCAAAACATGAAAGCGTTTGTTGTTCCCAATCCAGAGGAATTAATACAGAAACCTTAAAGCAACAGAGGTTATCATGAGAAGGGGATCAGTAACCAGTGTAAAGATCAGTTAGAGATAAATTAACATGGGTCATAACACATGTGTACAAGAAAGCAATGCTAGGAATATTTCTGTATAGCTATCCTCAACTCAACTAGCAAAAATGCTTTGTCTTCCTTATTAGGCTTATGTCTTTTCTTCAACAAAATTAGTGATAAAAGCAGAACAGTACCTGTCTGGAACTGGAGGGGGAGGTGGGGAGAGGGGAGGGAAGGGGGGGAGGGATAGAAATGACCCAAACAATGTATGCACATGTGAATAAGTGAATAATTTAAAAAAAGAAAAAGAATCATCTTTATAAAGTTGACAAGTGACTGTGGATGTAATGACAAAAACCAGGAATTTGAGTGGTAGAGCATAGCCTAGCATGCACAAGGCCCTGGGTTTAACCTCCACATCACAAGCTAAAAAACAAAATCAGGAACTTGTCCTGACATCAGACCCATTCACCACTCAATTGTGCTGAGGCTCCATACTCCTCTCATGGTGCATGGAGCCATCCATTATGCAGAGATCAGGATGGGATCATGCTATGATGATTACATGATGAGAGCCTGAAAGACACTCTTCCCTGAGAGGTTTTATCCTGGGGCCCAGCTTAAAAAGTACCTGGCTGAGCAAGTTAGCATTTCTCACCCTTTCAGTATTCAAAGTTATCCAAGAAGCAGCAGAATCCATTAGAAGCTCTCAGGCCCACCCAGACTTCTTGAATCAAATTCACAAGGGTTCCTTAGTGCATTAAAGTTCAACAAGCCCAGATCTAACTAGATACTGAGTTTAGTGTGCTCAGTATATGCAATGGAGAATAAATATAAATTGCTCAGCCTTCAATCAAATTGAGGCTGTTTTGGGAGCAAGTCAGTAAATCCAAGAGCAGGAGAATGCACACAGGGTGGACAGATCTAACTCATCTGCTACTTTTACTTAGAACTGAATTAACTCTTTATTATTTTTCTTCAATTTAATTTTTTTAAACAGTGCCATACTGATTTAGATCTAAGGAGCTCAGAGTCAACAACCAACATGGTACCGAGATTAAAAACATGCCTCCCTCTTCCTCCTTAACATTTTGCCTGGTTTTTTTTTTTTTTTTGAGGGGCTGGGGGAGGTAGTTACATATTTAAATTGCCCATATCAAGGGTCCTTAACTAATCGTCTATGAGCAGGGTATGGAGTCGCATCCAGCTACCCTGAGTCCTGATCTAAACTCTGCAGTTTCCCAGCCATGTGGTATTGGACAATTTCATCTTTCAGTCTTTGTTTCTTCTCCTGCAATGTTCTCGTGAGCAATTCAAAGATCTGAAGAATTAAAGCACCTAATTGGGTTAGGCCATATGAACAGTATGAGACAAATGTGAATTCCTTTCTCAGACCTACTGTATCAGGGAGTCTTAGTTTTGCCAGTCCCCCACCTCCCTCCCACATCATGTTGGACAGTGATTTGACATCTATTGAGGGCTTTGGGTGAGACAGGAGAGTGAATACATGACAGAGCCTTTCCTGGGTAGGTTTTCATCCAGTAAGAGGTTCATATCAAGTTCCTTGATTCTAAGACTTTTGGATTTCAAAGTTGTTAGTTTCAAAAATAATTTAGGGCAGGGATCATGCTGCGAACTTATTTTGTTTTTATTTTTGTTATTGTACAGAAAATAGTTTTTCAACTTTGTTTCTAAAAGAAAGGCCTATTTTAACATTGAGAAGTAAGGTATTGTTGAAAGCAATCCTTTTATCTGAATAAATTTAACTATAAAAATTATTGCATTGCCTCCTTCCCCCCCACAAACACACTCAACATGAATTGATGAAAACCTCCTCAAGGGCCTGTGGTATTTGATAACCACTCCTTTTTACAACTCCAGAAGGCTAAGATTCTGTGGAGCAGTTACTAGAAGTTGCCAGAAAATTCCTAGGTTTTACTGGCCATATCCAAAGCCCTATTTCTACCCCCTGGCCAATCATAGGATTTTCACTGAAGGGCATGTAAAAGGTTATGACAATTGAAAGATTAGACTCTCAGAATCCCAGGCATGTCCAATCTAAATATTGCTTTATTTTCATAAAATAAAGCCTTCACTAGGCTCTGGCTATAGTTAGGTTTTGAGAGGAAGATGCAGTGGCTAACAGATGGGAGCAGAAATGCAATTAGTTAATGCAATTGTGTTATTTAACACACTTTGCAAATATATATGTTTTAAAAAGAATGGAATGGAACCACATCCCAATGCAGGCAGATGGTATCACTAGTTGCATGAGATTACAGATTATTTTTATGTGCCTTCGACTTCTCAGTGCTTCCCACATTTCCCTTGAGAAGATATATTATTTATACTTTAAGAAAAAAAGTTTATCTTGAAAAACTAAATACATATATATGTTGGACTGTGGGTGTGGGGTCCTCTGGAATTGTGCAGTATACTACTTACATAGCTTTAGTCAATGTGCCTCTATGAGACATATTTAGTGCCATTGTATACCCTTTTGTACAGTTTGAATTTTGTGTTTCATGCATGTATTATCCATCTAAAAAATAATTAGTTTTAAATGTTTAGACAACTAGAAGGAATATTCTTCCACAGTAAGATTTGCCTCATTTCCTACATCCCCTGTAGAACCTGATTCCATCAGACTGGTTAGCAGGTGCCACTCAGTTACTGTAGAAGATATGATCAGGCCAGCAAAGCCTGATCATCACACTTAGGATTGCAAACTATGAATCAAAACAAAGACCACATAAAAAAACCAGTGCTTACCAAAATGAGAAAATTAGATTAAAAAGAAAAAAATAAAGCAGAGCTCTGTGGAACCAGGCCACAGGCGAAAGGGTGGGCAGGACACTGGGGTCTTCTGGGGCCTCTCTCACATGTTGGAGGTAGGCTGAACATTCCTACTCATTAGTAAATATTTGACATGAAAGCTTTTTTGCTCACCTCCTAATTATCATTTTTCCAAAGCAACTGCTTCTGCGGAAGATTAATTAGTTAACTATTCCTAAAGGATGGACTTGAGGAGATCAAAGGCCTGTAAAATGTAATGGAGAGAGAGCTAAACCATGGAAATGTTCTCTTCAGAAAAATGAAGATTACAACGGTTTGGAAAGAGTCACGGTGAGCAAAGTTTGCTCTGTTTTTCTTTTCTTCATAAAATGAAGGTTCCTGCCAGGATACAAATATTTGACTTATACTGCATTTTATTAGCCTTCTCTTTGAAGAACTTCCACTGAAAAGTTTTCTTTCCTTTCTCATTGGATAAACACGTGGAAGACGTGTTTTATCAAAGACCACATGCAGAGAACTTTCGGACACTTAGCCATGGAAAGTGGCAGCTGAGACCCAAGGATAGTTTCGGTATGTGTGCCTCGACATCTCACTTTGGCTGACCATAGTTGTTCCTTGTGGATTTAAGTATCAGTCAGTGAGTAGATATTGATACACTGTGCCAGCTTACCAGCTGCATCCTGTCCCTGCACTATGAAGGACTCTGTTTTCCCTTTCCTTTTTAAAACATCACCATGGTTTTTATATTTAATTAGATAACTACATATATTTGGTAGAAATTTTAGAAAATGTACAAATGAGAAAATTTTGTATTATTAAGTTGAATACTCAGAGATAATTGCTATTATCATTGTGTTGCTTAATCTATTCTTCCAGTTCACAAAAATACTTTCCCACACAAATTGTGCACTTACCATGCACACTGTTTTCTAAGTCCCCCCTTTTTAAAATTTTCCATAACTCTCAGCTATAAGGTAGATAGGAAAATAAGTCTATTCTGAGTGAGGTGTGTGTTGAAAATGGTCTGATAATACTTGTCAATCACATTTCACCCAAACAGTGTTCTATTTCATATACATTGACCTTTAGAATTTCCAAGGAGCCCACTATGTGTGTCATTGGGAGCACTGTGGTAAGGGGCCCCACTGTGGGGCTGTCTATACCCAACACAGGTCCACGCCTAGAGGTGATCTGGACACTGCTCCCCAGGCCTCTGGGTACATCTGATGATTCTGCAGTAGTCTCTGTATTTGCAAATTGGCCCTGGTGTAGTTTGCTTGACTAAATGAATAAATGCAAGCTGTGATGTGGCCTCTTCTACTGAGTTGAAAGGACAGTGTTGTGTTCTCCACCATGCTGTGGATGGAGCACCACATTAGAATAGGTAAGTGATCTTTCACCATGTCTAGTTATGTCCTTGTTCCATTCTTTTTAACTATTTTCTCCAAAGGTACAACCTTCTCCCTTGGGAGCAAGAAGTTCCTTATACAGATCCTTCTTCTTGCAAACTTAAAAGGCCTGCTATGGAGCCAGACACCTGTGGTCCATGTCTGCAATCCTAGCTACTTGGGAGGCTAAGATCGGGAGGATCAAGGTTCCAGACCAGCCCAGGGCTTAGAAAGTTTGCAAGACCCCATCTCAACCAATAGCTGGGCCTGATGGCACGCACCTGTCATCCCAGTGTCAACAAGAAGCTTAAAAAAAGAGGATCACAGTCCATGCCTGCTGGGGGGAAAATCAAGATACCATCTCCAAAATAACCAGAGCAAAAAGGGCTAAGAGTATGGCTCAGGTGGTACAGCACCTGCACTGCAAAAGCAAAGCCCCGAAGTCAAACCTCAGTACTACATAATAAATAAATAAACAAATAAATAAAATTACACACACACACACACACACACACACACACACACACACACAGGCACATGGCCTGCTATGCGACCCTTGAGACTGGACTCTGCAAACCTCAGTTATGCTTTGCTCTGCCAGGCTCTGCCAGCGGGGGGCACCAGGGATGGTGAAGGCACTTGCTCCTTTCCTTTGTTTCTTTCTGTCAATAGCCTCATTCCAGGGGCTGCCTTCATCTCAGAGGCCTTGGCTCCTCCCCTGGCTCCTCTGAGCTTCCAGGTTCAGAAAACCCCAGCTTCTGTCCTTTGTCACCCCCATAGTAAAACTGTGTCCTGCAATTTTACTTCTGTGCTCACTCAGTGGTGCCTTTCTTCTTCCGCAGTCCTCCAGCATCAATTCTCTGTAGTAAGGGCTCTCTCTTGAAATAATTAGCTGGTGGGTTTCTACTTTTTGACCTGTAAAGAAGTTAAATAGGTTACTCAGAGATGCACAATATGAGATGGCAGAATTGGCACTCACACTGGTTTGCTCTGACTCCAGAGTTGCCCGTCATCCTGCGGCTGCCTCAGAGCCAAGAGAAGAGAGACACATGTATGTCTGCATTACACCTCTGGTGCTTGTATTCCTCTACAACCCTATTTTAAAAAATTTTTTTAAATATGTATAATCATTATAAACAAGCAACCTAAAAAAAAAAAACAAATGACTACTGGCATACAAAATGGATAAAGTATGGTAAAATTGCAAAAGCGCTTGAGGATGCTTGCTTTTAATGCTAATTAAAGTCCAGAATCCTTCAAATTGGAGTATTTGAATCTATCAAATAGGATGGTATAGCCACTAGAATGAAGATATATTTCAGAGTGCTTGGTCTTTTAAGAGACAGTTCATAGCGTCATATGAACTGCATGAGTTCCATGTTTCCGATTGTAAGTAGCTGCCTAATAGAGAAGTAGCTTCATGAAAATGTAATGAATGGTATGCAGCTTGCCTAGGGTGTGCACTTGAGAACGTGGGGACCTGATGCAGCATAGCGTGCTGGAGACCAGCTAAAACTTCCTGTCCTCTGGATCTCGTCTGGAAGCCCAGTTCCACTCTCCCAGCAAGATGGATGTTGTGGAATTAAAAGTGAGGCTTATGAATGAACTCAGGTAGCACAGAGAAGGCACCTGATGTAAAGTTATTTTGTTTAACACACACACACACACACCAGGATAACCAGATGTTTTTGTAGAGTACCATAGTATTATTGAATAAATTAAGTGTATCATTTACAGGATGAGGAGTTAAATTATTCTAAGGATGACAACTATCAAATTCATATAGACATTTAGCCCAATCCAAATAAAAAGTCCAAAGCATTCTATAGTATTCAATATAATTTCTGTAATTGCAAAAAATTAAAAATATTAACCAAGATGGAAATGTACAAACTGTAAAGTCCTCCCTAACCCCATCCTTCAGAAGTAAGCACACCGTTAACAGATTGGCATGTGCTGTTGTGGACTGTTCTCTGTGTTTTTACAAACACACCTGTAATCTCAGTGCCTTGGCTGCTATGGTGAGAGGGAGAGTTTGTTTAGTCTATAACCAAAGGGTGAATGCTAGGCAGTAAGCACATATGAAACATTCAAAAATATGTGTGGAGAGTCCTGAATCTGAGCAGGAAACCCACAAACCTACCCTTACCCTCTTCCTAACCCCACCCCCTACCTACACCAATGTGTATGGACTGGGCTTTGGTTTTTCCATTCCACTGCTAAAACCAACACTCATCAGGTCTACGGGTTCATTTTTCTGCACAGATTCCAGGTAAGAAGAATTGTGGATAATATTCTCCTCTAAATGCATTGCATGCCAGTGTCACTTATGGTTTAAGTAAACTTTACCACTGTTTAGAACAAGGTCCTGGCAAGGAGCAAAAGGCACTCACAAAGTGTGATTTCTTAGTCCATTTTGTGCTGCTGTGGCAGAATACCTGAGACGGGTAATTTATAAAGAACAGAAATTTATTCTCTCACAGTTCCAGAGGCTGAGAAGTCCAAGATTAAGATGTCAGCATCTGCTTTGAGCCTTCTTACAGTGCCTTACATGGCAAAAGGCAGAAGGGCAAGAGAGAATGAGTACTGGTCCAACCCATTCCACAAGGCCTTTTCATAATGATATTAATTCATTCATGAAGGCAAAGTCCTCATAACCTAAATACCTCCCAATACTGTTGCAATGGGGATTACAAAAATTTAGGAGGAGACACACTCAAACTACACCAGTGATTAAACAGTGCTTGGTAAGATAACGGGACACCATTAGAGTAGTGAGGCACCCGGGGCTCTATTTTCTCTTTCTCTCACTCTGGCTCTTGCTCTCACTTTCTTCTTCTCCCTCCTCTTTCTCCCTCTGCCTCCTCCTACAGCTTCTAGAGCAGGCAACTGAGTTAGTTTCTCCAGTCAAATACACACATCTGATGTAACCCCACTGCACTTTGTAGTGCACTTTAAATCTTCCATGTCGTGGGTCCTAGGAAAGTGCTGAATCTTCAACTGTGTATATCCTCTTCCTTGCCCCTCCGAGGGGAGATGTGTGGTATAAGGTCAAAGCTAACTTTTCTCCGCCTTCTGGATCCTTCTGCACCAGCGCCTCAGACGGGGTTCCGGACATTATGCAATCCTGCTCTAAGGAGCTAAATTTGTATGCCATGCATGGTTGGCTCACACGAGAACCTTGAGCTGACTCTTAAAATTTGAACCAGGTATTCCAAACCCTTTTCTTTCAGGTCATTTCCTTGGGAGGGGCTCATGGGCTGTCACCTGCCTCTCCTGAATACATCTGTGCAGAAGGTTGGAGCAGCCTGTGACTGCTGTGACAGCACTATGATCCCCTATGCCTTGGTGCCTGGTCAGCACTTCACCAGCTCCATCCCAGCCTCTTCCTGACTGGCTTCCCTCTGATATGCAAGTCCAATTCCAAGAGCAGCCAGTTTGTCTTCTATCGTCCTCCCACTAAGGTGACTATTCTTGCCTACACCTGGTCTAAGTCATAACCAGTTTTCCTGTCCAAGGCCCCCCTTCTCCCCTACCTCACTTGAAATGTGTTCAACCCTCATTAAATAATTGAAAGTTGTTTCCCTAACTTCTTGTCAAGTGGTCAAGGGCCTGGGACACTACCTTTGTACTCCTTACCCTCCCAAAGACCCCATCCAATGCCAACCCCATTCACAAACTAGGTGATGAACTTTCTGCTTTCAACCCACACAACACTCAGCAAAACCCTGTCAATTCTCTATCCTCTGATGCATTCCATCTCTGGATTGTCATTATTTGAATCAAATTCTTTCCACTACAACTTCCTGCCCTGTGCCAGTTCTGCATTATTGGGAGAAACCTAGGCCCCATGGCCTGCTCCACCTCCCATTCTGGGAACTCAAAGCAGCCATCATGACAGCTTGTGTATGTTCTGATCCTCCTACCAGTCTTGACTGGTAGGTTGTTCACAGACCTGTTCCTCTCTCGAAGAGCAAGCCAACTTTCCCATATGGTCTGCCTAGATTCACCAGGTGTTACCATTTATCTCATTTGGTTAGCGTATGCATCTGTATAAAATTTGAATATATGTATACATGTCCTAAAAGTATATGCATATATATATATACACACACAGTAGTGTATGCTTAATAACATCGATATGTTCTAAGAAATGCATCATTAGCCAATTTCATCATTGTACTAACATCATAGAATGTACTGACACAAAACTCAATAGTTTATCCTGCTGCACACTATACACCTAGGCTATATGGTATATGGATGGATGGATATATCTATATCTATATCTATCTATCTATCTATCTATCTATCTATCTATCTATATTGCTTCTAGGCCATGATGAACAACACATCATGAGATTAAATCAAGCATAAGATAAAATGGTGCAGTAAAGAAAAGCTATTGCTGGGCATGATGGTACACACCTATAATCCCAGCTATGCAGGAGGCAGAGATAGGAGGATAGTGGTCCAAGGCTGGCCCCAGGCAAAAACGTGAGTCTTTATTCCAAAAATAACTAAAGCAAAAAAAGGCTGGGTTTGTGGCTCAAGTGGCAGAGTATCTGCCTAGCAAGCATAAGACCCTGAATTCAAACCCCAGTACCACCAGAGACAGAGAGGGAGGGAGAGAGAGAGAGAGAACATAAACATGAGATGGCAGACTATTTCTAGTAAAGTTTTTAAAGTAAGAGTGCAATCTAACATAATGATAAAATGTGTAATATAGTCATTTGTGAACCAGTGACATAGTCATTTACCACCAAGCATTGTGCATGCCACTTGACTGTACCGGCTCACACAACTAGCTACTCAGTAGGCTTGTTCGCAGCAGTTTCACCAATGGGTTACACCGTGACCTATGACAGCCATGTCAGTAGGCAATAGGAAACTTCAGTGTCTTCATTATCTTGTGGGATCACTGTCATGTGTGTGGCCCAGTGCTGACTGAAGCATCATTGTGCAGCACTGTATGTATGTGAGTGTGTGTATCCATATACGTACGCAGCTAGACATACCTCCATGAGTCTTACTGACCCACTTGAGAGTCAAAGGCATTGCTCCCCTTTACCTTGAAATACTACAGTATGTACCTCTTTTTTTTTTTTTTTTTTGGAGGGAGTGATAATGGGGTTTATATGCAGGCAGGCCCTCTACCACTTGAGGCATACCCAGTCCTTTTTGCTTTATTTTCCAGAAAGAGTTTCACGCTTTTTGCTGAGGGCTGGCCTCAAATTATGATCCTCCTATGTAGCTGGGATCTTATGCCTCCCAAATAGCTGGGACATACCACCACACCTGACTTGTTTGTTGAGATGGAATCTCTATAACTTTGTGCACAAGCTGGCCTCGACTATGACCCTCCCACTCTCCATTCAGTGCATATTCTAAAACTATGAGCCAGGTGCTAGTGACTCACACCTATATCCTATCTACTTGGAAGGCAGACATCAGGAGGATCGTGCTCAAAGCCAGCCCGGGAAAACAGTTCACCAGACCCTATCTCAAAAAAAAACCATCAGAAAAAAGGACTGGATGAGTGGCTCAGTGGTAGAGCACCTGTCTGGCAAGTGTGATGTCCTGAGTTCAAACCCTAGTGCCACACACACAAAAAAATTAAATATAGCTATTTTTATTTTATTGTTTTTGCATTTACTCACATGTGTACACATTGTTTGGGCCACCCCCACCCCCACCAGCTATTTTCTTAAGTAACCACAACAAAGTGAACACACTGAGGAAATTTTACACAGCAATAATAATGCCATTGTATAATATATAGATGCAAATCAAACTCTGACAATGTCTCAATAATAATGTTCCTTCTAACATTTTTTCCTGATCCTACTCTAACTCAAGAACTCCTCTGCATTTAGATGTCATGTCTTTCTGAGCCTTCTTTATTTTAGAAGGGTTCCTTGGCCTTTTTCCTTCATGACATTGACATTTTTTCTTTTTTTGCAGTATTGGGGCTTGAACTCAGGGCCTACACCTGAGCCACACTCCACCAGCCCTTTTTTATGAAGGGTTTTTTCAAGATAGGGTCTCACGAACTATTTGCCTGGGTTAGCTTCAAGCTGTGGTCATCCTGATCTCTGCCTCTTGAGTAACTAGGATTACAGGCATGAGCCACCAGCACCCAGCTGACATTAACATTCTTGAAGAGCACAGACCGGTCATTTTGTAGAGTATAACTGAATTTAAGTTTGGGTGTTCCTTCGTGGTTAGATTCAGATTAGAACATATGGGCAGGAACACTACAGAAGCCATGTAGCTTCTCAACACATTCAATTATGACAAGAGACATTTGGGAGAAATCCAATTTTTCTCCCTATGGTTCTTTCCTCTTCCCCTGTTTGAGCAGGCAAAAGGTTCTGGCTTTCTGTCCATGAGGGAGATTTGAGGCACAGCAAGAATAGCTAGTTCTAGGCTCAAGTGTTAGAGCTCCTGCCTAGCAAATGCGTAAGCCTTCAGTTCAGACCCCAGTCCCACCAAAAAAAAAAAAAAAGAATAAAAGAATTGATTGTGAGTTCCCTCAAGGTGCCCCTCCTGGCTTTATTTTCAAAACTGTAGGCCTGTGGAGAAGAGGTGGAGGGATTTTGAAAGAGGAGTGGAGCACAGAGAGAGAAGGAACTCTCACAGATCCAAAGGAAATTCCTCCAGGGTCAGGACAGAAAGAGGGGTCTTGATTCCCACTAAGGCAGTGCCCTAGCCCCAGGGAGCCCAAGGGGATGGCAGGAGGGAGGCACAGTATGGTGCATAGGGTGGCTGAGTCCAGCTTTGGACACTAAACTGGCCCAAGTCTCCTATGCTCCCAGCATATGGAAGGCCCAGTAGGGCCAGCATACCTGAGGCACAGACACACCAGGACAGCAGGCCAGGGCCAGCCTGTGAAAATGACCAGAACCTTCCTGCTACCCTGGGAAGGTGGACCAGCCAGGAGGTGGACTTGGAAATAGAATTAAGTTTATTTGAGAAAGGCATTGTTTCCCTTAGGGCCAGGTTTATGACTGAGATTCCGGCCTGGTCAAGTCTCCACCTGAGCCCCTTTAACAGGTGTGGGCTCCTCTCAGCTCTCAAGGGCCTCTCTTGGAAGCCACCCTCATCTTCACCCCCTCCTGCACCACTGCTCCCTCTTACTTTAGTTAGCAGCTGTACTCCTCCTCCCTTCAAATGATTTTGCCTCTCTTTGGTCAGTCTTCAAATGAGTCACTGGTCATTTATCTCAGTCCATGAATGATGGGTGGGGCCTGTGTTCTGAATCCACAGACAGGGAAGAAAGGGGAAGTTAGGGTGGAATATCTGTGTTAGTTATTTATGCTGTATAACAAATAATCCAAACACTCAGAGGGCACAACATTATCTCTTGGCTTCTATATAAGAGGAGCCCAGGTATGGGTCCCTGGGTCCTCTGACCCTGGCCTCTCCTGTTGCTGTAATCAAGGTGTCATCCAGGGCTAAGCCACATCAGGTCGTCTGCTTCCAAGCACCCTCATGAGGCTGTTGGCAGGACCTGGCTCCTTGTGGCTGGTGGCTCCTTCAACTTCCTGCCACTGGGGTCTCTTCACAGGGCTGTTCAACATGGTCCCTGGCTTTGTCAGACCATGCAGGGGAGAAGAGTCAGAGACAGTGAGCAAATAGGCTAGGCAGTTAGCTGAAATTAGACAGTAGAGCCAGGACAAAATAGCCCCTGAAAAATTCCACTGTAACCTGAGCTGTGGAAGTTGACATCATCCTCACTTAACTTCCCTAGTAACCTCCCTAGGACTCAGGAGGGCGGGAAAACGAATGAGAGAAGGACCAGTTACTGAGGACAGCTAAGACAATGATCTGATCAGAATGTTAGGGGTACAGCCAACAGGAATACTGCTTTCCACACACCTAATTAGCAAAGAGAGTGGGCAATACCCAGGACCAGACAGGTTAAAACCCCTAGACCCAGTCACTTCACTGGCAACCCATTCAGGACCCCTCCCTCTCTCCGTGGGAGTTTTGGCCTTTCTCTTAATAAACTTCTTGCCTATACGCTCACCCTCCGTTGTCTGTGGACTGCATTCTTCAAGTTTGTGAATTCAGATCAAGAATTCAGATCGAGAACTGATTTAGCTGAGCTGAAAAAGCTGTGATCCAGCCAGCACAGCAGACCCCTAATCTCACAAGAAATTCCAGTTTCAAGAGTGCCCTAGCAAGACAGAAGCCAGTCTTTTGTAACCTGTTCCGAGTTGCCATCTGCCACCTTTATGGCGTAGTGTTTGTGAAAAACTTGTCCAGCCAAGTCAAATCCATCTTAACTCTAAGGTATTTTCAAATTAGAGTACATTATCAATCTATCTTGACTTCAATGTGTGAAATTTAACTTTCTCATCACTCTGGTCTTCTTTGGGGATCTGGCCACCCCTTTGCCTTTCCATGGTGCCCTCGCTTGTATTCTTGAGAATTTGGCTACCACTCTGTCCCTCTGTTCCTGCCTCCTCCCTCTGAACCTCTTCTCAGGAGAGGTTCTGATGTGCTCACTCACCCGTGTTTCACCTGTCATCCAGTTGAGCCCCTGGGGTCCTCATGCCCCCTCACATTAGTGTGTGCTCAGCAGAGGAGACTGCCTGCAGGAGGTTGTCCTTGGCTGATACTCCTTTCACCTGCATTTCCAGTTCTCCCGCTCAGTTTGCCTCTCATCCCGGGCCCTTCATCCTCCAGCATGTGAATGGTTCAACCCCTGCTGTGGCTTGACAGCTGTGCCAGGGAGGTCCAGATATAAAGTGGCACCTGTTCTGCATAGCACATGCAGAGTGGGGTCTCACAAAGGTGTTGAAGGGACTGAAGGAGCAGAAGGGACAAGGGAGTCCCCAGCATCAGGATGCTGGTGCCTGTCTGCTGGCCTGCCTGAGGTTTCACTGCTACCACTCATAGGGTGGCCGACTGACCTTAACCATACCCTGTGCTGCTGTTGCTGCTGCCCAAGGCAGGAGACAAGAAGGTGCATTTCTTCTGGCTTCCATCTCCCACCAACACCTCTCACAGGCTGACTCCCACTCAAAGCAGCTGTCAGGAGCATCTGAGAAATGCACTGTGGCCCCTGCCTCCAGATCTGCACAGGCAAGGACTTGTTGAGGGTGAGACTGGGGCTGCTGGCCCACAGACAGAGTGCATACAGGGCCCCCACACATGAGGTGCCTGACAACTGGTGCTAGGGGAGCAGCCTTCCCTCAGCTCTCACCTGTGCTGGAGGGGTCAAATGTTAAGAAATCAAAGAAAAAGAATGGAATAACAGCCACACCTGCACAGGTGGATGGGGCCCATCCAGTGCTCCATACATGGCCAAAGCTGGCTTTACTCTTTAATTAGTCACCTGCAGGAGTCCACAGTTAGGAAACCCCCCCCACCATGCCCCACCACCCATGCTTTATTCTTGTTTCTTTAGCAACAAGAAACAGGATGGCTTCCTTACATTTTTCAGTTTTGAGTTGCTCTATTTTTCCGAGGAGATGTGGCAGAAGTATTTGACTCCAGTGTTACACAAAATAGGAAATTGAATTTCACAGGGTTTTATTGTCACCAGTTCCCATTTGCCCCTAGCATACTTCTAAGTCAACTGTCTGTCTTTGAACAAATGGCAAATTCAGTAGTGATTCAGATATTTGTTGAAAGTCTGCTACTGGCCTGACCTTGAATAAAGAACTTAAAAAGAAGAGGAAAGAAAAGAAAAAGAAAAGATGGCTCAAGTCCTCATCTTTAAGTAACTAACAGTTTTGTTAAGGATGAGGCTTATGTACAAGCAACTTCAGAAATCTGCAGTGTTAATGGCACAGAGTCTTAGGGTTATAGTTCAGAAAAGCAATATTGTCTCTAAAGAAGCAATTGTAAGCAGGGTGCCAGTGGCTCACTCCTGTAGTCCTAGCTACTTGAGAGGCTGAGATCACGACATCATGGTTCAATGCCAGACCAGACAAATAGTGAAATCTCATCTCCAAAAAATAACCAGAGCAAAATGGACTGGAGGTTTAATTTAAGCGGTAGAGTTCCTGATTTGCAAGTGCCACAGCCTAAGTTCAAATTCCAGTCCCATTAAAAAAAAAAAGAAGAAGAAGAAATTGTAGAATGCCTGCCTAGCAAGCATAAGGCCCTGAGTTCAAATCCCAGTAACACCAGGAAAAATAAAAAATTTAAAGAAGAGATTGAATTTGGAAGACAAAGGAGGAGAGGGAGAGGCCAACAGTGATGACAAAGATGAGAAATGAACAGAGGGGGAAGTGGGGATGAGTGGGCTGGATAGGAAAATACAACTAATATATTATTGAGTCTTGAACATTGATTTGAAGAAATTGAATTTGATTCAATAATAACCAAAATGTATTAATGAAAACATGCTAATTATCAACCATGCTATCATAACTCTTGTCTTATAGGATACAAATACAAGCAGCCTAAAAAAAGCAACATATTAGTCTGCAAGACTATTAATAAGTTGAGTTCTATAAGCCTAATAATTGCTTTTTTAAAAAATACTGACTCAGGTATCAGATAGCAAATATTTTATTATTATATATCTCAGTGTTATTTTTCTCCTACCATATAAACCACAGATATCCCTCACATCTTTCTTCATTTGACTCCTGAGTTTGGAAGGTTAATTTAGATAGTGGATACTGTACAGGTGCTTAAATTTATTTAGTCTTTGAGTTTTTGAGATGTGAAATCATATCCAATTGTTTCAGTCTCTGAATGAGTGGTGAGTGTGTTAGGGAAACAAGGCAGATGACACCAGATTTTCCAGAGCTCCCTCCCCTCTCAGGTTCACGCTCCCCCACCGGGCTCCCACTACCTGAGGAAAGACCCAAGGCCCCAATCCAGGTCAGTGTCTTCTACAACCTGCTCTTAGGTGAGGAAGCTGGTAATGGAGCCTTGAAATCCAGCCCCTACCCAAACAGCGCACACACACACACACACACACACCCCCCACACACACACACAGCTGTTAACTTCGAGAAGAGGCCCTCTAGTGGCCAATCTATACACTACCCCCAGGGAACAGGATGTGGCTAGACAACTCAGATGGGTAGGTAGATGTGCTCAGGTACCTCTCAGTGGCTGCACTATAGATTTTCTGAGACACGTGGGAGATGAAATGGGGAGGGTGGCTCTGAGATCAACTTGGTCGGCCCTCCAGGGTGTCTAAGGCTGTTAGAATGTGAGATTACAGGGGGACCTACACTACCATTTCAACAATGCAACTTCATAGCTCTATGGTGCCTGGGTAAAGTTGCTCAGGCATGTGGGACTCACCTATTGGTTTGCATGTGACTGTGCTTTGAAAAATATTCCCATGCCACTTATGCATAAGTGCCCTTTTCTCTTCTCTCTTCTCTCTCTCTGGCAGTACTGGGGTTTGAACTCAGGGCTTCATGCTTGTGAAGCAAGTGCTCTACCACTTGAACCACACCTTCACCCCTTTTTGCTCCAATTATTTTGGAGATAGGGTCTAGCTTTTTCTACCTGGACTGCTATCCTCCTATTTAAGCTTTCCACCATTGCTTGGGTGACACGTGTGTACCACCCATCCAGCTTTTTTCCATTGCGATGGGATCTTACAAACTTTTTTTGCCCAGGCTGGCCTGGGACAGCAATCCTCCCAATCTCAGCCTCCCAAGTAGCTAGGATTACAGGTGTGAGCCACCAACACATAAGAACCCTTTTTTTTAATTGTTACTATGGGAAATGCTCATTGGGGACTGGCCTCAGGTGGGTCAGCATGGGGACATGCCTTGGACAGGTGAGGTTGGTTGGCTCACCTGCCTTGACTGATAGCTTCTTAGAATCACACACAGAAGCAATTAAATGACCCAGCCATCTTTGCTAAGATCAAAACCTTAAATAGTTTTTATCTGATAGTCTAGCTGATAACAAGCTTGATCAGGGAGTTTTAACGAACAATTCAGGCTTGCTGATACTGGGATAAGATGGGCCAAGAACAATGGCTTTGTGATTCCCACCTGGAGTCTTGCATCAGAGGTCTCTTCAGCCCTAGGAAACAGGCAAAAAGTAGCTTTTTAAAACTTCTTACTGTTGGGTCTGTCCAAGAGCCCTGCTCCACTGGAGCAGCCTCCTGGCTGCTGAACAATTGTGGGAAGAGGCCTGCATGGCATGAAGCAGGTGCCCACTGGGCAAGATGCTGTGGGTGTAATAAAGGAACATGTAGGACTGACCCAGCTCATGTTCAAGGTAGAAAGACTTAGACACACAGCAGGGACAAGGCCCACTAGCATTTCCTAAGTGCAAGGGAAATGTAGACAGAAAAATCTCTGATGGGAGTTCAGAACTGAGTTCAAATCCTTGCTCTGCCATCATCAACCTTTCTCAGCCTCAGTTTCCTTATCTGTAAAAGCAGGAATGAGGCCACTTGTGCTCTCTGGCCCATGGTTGTTATAAAGAATTCTTGATATTACGGAGCACTGTAGAAATAGTTGATCATTATTAACAGTGTATTCTTAGTGTTAACATACATTTTTTAATGATTCAAGTGCCAAAGAGAGTGCTGTAGCAATGGGATTTGTATAGCAATTTGATCATCATGAAGGCTGTTGATCAGTATTCTGAAGAAGTTTTGGTTATAAATGATGGCTTAATTCTGGTTGAACAGCACAGGAATCAGAATTCAGAGCAGGGAAAAGATGAATTAGCCACAGCTCTAAGTTTACAAAGGCAAAGACAAGAGACCCCACCTGACTTCTCTTTGCTTTACGCCAGGCTTCTGTCACAGACTAGATACTCCATACTTGTGAACATGCTTGCACAAAACTTGTGCTCAGTACTTGTGAGATAGAACTGAATTCATTCACCTGCTTAAAGTTTAGTGAGTATAGGGTGGGATCCTACTATACTGCACCATGAGATGGGAAGAGAAAAATAAGGACCTGGGCTCAAAGTGTGCATCAGGTTTGCAATGGTGCTCAAAGTATCCAAAATAATTAAAGTGCCTTTTAGATAACATAATCCAATTGCATTATTCTCTAATTAATAAAATAATGTATATATATACACACAGTCATGTGTATGTGTACTTTAATTTTTTTTGGCAAGAAGTCATGGTAAAGAAAGAGTAAGGCAATCATAATTCTGACTAGTTCCACATCCTAAGCTGTGAGTGTTCAGATATTTTAGTTTTAGAGGTATCTCCTCTCTGCTGCTTGGATGAAAATCCCTCAATTGAAAACTAATAATTTCTAACTGAAATATAGTACATATATACATATGTATGTGTGCATCTACCTCTTCCGTAGAATTAGCTATATTACTATAAATGACTATCCTTACTAAGTGTGTAATTAAAACTGAGGGGTTTTTTTGGCAGTAGTAACTGCGGTTTGAACTCAGGACTTCAAGATTGCTCGGCAGAAGCTCTAACACTTAAGCCATGCCTCCAGCCCTTTTGCTCTGTCTGTTTTGGAGATAGGGTCTCACTTTTTGCCCAGACCAGCCTGGACTGTGATCCTCCTATTATACACCTCCTGCGGTTGCTGGGATCGCAGACAAGCACCACCATACCCAGCTTATTTCTAAATGATCTAAATGGGGTCTCTTGAACTTTTTTACCCAGGTTGGCCTGGAACCACAATCCTCCAATCTCAACTTCCTAGAGAGTATGTGATGACAAGTGTACACCACTGCATCCAGCTATTGGCTGAGATGGGATCTTATGAACTTTCTGCCCAGGCTGGCCTTGAAGAGTGATCCTCCCAATCTCAGCCTCTGAAGAAGCTAGGATTATAGGCATAAGTCACAGACATCTGGCTAACACTGGGTTTTATTGCAACACTTCCACATCCTCTTGCCTACCTACTTCCTCAGATGACCTAGAAATATTTTTGGCCTCTGGGTAGGTACAGCATGACACTCTGGGGAACACACTGAATGAGGAATTATACAGGAGGTCTGGGGCTCGCTGGGGTTAGGGTACATAGGTTACATGTGGCCCAGGGTTGCTTTACAAATATGTATGGAGGGCTTCTGATTTGACAGAAACGTTTGTAACTGCTTACACATGTTGGTTTATTTAAACTTCACAGACACTCCTTGAGTTACTATTATTATCTTTATTTTATGGATGAGGCTAAATAATTTATTCCGAATCTGCAATAATTTAGAACTCAAAAAAACTCACTGTCAGGATTAATACCACTCTTTTTTCTTCCTTTCTTCTTTCTTTTTTCTCTCTGGATAGCTGTCAGGATTTTAACACCACTCATAAGTGAAAAATGTAACTTAATGATGACTTTTCTCTAGTAATGGGTACTCCTTACTTGTGGGGGTCATGCATCCCTTTGAGAATCTGATGAAAGCCATAGTCCCATTACTTGGAAAATATGCTCATGTTGACAAATTAATCTACATCTTAAAGTCATTCATGGAATCCAAGTTAAAAAGGTTTGTCATTGTAGAGTATATCAGTACCCTCTGGGAAGAATTACAGCTTCTCTCCAAATGAACTTGAAATCACACAGAGAGAGCTTCTGAAACCTATGATATGCTCTTGTGCCCCTTTGTTTTCAATTACACTAGATTAAAATCTGAAAAACTATAGCTGTGGTATTTATGCAGGGTGAGATTCTTAGCATTTTCACATTCTGCATTATATATTTCTCAATGTTTATTTCCCTGTAAGCCTATATTACTTTTGTAATCAGAAGTGATATAAAATATTTCTAGAAGAAAAGAAACACAGAAGCTTGCACTACAGACATATGCACATATGCAAATATGTACATCTGAAGATACCCACTGCTGCTTTGCCTGCAATTCTTCTATGTGACTTCTGTAAAGAGAGACAAAATAAACTGTGGTGCCTCATTGCTATGTAGCTACTGAAAAACTGCAAGACGGCTTTAAATGTGCTGAAAAAAGTGTAAAGACATATTGTTAGGAGAATAAAGCAATATGCAAAATGATGTATACAGCACTAAAGTTTTGTGGGGAAAAGAAAAGGGAATAGTGCATCTCACACCTCCAGAAGGGCCAGAAAGACCTGGTAACAGTCACTGTCTCTAGAAAATCAGAACAAGAAGGGAAACTTCTTTTCTCTCTGTGCCTTTGAAGTTTTTTCCATTTATGTATTGTGTATTCAATAAACACACAAGATTAGGAAGGAAGGCAGAAAGGAAGGGAGGAAGGGAAGGAAGGAGGAAAGGGAGGAAGGAAGGAAGGAGGAAAGGGAGGAAGGAAGAAAGGGAGCAAGGAAGGGTAAGACCTTAAATTGACTGAGAACCACCACATCATCATCTGATGAGCCCTGCAAGGCCTGTCCTTTTGTCAGGAACACCCTTCTCATCACCCTCCCCACACCCCTGCCCCCACCCACACACACACATACTTATCTGCTGGACTTCAGCTCAGTGGAAATTCCCATCAAGGTCTTCCTGGACCTCCCTCTGGTATTCCTGCGTACCTTTCCATCAAAACACTTTTACCAGCGAGAGCACACAAGGGAGGGGTGAGGATAGGTAAGACACCTAAAAAACTAGCTAGCATTTGTTGCCCTTAATGCAGAGAAACTAAAGCAGATACCTTAAAGCAACTGAGGCCAATAGGAAAAGGGGAGCAGGTACTAGAGAAAAGGTTAGATCAAAAAGAATTAACCTAGAAGGTAACACCCATGCACAGGAAATCAATGTGAGTCAATGCTCTGTATAGCTATCCTTATCTCAACCAGCAAAACCCCTTGTTCCTTCCTATTATTGCTTATACTCTCTCTACAACAAAATTAGAGATAAGGGCAAAATAGTTTCTGCTGGGTATTGAGTGGGGGGAGCGGGAGGGGGTGGAGTGGGTGGTAAGGGAGGGGGTGGGGGCAGGGGGGAGAAATGAACCACGCCTTGTATGCACATATGAATAATAAAAGAAAAATTAAAAAAAAAATTAAAAAAAAAAAAAAACACTTTTACCCATTGCAGATTTACATATGTTTGTGTGGTTGTTTTGTTCATGTTTGTCTTTCCCACAAGGCATAAGCTACATGAGAGAAGGGTCTTTGGTTTTGCTTAGCAGCATATCTGTAAAAATAAGGGCATTAGTGTACTGTATATGGTAAAGGTGAATGAGTTAGTGAATATATGTTCCAATACTACTTCTACTACCTCTATGTTCCCATCAAGGGGTCATTAGGCCTGTTCTTGAATGCCTAAGAACCTGGACCTCACAGCTTCCCCGAAATGTCCTTCATCCCTGTAGATGTCCCTCACAGTCAGCATTATCAACATCACATTGAGCCACAATGGCTTCCACCAGGACTAATCCCTCTTCTGTATGATTTTTTCCAAATATTTGAGCAGCTACTCTTCTTTTTACCCAGCTACAAAACTTCAGTTCTTTTAGCCACTGCTGTCTGTTACTTCCATGAGAGCAGGGAAGGTGTTGTATCTATCTCCTCCGTACCTCTAATCCCCAGCTCATGACTTGTATTAGTATATGCTATTTCAATAGAATCAGGCTTTATGCGGCGTCTCTTTTCTTAAATTACCTCTAAACATGGTCCACTTTGCCCATGTACCTCTCTTAAAGTATTGGCCAAAATTCTGGGCAAATATCACAGCGTTGGTCTTCTTACTGTAAGTCATGTAGTAAGAGTCCATGAACTTAGGGGACAACATGGATGACACCTAGCGAGTCCTGTTTATGCTGGTTTTCTTTCCTTCTTTTCTGATCTCCTGTTTCTACTCCAGGGAATTACTCTTATGTTCGACCTCAGTATCAAAATGCTTTCCCCAACTGCACCCAGGCCTGGTAGAATATCAAATGCTATTATGTTGGTTTGTTTTTCAGTCTCTCCAAAGTCAGATCTGCTGCTTCATGAAACACCATGAAGCTACAGATACAAGAAACTACAGTACGAAGGAGAGCACCATTTAAAAATAGGTACACTTGGGTGACGTACCCATGAGTGAGGCCCTGAGTTCAATCCCTAGGACCAAGAAAAAATACATCCATTTAGTGTAATAAGCACTCACTGAGGGAGACCTACAGTGTTCACCACACAATACCTTTACTCAATGACATCTTCAGAGAGGAAAAAGAAATGTGCAGGTTTAAGCTTCAAGTGAAAAACATCTTAAATGCCAACCTCTAATCACTAGCTGTGCTGCTCAGAACTCTGACTAGAGCCATTTTCAAGGGCTCTCATGATGCTAAATGTAAGCTCTAACTTTAGATGACTCCTGGGTAATGTGAGCCCAGGCGCATCGTTGCTCATGTGCACGGTGCTTGGCAGAAGGCCATAAGACTAGAACATTGAGTGTAGCTTCTCAGTCTCCCAGCCAAGATCGACAGCAGAACCAACCAAATCTCCAACATCATAAGAATTCCTCAATGGGAACACATCCTGACCTGGTAAGGGGACAGCTGCAATGATTTAGTTCCCGGTTTTCCCATATTCAGCTTTCATGAGCTATGAGACAAATGGATAAAGGATCAGAGTGTGCTGAGAACTAATGAACCAGAGGGAGAAATTCATTTAATGACTTAAGTGCATTTTATCTAATGTGAAATGTAGGTCAATTCACTGTAAGTTTATTCATGGGAATTATTTGTCCTTAGTCCAATAACATGGCACGAATTGTAAAATTTCAACCCTATGTAAACCAGAACAGACCCTGGTTGTTCTTCCCTAGCCCTCCTTACCCAACCCCCACATAGAGAGGGTGAAGAGAACCTATCAATATTCATCAATGCTTGTCTCAACAGAAAAGCCTACATTACAAATGATTCAAAAAATCGATTTTGTGCTCTTTATTACATTTTTAAAGACATTTGGAAAAATCTAATAGCTGGACACCTACACAGAAATTCAGCCATATTGCTGAGCTAGGGCCAAAAGAAAGATGAGGCAAGAAGAAAAATATTTCATCGCTATGTGTCCAGCCAGGTATGTGTCACCAGAGAGACAAATTTATCAAATGCAGCAACCAGGGAATAAGTCTAACAAGGTCTGAGTAACAATGCTTTCTCAACTCTAATTTAAGAAACTTACCGTCTTCATTGTTGTTATTATTTTGTAAAAATGGAAATTAGCAACTGAATAGGTCATTTTCCTATTAGAGTCCCATTTAACTTTGTTAGCTTCTTTTTTGTTCTTGGAATAAAAAAATACAATGCTCAGTCCTTGATCCTAAGAGATAGGGAAGTCAAGCAATTTGAGGGAAGATGGTGACAAAGACTTATGAAAAGACATCTCCTTGTTCAAAATACATGTCCACAGGTGTACATCTTAAAAGGAACAAATTTGTGGGAACTTAGTTCACATTAATATAATTCATAGTTTAAGGTAACAATGTGAAAATCCTGTCATCAAAAACTACCTTTCTGATTTTGAGGAAGGAAAAGTAGAATTACAAATATCTTTTATTTTTCTAACTTAAGTTTAGGGTTGATTTTGGAAGGGTTTCCTTAGTAGGGAATTACTAAAGAATATTAACTTCACATTGAGTACTTAGCAAGTGAAGCCAAAATTTCATACTTTCCTATATACTAATTTTGTCTATAAGACAAAGAGCAATGTTTCCTTTCATGATTTTGTGAATTTCACAGAACAATTTTTTGAGTCTTTTTCTAGGAACAAAACTGTTCTGTTTTGTTTTGTTTTTTGTGGTACTGGGGCTTGAACTCAAGGCCTTCACCTTGAGCCATTCCACCAGCCCTATTTTTGTGAAGGGTTTTTCGAGATAGGGTCTCGTAGAACTATTTGCCCGGGCTGATTTTGAACCATGATCCTCTTGATCTCTACCTCCTGAGTAGCTAGGATTACAGGTGTGAGCCACCAGTGCCTAGCTGGAACAAAACTGTTAACTTGGGTTAAATGTCCTCTCCTTGTCTCCCCTATGGAACATGATTTAATTTCCTTTTTGTAGAAAACAATGGAAAACCCTAAAAACGCTCAAAAGTAACTTCAGTCCCATAAAAACACTGCATTGTTCCTGGGTGGCCTGGTGCTGGAATATAAGTAATAATAGTGCCATATATTGGTCTAAAAATGTTCAGCTTACAATGTGCTTTCACTGGTTCTGTTTTATTTGATTACCCTATGATTCTCAGTATAACTTCATCTTGCAAGAAGGTTGAATTCTGTAGTAACATAGTTTTGTGCCCATGTAAGTAAGTTTTCTTGCCTTTAGAGGCCAGGATATCCCTCAGATCTTTAGAATTTTCATCCCAGTGAGGCACACTGAGACCCGAGACTGACTGAGCATCTTGTCTTTTACCTATCCTTCACTTCCAGAGCACTAAGAAGAATGGCATATGGAATTGCTCAACCTGCTTAGATTCTTATTCACTTCTCCTTTTTGGCAAGTAGTTAGTTTTATCAGTCAGCATCAACCAGAAAAACAGAAACCACTCCAGGTATTCAATCAGAGGGGCTTAATACAGGGAATTGATTGTGCAAGTGATAAGAATGCTCAGAGTAAGAGAGTTGAGAAGCCAAATAAAAGACAGTGAAACACTCAATGTTTCCTAATTTCTGGAAGCCTCTGCCATCACTTTGCTGGAGGAGAGTGGGAAGAGGGAATGTAACCAAATCCAGGGACTGAAATCACTGAAGTTAAGTTAAGCTGGGACAAGGTGGGCCTGTTCAGCAGGAGCTAGACCATAGAGGAAGTGAAGCCACTGCAAGAGAAGCCACCCAAGAAGAGGAGGGAGAAAAACACCGAGGTTCCTCCTTTCTTTGTCCTCTCCAGTCTTCCACTGTGCTTCCCATTGGTAGAAGCTAGAAGTCAATGGAAAAGAACACTAGTAGGGTGTAACCTATGGAGTCAGCAGTCTGTGGGGGTCAGCACCCTTGCCTGAGACCCAGAACAGGTGAAGGGTGAGGAATGGAGCTGAGAACACATAGGAACAGGTGCAGTCATAAGTAAATTCCACTGTCTTTTGATTGTATTCCTGAATTCTGTACATTAAAAGTTCATGTGATGTGTTATCACCATACATGTTACCACATCCAATTTACAGATGAGAAAATTAAGATTCAGATTAAATAATCTGCCCGAGATTATACAGGTGACAAGGGCTGGAGTCAGGTCATTTACTTCTTAGCTTTAGTGCTTTTTTGACACTACCCATGGTTCCTTCTGTATGAATCTGTTGGAAAAAGACAAGAATATCTGAGGTTTTAAAACGACTGTTACAGATCCTTAGATCTGTACTAATCCAGAAGATTTCAAACTGAGTGCTCTAGAATTCTGAGGTGAACAGAGCTCACAGGACTTCAGACTACAATCCCTACTTCAAATCTGTGACAATCACATCTGTTATTCACCAGATTCCCAGTCAGATTTTATTTTAAGGAAATGACCCTGCTAAAAGAATAAAATTGCTCTACTCTATCTCTCTTAAATGAAGTAAGGCTCAGAAGAAGATTTAGTCAGCTGACTTGACCAGACTTACACTCAGGTGATCTGGCTTGTCACTCAAAGCTCTGACCAGTATATCATGCTGTGTGTTTACTAAGAGATAATTCAGTGAGGCAGGAGAAAAAGAGAAGTGACAGGGAAAGGCAAGAGAGAGATATCAAGCAGAAACATAACAAAAGAAGCTGAGCGCCAGTGTATCACACTTGTAATTCTAGTTACTCAGGAGGCAGAGATCAGGAGGATCATAGTTCGAAGCCAAATAGTTCACAGGACCCTATCGTGAGAAACCCTTCTCAAAAATAGAGCTGGTGGAGTGGCTCAAGGTGAAGGCCCTGAGTTCAAGCTCCAGTACTACAAAAACAAAAACAAAAAGAAAGAAACATGACAAAAGAAAGAACCAAAAAGAAATCCACTTTCTCTTGAGGATGCTACTGAAGACCTTAATGTCAGTATTTTTGCACATGGAGCAATAAGAAAAATAACAGTCAGAAATCGGACCCATTCCCAGGGCTAAATGAAATCAAAGAAATAATCCAAGTGACCATGAGTTGGTGACTGGATAATACATGGACTGTCTAGAGTGGTGTATAATTCAGCAATAAATGGTACAATACACACTACAGCACAGGTGCACCTCAAGCATATTATGGTAAGTGAAAGATACCAAGCAGAAAAGACCACATATTGTTTGATTCCATTTCTATGAAATGTTCAAAAGAAGCAAATCTATAGCGACAGAAAAAGAAAATGGTTGCCAAGGGCTGGGAATAAGAATAGGAGCATCTTCAAATGGACCTGAGGTTTCTTCCAGGGATGACGGAGAATGTTCTAAAACTAGATTGCAGTGATGGGTGATGTTTGCTAAAAATGAGGTGGTTTCATGGTATATAAATTACATCTCAAGAAAATGAATTTTAAAAGGTAAATCATGGGCTGGATATAGCCTATGATCTCAAGGGCACAAGAACTAGCCCCAAAATTTCATAAGTGGTGCTCTGGTGGGTGAGTTATGGTCATTCTACCATTCCAGAGAGAGTCCCATAGGCAGCCTATTCTCAGCCCAGTGATGGATCTGGATTGTAATCCTGTTCTGAGACTGCCCAGCAAATTCATGTCTTGGCTTTACCTTTATGAAACCTACATGGCTGTAGCTACTGTATGTGAATATAGTATAAGAATTCAAAAAAATCCTCACATCATGGCCCTTGGAACTCATCATTACAACTACATGTACCTAGTCTGTATTCCTCTTTAGACTGTGAACTCCATGAGGACAAGAACTATAGTCATCTTGTGCTCATGGTCAATTCTTGATTGCTGTTTGTTGCAAGAATTTTTAAATTATTGGGAACCCTCTAAAATCATAGAGACACTGATTCAGTGACCATGGATTAATCAAAAACCAAGTATTGGGAACAGGCCAGGGCATTTCCACATGCCATTTTATTTAATCTTCACAGCATGTCTGTGAGGTAGACACTGTAGGGAGATGTGATAATTTCACATTTCAGTAAGGGACTGAGGCCCAGAAAGGTCAAGTGGTTGGTGCAGGTGGTAGAAAGGATTTTCAAATCAGTTTCCTGATTCTAAGTCCCAGGGGAGTTCCATTACATTTGAGTTGCACATGAACAGAATTGGGCTCCTGTTTTTCCATAACATATTGCTTCAGATTTTCTGTTTCATAGCAAACATACACAAAAGGATTTAGGAAAAGTTCAGTGCTTTTCATCAAGCAATGCTTGTAACTACTTTGTGATTAAAAACTGCATAGAGGGCTGGAGGTGTGGCTCAAGTGGTAGAGCACCTAATCAACTTTTAATGAAAGTATGTGGTAAGTCTTACATTGACACAGGCATACATGAAGAAACCCCAGCTTCCAAAGGGACCTGTAATTGCTTTGAGCATTATTCCTTTAAGTGTCCCCTGTTGGTAAATGGTCCTCACCAAGCTAAGGGGAGGAAAGCTTCTTTCCTCAGATCTGTGAATTCTCACCTCCTACAGTCAGCTTACTCATAGCCATGTGGCTGGAAGTTTCCATAATCCTCCCTCACTTTCCTCCTCTCTACTTCCCTCTCCTGGTCTAAGGATCCATTCTAAAGCCTACCACACACCCACTTTTTAGTGTTTGGACAAGCTATCCAGGTGTAAAGATATGCAATCATGTATCCTAGGGGAGAGAGCCCAGGGTGTCATGGGCAGTGTCAGGGTGGTGTCGGGCTAGACCTCAGGTCTCCAGAGCTCTAGTCCAGGGTTTTGATTTTTCACATGCTCTTTCTTGGGAAAAGTAAATAATTTATTAAAAGTCTAGGTGCCCAGAATAAATATAGTTCTCTTTCAAAATATATTTCCAATATCATAATCCTTACCTCCTATGCCTCCAACCAAAAAGACTCTGGGAAAGTTAACCTAACACTTGATCTAGAACCTTATAACAACTAGGTGTTTAGGAAATGATTTGTCCAAACTCAGATCTATTACATTGCTTTTTTTTTTTTTCAGTACTAGAGTTTGAACTCAGGGCTTATACCATAAGACACTCCAGCAGCCCTTTTTTGTGATGCATTTTTTCAAGATATGGTCTCATGAACTCTGCCCAGGCTGCCTTCAAACTACAAACCTCCTCATCTCTGCCTCCTGAGTAGCTAGGATTACAGGCATAAGTCACTGGCACCTGGCCTTCACATTGCATTTTTATAAATAATCCTTGTTTCTGTGGAGATCTCAAAATTTTTTACTTTCCCCTCCACCATTTGCTTTTGCCACAGGGACAAAACGTGGGGGAAGAGATAACTTATTCTGACTTGATCTCTCTGTCTGTCTCTCTCCTCGTCCCCCCCGCCCCACCGCCACCTCCCTACCCGCTCATAGACAGCATTCTACTGTGGTTGCTGATACATGGTTAAAACTAAACAAAACAACCCCCCCCCCCAAAAAAAGATCGCAGGACAGTGAACGGGAGAGTGGAAGTCTGAAAAAACCTCCCAATGTCCCTCCATATCCCCAGTGCTCCCTTCTGCCTCTCTGAATGGTTCCTCCCCATTGCCACCTGGCTCCAACACTAACCTCACACAATGAAGGAGCCTCTCCTTGTGCCTCCTTTGTACCTTGTACTCACACCCTTCTCATGCTGAATAGGGAATTGAGGAATCGGACTATAACTTCAAAGAGTAGGTTATAGCAGACACAGTGGCTTCTACCTCCTCTCCTCTATCACTCCTTGGGGGTAACCAATTGCCATGTTGTGAGGAAACTCAAGCAGCAGTATGGAGAGGACCATATGGGAAGGAGCTGAGGACACCTGCCAAAAACCAGAACTGACTTGCTGAGTATGTGAAAAAACTACTTTGGGATCAGATCCTTTCATCCCAATCAAGTCCTAGAAGACTATCACCCTTACTGATCTCATGAGAGACCTTGAGCCAGACCACCATGGTGCTGCTGCTGAGTTCCTGACCCACAGAAAGTTAAACAATAAGTATGTATTGTTTAATCCACTAAATTTGGTATGACTTGTTATGTAGCAACAGATAATGAATACAAAATGTAACTTGAATATATAACTAATAATAATAATAAAGATTTGGTCAGAAAATCCAGACCATTTTTTTAGATTGTTGAACAAACTCCCAGCATAAGGACAGGAGAGACTGGGTTAAGAAGGGAGATCAGTATAGCTTTCCTCAGTATCCTCTGGGGATTGGTTCCAGCAAACCCCTTCCCCCATACAGATATCAAAATTTGCAGATGTTCAAGTCCCTTTTATAAAATGACATAGTATTTGCATATAACCTATACACATCTCCCCATGTGTTTGAAATCTTCTCTAGATTACATGCAATAATACGTATTACAATGTAAATGCTGTGTAAAGAGTTCTTACAGTATTGACTGGGGGAATAACAACAAAAAATATGTCTTTGTGTATTCACTACAGGTGCAATTTTTTTCCCAAATATGTGTGGTCCAAGGTTGGTTGAATCCAAAGATGAATTCATAGACACAGAAGATCAACTATATTTGACATTGCTTTTTTCGATGTACATATGTTCAACTTTGGTATCATTGCTGTCTTTTCTCTCTTCTTCTTTCCATGAATAGAATCTAAGCAGGCTGATGCTGGTTGGGCACCACACACCTCACTGGGATTTAGAGCTGCTGAGAACATTGGAGGAGCTCCTGAGTATGGAGTATAGCTGTTTTTCTTTCTTTGGACATGAAAAACAAGAGGAGAGACATTCTAACTTCAGGTTCAATAAAATAAAGCAGGTTCTGTCTTCTTAAGGAACTTAGTGTAAAAAAAAAGTATATGGACTACTGGAGTGGTTTAAGTTGTAGAGCGTCTACCTAGCAAGCATGAGGCCCTGAAGAATAACTAACCCCAAAGAATAACTAACAGTGATGAACAACGAGAATCTGTCATCGGATATGGGATCTTTCTGGACAAGAGTAGATATGTCCGCAAACATATTAATGGCCAGTTTTCCTGTGGAAAGATTAATTGTGAAGACTTTGAAGGATCAGTCCTGGGAGTTAGAATGTATTGGATAAATAGAAAATGAGATTATGAGCAAGAAGATAAAATGTTGAGAAGGATTCTCTAGCATAATGCACATAAAAATCTCTGAGGGGAGGATTTTTTTTTGGATCACAAGGTCCTAGCCCCTAACATTCTGATTTGGCACATCTGGAATTGGGCATAGGAATTTGTGAGAGGCTTTCTTCACTTTAAACAATATTCGAGTTTATTAGACAAAAATTGTAAAGTATTATAAAATATTTAACTTTCATTATCTTCAAGGTTTATGTTGTTGCCAAATTTTGCCTATAACTGAACTTTCAAATCTGCTAAAACATACTGAATTGATTCCAGCCTGGATTCTAAGATGCTGATTTCTTCCTGCAAAGTTTTCTTTGCCTCATAACATTTCTTGAGTTTCTTCTTGAGAACGGATAATGAAAACATCTCCAGCTTGATAAGGTGTCATTAAGCAGTCATTGCAAGCATAGGCAGCTATCACCATGAAGAAGGTAGCTGCAGAAAGATGTTAATGTTACTTTTGAAGATCAACAAAAGATAAATCTGCATTGAATATGAGTCAAATCACAGAGCTAAAGGAAGAAATAGAAGTAAAAAAGGAGCAGAAGATTTTGAAAACAAATATTGCTTTAATTGAAATTATAAACAGTTACAAAGAAGTCAAGAAGTACCAGGCAAAGACTAGACAGTAAGTGGGCAAATGAAATGTAACACCAATGAGTACCCGGCAGACATTCCACTAGATATTGCAGTTGTGCTGAACTCCCCTGCGTACTGAGACTCCTAAAATGGAAATATGCTTGATTTTTAACAGTCCCAAGTCTAATCATCATCCAGTGGCAGCTGAAAAATGTTGTTTTAAAGCATTTAATGGAGACAGAGAATAATAAATTTTTCCCATGGGTTTTGATAGAATAATATGCTCTTACTTTGAAATAGCATTTGACTTGGTAGTTATTAAACAGAAAGGAGAAATGTTAAAATCCCATTTTTGAAGAAAATTAACTTGATAAGTAAGCATTTTAAATAAAGGGATGTGGGATATAAGTATAAATCTCTCCACTGTTTCCTGTGTGATTGATTGGTAGAATTGACTCCCTATTAGTAACACATACACTATGGAGAAGAAAACCCTAGGACATACAGGTGTAGTACTTAGCTATTCTCAGCTTGGACAATAAGCATTTCCAGTCATTTCTACAGTTGACAGACTGACAATTGGATTTGTGGAGTGGTGACCCAATTCAGTCAATCAGAGAGTTAAAAAGCACAAACATGTCACAACAGAGGCAAAAATAGGAAACTGACAATATGTGAAATACAATCATGGGAAAAGAAGAACTCTAGGACTGAAGGTGATCATGGGGCACCCCAAATCCAGCACCTTAATTTTGCGGGTGGGGAATGGAGTTACGAACAGATGGAGGTTTGTCTTGACCACATGATGTCCTGGCTGGAACTCACACCTCTCAGCTCTCTGCCCAGTGGTGTAAGGAGTACTTGGCTCATATTGATGGAGTCAGCACAACCTGCTCCAAGGACAAGCGTCCTCTGGGCATCATTACTGCCACCAAAGATGCAGCTGGATAATCACTTGAGTGATTATCTTAAAAAATACCACCTGTTATTTTGTACTGAACTTATAGAAAAACTCTTGTTCTTCTAAACATTTTTTAAATTTAAAAAATTAGTGCAAATTGACAAGTTATAATTGTATATATTTATAGGGTACAAAGTGATGTTATGATAGATGTATATAATGTGGGATGGTTAGATCAATGTATCTAATTAACTAATTACTAATTAATGTATCCATCACTGCAAATACCCTTTTTGTGTTGAGAACATTTGAAATTTACTCTTAACAATTCTGAAATACACAATAGACTATTATTATCTACAATCACTGTTACAGTTTGCATATGAAAAGTCCCACAGGCTCGCATGTTAAATTAGGCCTCTAGATGGTGGTGCTATTTGGGGGAGGTTCTGGAAACTTCAGGAGGTGGGGCCTCTCAGGAGGAAGCAGTTTTCTGGAGTGGGTCCTGTCTCCCTTTCTGTTCCCTACCCACAAAGATGTGTGTAGCCTCTGCCACATGATCCTACCATGATGCTCTGCCTCACTATGGACCCAGAAACCACAGAGCTGGCCATGATGGACTGAACATTCTGAAACCATGGGCCAAAATAAATCTTTCCTTCCTTAAGTTGTTCAGTCAGGTATTTTGGTCACAGAGGCACAAAAGTAACTAGTACATTCAACATCCTGTACAATTTTCCCCAAAACATACATATCACAAATAAATGCTCTTTTTGGAACAACTCTCTATGATTATAAGTCTAAAAATAAAAAATTGGACACATAATGATAAAGTGGGTTTTTCATACCCTGCTTTTATTATTTATTATATCATGAGTAGTCCCAGAGTAGCAGGCTTAATGGCTCACTTTTTCCGGGACAGGGTCTTGCCTATTTTGATTCTTTTTTATATCCCCAGCTTTTAGCACCACACCTGGCACATAGCAGGGCCTTAGTAAATATATGTTGAATGAATTAATTAGTACAATATATCATAGTTCAATTTATCCTTTATGGTGGCACATTGAGATTGATTCCATCTTTTCCACAATTATAAATAATGTTGCAGTGAACATTTCTTGATGAATTTTTGCACCTACTTTTTCTTATTGCCTTATGATAAATTCTAAGAGGCAGAATTAGTAGATCAAAGGCTTTGGATAAATATTGCCAATTGTCCTTCAAAAAAAAATGGTTCCCTTCCCCATCTTCCTGCCAACATTTCTTTCCTTTCCTTTCTTGTCTTTCATTCATTTGTTCCTTTTTTAACAATGAAGATATTTTTCTCTTGGGGACTGTAGTTAGTTCTGGCAAAACATTTTAAAAGCATTCTGCCCATTTTGACTGAATAAAAACAGCTTTAGGACACTTTATGTCTGTGTTATATTAAATTGTACCAGTAATTTATGTAGAGGTGAAAGGTTACTAACGCCACTGCTAAATCATTTATATTCCTTGGACTTGCTCTGCTTTCTAAGTTTAATAAGGGAAAAACATGATTTTTTTTTTCTTTGCTTGGGAGAGAGCAAGTGAGCCAAGATTGGCGGCCTCAGAACCACTGTAGGATGAAGTGACTGTGGGGGTGGAGGGGGGCAGGGTGAAAAGCAGGAGAGTCACAGCCTTGGAGAATGAAAGCGAAGAGAGCAATGGGCTAAATGGTAACAGGCAACAATGCAGGAGGATTTGAAGCAGTGTCAAGGTGGGAAGGAGGGGAAACTCATAAAAATAAAAACAGTGCACATTGAATAAATCAGAAGGGTTGCCTGTATGGGAGGAAGGAAGTCATCCATGGAGGAAAAATATGAGAAGGACTGTGCCCAGACCAGTGATGCTGCTAATGTGTCACAAACTGAGCACTGTAAGTGATCCAAGTGCATTAAAAGACAAGGAAGGGAGGGAGATGAGGGGAGGAAATGAGTACACAAGGAGAAAGGAGGGAGAGAGGGAGGGAAAAAGGAAGAATGTAGGGTCTGCGGCACCCTCTGGCCCCTCATTCTGTCTCTGACTCTGGGTCCATCCATGACTCCCTTACCTCATTTTGGCCTCAATTGTACCACGATGGCGAAGGACTAGACGATTTTCAAAGTTTCAGGCCCATCACATTGTGATTCAAGGCACCAGTGTAAACACAGGTGTAACATTTTTCCTTTGTACCCTGACAAATACAGCTAACAGAAAGCACTGTTTTTAAAATGGGTTTTTATGTAAGAAGTACTTTTTGTGTGGACTTCTATAATATTATAAGCAGATGTGAGTCATTTATTAAATTTACAAACAGCAAAGTCCCATAATGATGGACCTCCCCAGGGTGACCAGTTATTCTTTGGCAGAATTCCAGCAGGAAATTTTCTGGTGTTGGCTGTTCTTCTTTCCTCTTGGAACCATGCAGTATCAGACCATGTCTGAATTATTTAAATATGCCCCAAGTCTGCACTGCATTGTCTAATCATTTCAAAGGACTGTGCATCTATAAGTCATAGCAAATGTCTAAGATCCTGACCAAAAAAATAAAACAAAAAAAATTCAGACACAGATACTCTGGAATATTGAAGGAAAGTAAACAATGGAGAGGAAATAATATTGCATGATGGGACAGGTAGTCATTTAAAAGGTTTGTTAACACAAAATGAGATACTGCAGTTAGGATCTAATGGTAAAGATGTGTGTATGTATGTGTGCCGAATTAGTCTAGCTAAAATGACACAACACTCTCATAAACTCAACAACACAGTGAAGGTATGAGGTCATGTGGGCAGCCAGGGGTTGCTAAAAGCAGTTTCCCTTCATTATAGAAGAGAACAGTGAGGTTTCCTGAAATCTTGACACCCTGTATGCTAATGGATCCTAGACCATCACCGTATGATCAGTTTCATCCTGGTTTTCCTCTAGAAGAGAAGGCAGTTTGAAAATCAGGGGTTTTCTCTGGCTTTAGGAGAACTTTTAAATTTTCTGCTGCTCTTAGTCAAATTATAGAGGACCAGTCCCTCACTCTAGCTGCTGCCAGGATTAGATATACACGTGGAAATGGACAAACAGGAACCAAACCCACATCAAGTCTCACAGATGGTGAACATTTCCTCCATTCTTGGCTTCTCTAATGGAGACCTGGACTCTGGGAGAAGCGCTGTCAATTCCAGTCTCTGTGGAGACAAAGAGCAGGACTTCTCCCAGCATGGGCATCTCTCCTCCCCAACTACCACCCCTGTGGATGTTGGTTCTTTTGAGTCCACCTTTCATAGCCAGTGTGGTGGATTCATGGGAAGATACAGAAAAGCATCCAGGAACATAGTTATAATCACCAGAAAATGGACTCTGTGATTCTGAGAGGAGGTTGGCTGCTAAGTGTTCTCAAGAACCACACTGTGAGGACATAAGGACAGTAGGATAAACATAGGAACAGTGTAGACTGCAATACAGTCCTCAAATACCTCAGGCAGTCAATCCCAAGAAAAGCTCAAATGCTGGGGTAGCTCTTCAGAGTTGCTACCCTTGGTCTTTCTTACTGTCCCTACCCCCCAACATCAATTACATACTCACTAGATGGCTGTCCCACCCTCCTCTGCCTCCCACATCCCTCATGCAGGCAAGGGGTGGAAAGGGTCTCAGATGAGAGCCATCAGCTACCAACACACTCAGTAGCTAGTGTAAGAAATGTCTCAGTGGATGCACTAAGGCACCTGAGACAGCATCAGAGCATCCCAGCCATTAAGAGGTTTACGCTCCAGTTGTGGGAAGAAGATTGAATTAACTACAGTACAACATGGTGAGTTATATGAACAGCACCAAAATGCATCATATAGATGTGTGGAGAAATAATAAATGCTAGATGTGAATTTATGAATTGTTAGACTTGAAAATATCTTATGGTAAAAGTGAAAGGACATGTCTAAGGTGACATATCTTCTGTGGAGCCACCAGTAGGACCCGGTTTCTTCATTTCCATTTCAATGTTCATTTTTTTGTTTGGGGAACTGCCCCCATTGGAAGCAATTGCTTTTGACAGGACTCATCTGTGTAATCTGCAGTAGATTCAGAATTAGGTAAAACAGAAAGCAGAACCACTCCCCCACCCAAATAGGTCCGTAATTGCAGAATAACTAAAGCTAAGCCAATATCGTTGGTCTCAGTCTTAAAA